>NC_080670.1:157242520-157552226 GCF_030247195.1 Topomyia yanbarensis
AGTTCGAACGAGAATACGACCGCTGCCCAAGCCACGACGTCTTGATCATCATTGGGGACTTAAACGCTCAGGTAGGCCAGGAGGAGGAATTCAGACCGACGATTGGAAAGTTCACCAACCGACGAATGAGAACGGCCTTCGACTCATTGATTTCGCCGCCTCCAAGAACATGGACATTCGTAGCATCTTTTTCCAGCACAGCCTCTCTTATCGTTACACCTGGAGATCACCGCTACAGACGGAATCGTAAATCGACCACGTCCTGATCGATGGACGGCACTTCTCCGACATTATCGACGTCAGGACCTATCGTGGCACTAACATCGACTCTGACCACTACATGGTGATGGTTAAATTGCACCCAAAACTATCTGTCTTTAATCATGTACGGTACCGACGACCGCCTCGGTACGATCTGGAGCGACTGAAGCAACCAGATGTCGCCACTGCATACGCGCAGCACCTCGAGGCAGCGTTGCTGGACGAGGGAGAGCTCTACGTGGCCCCTCTATAGGACTGCTGGAGAACAGTAAAAGCAGCCATCAACAACGTAGCTGACGACATTGTCGGGTACGATGAACGGAGACAACGGAATGATTGGTTCGACGAGGAGTTTGGAGGAGAAGAATGCAGCGCGAGCAGTCATGCTGCAGCATGGAACCCGACAGAATGTGGAACGATACAAACAAAAGCGGAGGCAGCAGACACGCCTCTTCCGGGAGAAAAAAACGTCGCCTGAAAGAAGCGGAGTGCGAGGAAATGGAACTGCTGTGCCTTTCTCAAGATACACGGAAGTTCTACCAGAAGCTCAACGCATCCCGCAAAGGCTTCGTGCCGCAAGCCGAAATATGTAGGGATAAGGACGGGAGCCTGCTGACGGACAACCGTGAGGTGATCAAAAGGTGGAAGCAGCACTTCGACGAGCACCTGAACAACGAGGAGAATGTAGGTACAGATGACCAAGGCAACGGAGGATTTGACTACGTCAGTGCAGCTGACGACAGGAATGAACCAACACCCACGTTGAGCGAAGTTAAGGATGCCATTCAACAGCTCAAGAACAACAAAGCAGCTGGCAAAGATGGTATCGCAGCAGAACTCATCAAGTTGGGCCCGGAAAAGTTGACCACTTGTCTGCACCGGTTAGCAGTCAGGATCTGGGAAACCGAACAGCTACCGGAGGAATGGAAAAAAGGAGTGTTCTGCCTCATTCACAAGAAAGGCGACCATTTGGAGTGTGAGAACTTCGGAGCGATCACCATTTTGAATGTCGCCTACAAAGTGCTATCCCAGATCATCTTCCGTCGCCTATCACCTAAAGTAAATGAGTTCGCGGGAAGTTATCAAGCCGGCTTCATCGATGGCCAGTCGACAACGGACCAGACCTTCACCGTACGGCAAATCCTCCAGAAATGCCGTGAATACCAGGTCCCAACGCATCACCTGTTCATCGACTTCAAGGCGGCATACGACAATATCGACCACGTTGAGCTATGGAAAATCATGGACGAAAACAGCTTTCCCGGGAAGCTGACTCAACTGATCAAAGCAACGATGGACGGTGTACAAAACAACGTAAGGATTTCGGGTGAACTTTCCAGTCCATTCGAATCTCAACGAGGACTGAGACAAGGTGATGAACTCTCGTGTCTACTATTCAACATCGCTCTGGAAGGTGTGATGCGATGAGCCGGGCTCAACAGCCGGGGCACGATCTTCACGAAATCCGGTCAATTTGTATGCTTCGCGGAGGACATGGACATTATCGCCCGAACATTTGGAACGGTGGCAGACCTGTACACCCGCCTGAAACGCGAAGCAGCGAAGGTCGGACTGGTGGTGAATGCGTCCAAAACAAAGTATATGCTGGTAGGCGGAACCGATCGTTACGATCGACGGGGATACCTTCGAGGTAGTGGAGGATTTTGTCTACCTAGGATCCTTATTAACGGCTGTCAATAACGTGAGCCGTGAAATCCCAAGACGCATCATCAGTGGAAGTCGGGCCTACTATGGGCTCCAGAAGAAACTGCGGTCAAGAAAGATTCACCCCCGCACCAAACGCACCATGTACAAAACGCTTATAAGACCGGTGGTTCTCTACGGGCACGAGACTTGGACCATGCTCGAGGAGGACCTGCAAGCGCTTGGAGTTTTCGAGCGATGGGTGTTAAGGACGACCTTCGGCGGTGTGCAGGATAACGGTCTGTGGCGGCGAAGGATTAACCACGAGCTCGCTGCAATCTCTGGCAACCCCAGTATTCAAAAGGTGGCCAAAGCTGGAAGGTTACGGTGGGCAGGGCATGTTGCAAGATAGCCGGACAACACTCCTACAAAGATTGTGTTCGCTAATGATTCGGTTGGTACCAGAAGCAGAGAGCACGATGGGCGGACCAGGTGGAATGTGATTTGCTACAAATCGGGTATTGTGGAGGCAAATTGTTGATTCAGTGTTATCATGAAATTGATGTTGAACTAAATAAATGAATGAAATATCCAAACCATACACTTATAACTACAATTGAAGTTAACATCACAATCTTAATAACTATGAACTAGCACTAGACTACATCTAACAAGTTAATGAGCTCGAAAACGATTTCTTGACGGCATTACGGGACAAATGAAAGTTGAAGTCGTTGGAATAGCGATCGAAAAACGGCACATACTGACGAAAGATCCGTTAAAACCATAATTTGTTCTGGCTACCGCAATGCGAAAAAAAGGATGGGATCGACTCATCTTCGCCACCTTGAATTGAAGGTTTAGTAGGGTAAAATAAATTTGAACCAGAGTAACAGTTAACTTAGACTCTTAAAATATTTTCAAAAGAATCCCACCAAACACGGAGAAATTAATATAGAGCCCGGAGGCCCGGAGATCGAAAATACATACACACAAAAAAGTAATGAAATTTAAACGACATGTAAATCAATACGAATGTAAACATATATAGCTTGAATCAAAAATTTGATTGAAAATTAAGTTGAATTCGATGCACTCAATGGGAGCATCAAAAAGCATATCATTTTACACTTTCGTTCGTGTGATATTACATGTCATTTAATTTACAGCAATATTGAAGTAAAATTACATAAAGGTGCATTGGTATCCCGTTTAATGAAGCTATAATTTTCAGTCAACGTGTAAAATTAAATTAAAATTCGTTGAGGAAAGCACGACAAGTTGTGTGTATTTGTGGTGGAACTTAATTTTACATTTATATTCATGCTCCAAATATATGCATGAAAATAAATTTAAAATTACAGAATATTTTTTTCTGTGTACTACATGGGAAACTGGCAGGACGCAGAGAAACGCTCAAATCAGCATAGGACAACAAAAAAAATTAGAAATTTCAAAGGCTAAACCATAATCAATGGAAAAGCGGAAAAAAGGCCCACAAAATAGACATACATAGAAATTATTGCTCAGTTAATAACATATCTAAATTCTTCAATCATTGGAAAACTAAATTTTCCTAATTTGTTTCACTCAAAACTACAGTGACACAATCTCATTTTCGTACACCGCTATGTGGAATGCTTATATGCATTTTACAAGTAAAACATTAGTTTACGAGACATTTTATTTATGTAGAAATAGTTTTATAGATACCATAGGGAAGATGCAATAATTATCTTTGTACTACAAATGCTCATTTTTTCAAAAATAATCATAATTCTAAAGAAAGTCAAATATACACGCAATCTCATATTCGTACAGTACACATACTTTTTCAAAAATCAATTGAAATTTCTATAATAAATATTCAATGTGATAGCTTTTGTTTGTAATTACAGTTTTCAATCGTATTGGAATGCTGACCACTAGTTTTTGTGTGTATTCAACTTAAATTTTATCCCATTCTTCTAAATAGTATTTTCTAAGATCATTCTCATTATAATTCGGATAGTTTTGCACTTTTTGTCCAAATATTCCTAATTATTTTTCTAATCAGTTAATAAACGGGGTCCGCAGTGGAGAATCCATAACATTTAAACAATTATAAGTTTACTCTAGACGTTTTTTGCACTCCTTATGCTTTAAGTTCTTCTCCTGATCGAATTTCCAATATCCACCATTTATTAGTAAAAGTACCATTTTACGGAAACTTTGCTTTAAAATTTATTTTAAGATATTCATATTAAAATACACTTCTGATCCATCATTCCATCAATGAAGACCAAATTTCTAGCACTTCTAGTGAACATATAATACCCCATACAATAACTCCACTGTGCCTGCGCTTAGCTGCTGTTATAAGGCTTTTACGTCCAGGTCTGAGTTCGATTTTCTCCACTCGAAACAACAGCCATTTGAGTCAAAGATGTTGAATTTGGACTCGTAGACAAAGTTTACAATCTTTCCAATATTCCAATAAAATGTTTCAATGTTGTTTAGTTAATAAAAATCCATTCTTTGTTTTTCTCATTGATGAACAGCTTTTTGCTCAGAACACAAGCATTGTAATTGTCCGTTCTCCATACATTTCGAGCCGTACCAGAGCAGACTTATACTTAAATGCTATGACTCAATTTATTTACCATGTATATAACCTTAATTACTCGATTTTCCCAAATTTTTCTAATTAAAAATCGTTTATCCCTCATCGTAAATTTTTACGGTTCAAGTTTTTCATAATATCTGCTCTACGTTTCGCCACATTAAAGCTTTTAACGACATGTTAAATAGTTGGACACAACCTTTGAACAATTTCAAAGATTTCATGAAGGAATCTAGCTTCATTTTGGTAATAATGGCAGTTAGTTTACTTTTTTTTGAACCATTACGTCAATTTGAAGGAATTTCTTAAACCAGTGTAGAGCAAACTGTGCAAATGAACCTTTTTTTTGTAGTCATAAAATCAATTTTCTAAGTAAAACAAAAAAATAAAGAAATAACAGGTCTTAAATTACAAATTAATTGACTTTTCAAAAGTGTACGAATATGAAATTGTGCCATTTTTACACCAAGTAATGATTTTTTATATGTAGTGTACGGAAACTTGCACATTTTTAATTACAAATGATAAGAAAATGACAGATGATGATTTTACTACCACATTTACAAAACAATACCTATATTAAATAGCGCAAACATTTATAAAACAATATTAAACATATACACTACAGGTGTACGAATATGAGATTGTGTCACTGTATATAATATTTTACAATCGGATCTACGGTCTGCATTTTTGTTGTTGACAATTTATGTTGAGAGGAATCCATCAGAATTTTGCATTTGAAAATGAAAATTGTGAATGATGTCAAATATCTTAACCTCCACTCTAGTGCTTTATATTTAGTTGAAATGGTCATTATTCGAACGACTTCCTTAGTTGAAATGCCCATTCCTGATTCACGCTTCAGTCGCCTATCACTATGGTATCTCTTCAGTTTATAAGATTTAAAATTTCAAGTTGATCTGTTCCCCTACCGATCCCTTACTCACTGAATTGAGACGGACATTGTCAAACTGATTGCCACTGGTTGGAGTACAAGAAGGCACTTCCCAAATGGATAAGGCGCATAAAACATTGTTTTAATTTTCGAAAAAGGCAACTTAGGGGCTAGGGGTTCGGAACTTCTTGTACAAGTTAACGATCAATTAAAAGCACGAGTGTTGACGTTGCCTCTTCGTTCGAGTCGAAACTTTATTATTATCTTTCTGGCTGGTTGACCAGGGCGCACCCGATAATGGAACGGGAAAACGTTGTGCAGTGAGACATAATTTTGCCATAAAATTGTTCGTGCAGGGTTTGTCTTCTATGTAGTACATTGATATCATAAACAAAGACTCAAGAGTTGATGATTAATGAAAATTCGCCGCTTTTTGTCCAGCTAATAAAAGGATTATGACTGAGTTGTAAAACTTGTAAACAATGTGCATCATGGACGATAAAAACTTTTTCGATTGTGTCGTCCTTCGCCTTAAAAGCGACATAGAACTAAATATAGTACAAAATAGAAAATAGGATATCGTCAGTCGGTTTCAAAATAATGTGTAATTATAAAAAATGATTTGGACATCCAGCACGAGCCTAATGAGCACGCACCACAGCCCACACAAATTAGCACCTTCAAACGCTTCAGATTCGTACCATTGGAAACATAGAAACTTCAGGAACTATAATTTATTACACATTAGAACATACTTCACACCTTCCGCGTCCGAACGTTGACACCTGCCGGTTGTCATTTCTTGTGTCCAAATTATACCCACTCTTTGTTTTAACGAATGTCCAAATACGATTGGAAATACAAACATATGTTCGCCCGAAAATAAAAAAAAAGATTTACTTATCACCAGACTGTCGTGATACGAAATAATTTGTCCGCGAGGGGGCAATTAGTTCGATAGAGAACACGTTCCGGGCGTCGAAAGTAGGCGCAACCGATGCCGAAGCCAATCCGTATCGTACCTACACTGCCCGAATTGAATCCCTACAATTAGGCCTACAAATTGTTCGCCACATGCGGACTCGAAACTTTGAACCATGCTAGGGGGCACGGAAGCGTGCCCGTGGACTTTCTTGACAAATTATAACCCCCAGTGCGGGGACAACTGTTTGTACAGGAAAAACGTTCCTTGCGGTTTAGGTGGCCTATGATTGATTATGGGTCGCACCGTCTGTACCGACTCCGAATTGATATCTCTATCTAGGATCTACCAAAGGCAATGTAATAAATAATGCGGCGACATGAAGGTGGCAATTGAAGTCAAAAATGGTTCCAAATAACGACCTTCGTTCCCGAATGTGTCACCGATAGATTCGTTGCGGTTTCATGGGTTAATAATTCACGGGAAAGTTGAAGTTTACCGTGTTATTATAGTTTGGAAAGTGGTTTCGGTGGTTGAACCACAATCGACGTGTTCGTGATAGATGGATATCTATCCTCGCGTATCCGTTGGGGAATCGATTATAACAACTTTTCCATAGCAATTTCAATTCATTCGTTCTGGAGAACGCTCTATAAGGTTTCAGAAAGAACAACCGGACGTCCGAAATTCTGCAATTCGAAACATCCTTTCATGTCATTGTTTCGATGGTAATCGGTCATCGTTGTTGAGATTAGACGATAGAAAATCACCGAGCACATATGTCATCCTAGCCAACAAGCATCCTCTGATCTATTGTCTGAAATCGCTCTGAATCGCTCGTTTGATAGCTGCATGAATAGAGTAAATAATTGGCAAAATTCTCCTGCCGCAGCATTCACTCGGTCCAAACAATGAACTCTCGGGTCAAATAGGCCACGCATCCTGCTTCCACCCACGTCCGGGTGCGACACAAAAACAGAGTGGATGCAAACAGAGCATAATACGCAAAACATTTTAATTTGAATTTATTTGCCAACCACTCGTCTATTCATCAGCCCCCTGTGCTTTGGTCAGTCGCAGACGCCGCCGTGCGTTGTCGGCATCCCTTCACTCGTTTGAATATTTCATTCATTCGTTCATTTGAACTATGCGATTTTTTCTCAATTTGGCCCCGATGACAACGGATTCGCTTCGTTGCCATTTTGCACCATTTAGTGGACAATTAATGCACCGCTCTCCGCACTCACATAAATATTAATCAAATTAAGACCGACGCCAACTGTTCCGTTGGGGATGATAATGGTCAACCGAGGAAAAAACGACGATTTATTCCGTACACCCCCGAACTTTGTTGCTCAGCCAGGGACGCGGAACGTAGCGCATAGCCGAATATTTGATTGATTCGATTGATGGTCCTCACAAAGCAATATCAGCATTCAATCGTGTCAGTATATAACGATGCACACACACACCCGTCCGAAGTGTCATCAATTGTGCGGGACACGGAAACGTGGCCACGGGGTCACGCTTCAACGGTCGCAATCCATAACAATTCTAGATTCGGTGCGTGGGACAAAGAATCCTTGCCTCGAACCGGGAATGATACAATTTCACTTTCAAATGTTCGGTAGCCTGTCGGTATTTCGCATCCATTGTGTGCCGAACTAGGTTGTGAACGCGTTTCAAAATGATTGATCGAAAAATGGAAATTCGGAAACAACTTTGCAAACGCGTGTGATGATATATTGTGGAAGTGGTCGAAACATTGACGAATGCACAAAAACTACAACGAAACGCTATGGAAGATTAACAAGTTAGAAAAGTTTGTTCCGGTCGAGGAAGATTGATTGGGTTTGTTTTTGGAGTAATGCTTAATCGTTTTTCGGACATTCGTTAAGGTTGATACGGTACAAGAAGTTGAGAGAACCGATGACAGAATGTGAATTGTTTGTGTAACATCTATTATTTGAAGGCGTAATCAAAGATTCGATTGTGATGTTTGCTGGATACAGAACAGATTCAGGCTGGACCGTCTTAAGATCACTCGGGCCCCCTGGGCACTACTGAGCTAAGGGGCCCTTATAATTGAACAGGTATAAACTGCTTTTTTGGTTCAGTATATTCTTACCGATTAGTTGTTTACATCAATCGCTCCCACTATTTTTAATTTTTGACGAGATTTGTGAAGTTTTTATCGTTGTTTATAGTAATTTCGGGAGAGATGCCGCGTCAGGAGAGCTGCCGCAGTCTCTATATCTCGTATATGGGGTCACTTTCATACGGTAATATGATATTGTGTGTTTGTCTTTCGAAGAATTATAACTCTAGAGATGTAAAATAAATAATTAATTACTCACGAAAATTTTAATAATGATTTTGTGCGTTCAGTTGCATCACAAAATTTTTCAGTACCACATTAAAATTTCGTTTTTTTAAATTGTTCGATTTTTTTTTGTAAATCATGTATCGGTTGAATAGCTGGGACCTTTTAGAAGGCATTCTGATCATGAGCACGATCATCTATAATTTTAGAAGAAAATGTCGTCGTGCGGCAACTCTCCCCTACAATTGGGAGAGATGCCGCATCAAAATTGCGGGTGAGATGCCGCACTCAATGGAAGAGGATGCATAGCTAAAATGTATTTTTTCACCTCGGAATGTCATTAAATGATCATTTGCGTCAGGTATAGGTTCTTAACAAGGTATATTCACAAACTAACGGACCTAACACAGTAACATATAGGATTATGAATCTATTTATCTATATATTTAAACGGCGATATGTATCTAATGGCGTTTTTTATTGATTCCTCTGACTAAATCTGAAAAATAGTCAAATTATTAAAATGAAGAAACTAAAAACATGTATGAACTGAAAAAACAAAGAGCATGCATAGAAGGAAAACAACGAAAGAAATAAGTTAAATGAATGATATGAAGGAAATGCACGAAAAAATAAACTGATCAGAGTGATTTTAAAGAATGAAATGAATAAAATAGATTAAATGAACCCAAATAAACAAAAGGAATAAAAATAATGCTGAATAAAATAAATAATTAAAATGCGAAAATCATATACTTAAAACTAGTAAAAATATTCAAAATGAATAAAACAAACAAGACGAATACTACGAAAAAGAAATGGTTCAAATTTTAAGGATAAGTATTTAGTTTGTTGGAAACGCAAGCACCGTTGAATGTGTTACTTGATATAAAACTGCCCTTGATAGATAGGCAAGCTTGACATTACAAGTCTTAATTTTCTGCGAATAAATATGTTTCTAGATACATTGGCCATGAAAAAAGTACCTTCGTGTTCATTTGTAGTTCCACATTAATTTGAATGACAAAAATGTAGTCAGATCAAATGTTTCAGTACACATTACATCCAATGCCTCTCCACTAATTGTGACTGCCATTGATACATCAATTGAATTTTACTTAGTGTAGAGCAAAAATGAACAATAGACCGGCAACAATTTTGACTTTTTTTCCGGAACACTGTTAAATCAAACGGTAATTGGCTTCACATACCATTTGTCAAATATAAGCTTTTTCCGATAACTCTAGTTTACTCACAAGAGTTTTCAAGTTTGTATGTGGAAATATATGAAAAATTGGCAATAGAAACAATAAATTCAGTAAAAAATGACAGTATCATCTTGTGCATCCCAAAATATGTAAATATATAGCTTAAGGTGCAAGGATCAACACTGCCGAAGACTGCCAATTGATCCTATTTTGCAGTAAAAAGATATTCTCATATAAAGTTATGTGTTGCCTCTCTTTCTCGCACATGCTAACAATAGGAAATTTCAAAAAATTCCGCTTGTCTTCAAAATTAAATAACTTTGTCGGAGAACCTCCAACCAATATGCATTCTTCACAAAAGCTGTTCGTTATAAAATAAGCTACGCCACCGTAAGTTTTGAGGTATGCAGAATTACTGTGGAATTTTTTATTGCAATTTGATTTTTAATTTCTGATTTTCCATATATTTCACCATAGAAACTTCTAAACTCTTGTGAGTGAACTAGAGCTATGGGAAAAATCTCATATTTGGCAGATGGTTTGTAGAGTTAATTACCAATTGATTTAGGAGTGTTCCGAAAAAAGTTCAAAAAAGTTGCCGGTCTAGTGAACAACGATAAGTTAGAAGAAACATTGTACTTGTATCCCCCATCGAGAATGGGGTCTTTAGGAGACTTCTTTTCCCGGATCTAATTCGTGGATATTTGTGGGTTTTGATCCGTTATTCTTCATAATAGTTCATACCAATACAATGAATATATATTTTCAATCATATCATCACAAAAGAGATGTTATTACTTTTCACATGACATATTTGAGCATATGATTCATTTAAAATTCAATTCAGATGCGAAAAGTTTAAATAACGCATATGGAATGTCTCTTCTTAAAATTTTCATCTTCAAATATCCATATTACCCAGTTAAGTTAAATATTTTTCTAGATAGCCATGAATTCCCTTAGTTATGGTGTATATAAAAGCTCTGAATAGAACTGAATTAAATTGGATTTGATGTAGTTTTTGAATTTTGGTCGCCTGCCAACCCATAGTTCAACGTTTCGGAGGGATACGCTTTTCATCTTGAGGGTGTGAACATTTGAAAATAGTTATAGTTTTCTCATAATACAAACATTTTGAGAGAGTGAGAGAGTAAGTGAGAGTGAGAAAGGGAGAGGGGGCGTGTGAGAAATGGAAAATGATGTTTAGTGCCGTGACCTAATATTTAAAGGTATATATGCGATATATTGATTCCTTACACCCTTATTGTAAATAATGTAAATAGTAATTTTTACGCTATAACCAGTATAAATAACATAAATCTTGCAAAAGAGCTAAATTTTCGATAGAGTTTTGGGATTCAAAAATACAGTTGCTTTCGGTGATGCCGCGAGTATAATTATATGAGAAATCTTTTATCTCACTACTAGGTGAAATACTTGATGATCTATGTATTAATATACCATCAACATTTTTCTCATGATTGAATGCATAATGCCTAATCCAAGGGATAAATACATGAAATCTAGAAAAAAAATTTATTATAAACATTATTTTGTCTTTGAAATGAACTTACACATTATTTTTTGAGAAATAGCTCATTTATTATAGAGGTAAATTTTTTAATGTCGAATTTCTTGAATCACGTAGATGTTTTTTTCATACACCGATATTCAAAAGCGGTTTAGTTTTGCCCCTAAACACCAGTAAAACAATACTCTGTATGTTAAGGTCTCCTTTTTAATTAGTGAAAATTGGTAAGCGAGGAATGAAAATACAAAATGTTTAATATTTCCGCCGCTCGTGAATGAATTTTGACAATCTATAGCTTGTTCGAAAAGCATTTTCATAAGCTTTTTACTTCTATCTAGTGCGCGATAGGATTGCTCTGTTCGAAAGTTATTCGCTTAAAACCCGTTTTACATGGATAAGATCACCCATATCTCAGAAAGTAAACAACATATCGAAAAACAAAAATAATAGTGTCAAATGGTAACGTTGGGCCTGGTTTCGTTAAGATCGGTTCAGCCATTGCTGAGATAATTGTACATACATTCATACATATATACATACACACATACAGACATTGTCTCAATTTGTCGAGTTGAATCGATTGGTATATGAGACTCGGCCCTCAAGGCCTCAAAAAAGTTTTCAAAATTTGAGCGAATCCTATAAATTTTTTGTAAGGAATGTAAAAATTAATATTTTTATTTTTGCGTTTTTCGGATCTCTAAGATAAGAAATGTATGCCCAAGAAAGGGTTTACTCGAATTCAACTCGGTTCGTCTGCTAGAGCCCATCAAACTATCAACTATCAATTTTCATATGAAGCTGATAAAATCGGGTCAAAAAGCTGATAAAATCGAGGGTAGATAAAATCGGGGGCTGATTAAATCGGGTCTCCACTGTACTGTTATTGTGCTCTTGTAAACAAGGTTTCGGCGAAGCTAGTGTGATGCGGCTTGGCCGCATAGTCGACTCCAAGGACCCGAAGCAGCGTAAAACCGCTGAGGATTCACCGGACGAGGTAGTCGCATATCCGTTGTCAGAAACGCAAGCAAACCTGTAATTCGCAAGATTGCCTAGTGTACACAAACATAGCGACTGTGGCTAGTTTTAGCACTCACATAAAAAGATACAATATTTTATTGTTATTACTAAATATTGTCCTACTGTAACTAAATTAAACATTGCCACTACCTAAGGTTAGATCCTATGTGTGAGTATACCGGGTAAACGAGTGGATCGCAGTTTTTTGCGTTTCCGACGTCTAGCAGGCATCGACCACGTCCGGCGGTTCCTTGGACTCGGCTATTCGGTCAAGTAACATCATACTAACTACACCAAAAATCTCATTTTCGAGGGCACAATGACACTATTAACAAGGCTAGCTACTAAATACAACATATTTTTTAAGTTTATAAATTACTAAATTTTCGCTTTCCGCCATTTTTTATAAATCTATAACACTTTACAGAACTAAAATAACATTTTTTTAACAGAAAAAAATCCCGCTGTTTTATTTGATTACCGGAAAACGGTACCTTTGCAGTAATTGGTTTCAAATATTATTTTCAATTAATCAATTGCTAATTAAAATACCCAGCTAAATGTTACCTGCTAGAAATCATTTGACGTTTGATTTTTTCCTCTTCAGTATTTGGAAATTTTATATATCGTTGAGCAATTTGAGAAAAAAAAGTCCAGAATATATCCAAAAGTTCGATATACGGTTGAATGAGTAATGTTGAACAAATTAGCAACTTCTCGGTACGAGTCCTTGTTTGCTGCAAACCTTTAATAGTAAAATTAAGTGAACTTGCTGTTACAATTTACAAAAATAATGTGAATTACCACAAAAAGCTCAGCATTTGTTTCTCAGCAGGGACTACGTCTTCCACCGCGTTTCTTAACTTTGAAGAAACACGACGATTCAAATTCTTCGATCAGCGTGTATGCAGCCGTTCTCGTGAGCCGGAAGTGAGATTTGAACTAAGGATTATTAGTTTATTCGACAGTTAAATCCAGATTAGAATCAATTTACCTCGTGATCCGAGTATGTACTTATAAATCACATCACCAACAAAATTTTCAACCTTTTTTCGCTTGCTTCTTATAAGTCGTTCAGTGAAATAGGCACCAATATCCGAAGAGTAATCTGGATTCAGATGAAGATGTAGACTCACTGGAACAGGAGCTTTCGTCGGAACTGCTGGAAGAATCGAAAATTTCGGCAATCAAATCTTTAGTATTCCTCCTAAAATATTCTCTCAAATTGACGTTGTTGTTATTTATTGTTTTCTTGATCTTTTATTGATATTAGTGCGCTCGCTTGCTGCTCTGAAAAAAAACTGAGTGCAAAATTGCTGCTAGCGAATTGCACCAGAATTGCATTTTTTTTTCGTGCAGTGCACAATCAATGAAACATAGCGCACTTATTTTGAATGCTCGACTGCACGAAAAATGCAGAAAAAGTGCAAAAAACTCCACCAGTGGAATCAATGAAAAACGCCATAAGTATTAGTTACTTCGGTTTATTCTTTAAAGTTTCAGGCACTAATTTTCGTGAACGCATTGATTTGTGTTGATGTCAAAAAAAAATTTTTTTCTTCTTTTAACTTATATAGTAATTCATTTGGAGTAACTTTGTTGAAGAAATTGTTTATCGATATATTTTTCAATGCAAGATATAACTGTGTGATTAAAATTGTATTCTAAAATCAAGTTTTTTTAAGTTTTCTTCACAGGATCAGATTTAATCACTTAGGTATGTTCTAGAAAGTTTTAGATATCATCAAAACACACAACTCTTGTGAACACACCAATGGTCTTTGGCGTAAAATGTAGGATATAAAAACATATTTCAGGTAAAAAATAGGGTTTTTCTGCATCATTTTGTGTTTGAACCGGCAACTTCCGGCAGCCAATTTTTGGATATGTTTTACAATATAGTACAACCTTGCCTTTAGAAAAAAAAACTGGAGTCCTATCTTGAAAGATTTGTATCTGAGCTCAATCAACATTCACACGAAAAACGCATTGTCTTCTATCTCGTCATCTTGGATTTATCAGCCACCACTTATTGTCAATATAAAATTCGGCTACTCCATATTTTTTTAGTATTAGGAAAGGGTTTACACGGTGCTGCTAGCATGTGGAATACTGGCACCAGCATGCTAACTTACACGCAGAACTTTTTCATTCAACGATAGCATACTTTTCTATCTGCTTTTCGTTTCTTATGCTGTAAATTTTAAGCATTGTGTATATTCGGTCTATCCTCTTATTGAATGCTTACTAAAAGTATATTCTAGAAGATGCATAAAAATCACAGCAGAATAAAAGAGACGGGAATAAAAGGAACGCTAACTCTGCATATATTTATTTCTCAGTGTAATATAAATATGACATATGTGCATGCCATCCCGCAACCCTGCCAGAGTCACAAACGTCGAACAGGTCGAAACGTGAGCGCGTTGCGAAAAAATAGAAAAAGTTTACCGAAAGGATTTTGTTTTTTTTTTCTACCGGAAAGAATATGGATTATTCCAGCGAATGTGAGTACTTTCATATATTGTATGAATGAAATACGAAACGTATATCATATTGATTGACAATTAACAGTTTTTTTTTAATTGTCGAATCATATTAAGTTTAGGGTGACCATACGTCCTGGTTTCCCAGGACATGTCCTGGTTTCCCAGGACATGTCCTGGTTTTTCACTGACTGTCCTGGTGTCCTGGGTAGTCGAGCCAAAAGCTTGATTTGTCCTGGTTTTTCTCCTGCAAGCCTAATAACAGGTGTTCTATAAAAATGAAAGTTTTTTCTGTCATGCAGTTGAAAAATAAAAAAAAATTCTTACACGAATTCAGAATTTTTTATTAAAAACATAATGTTTATTCTGCAAAAAAAAAGCGTCAATGAATATTGGAGAAGGGGCCCTGGTCAGCCGTACGACGCAACATAGTCGCGATGCTCTCACAAGAGCACTGGACGGCACTGACGTTCTTCTTCCGGATACAATTCCGGATCCTGGTGGTAAACTGCTTCGTATCCTTGACTCGCCAATTATTTTTATACACCAAAGCACTGAGGGAGCCGAAAAAACCCCAATGGGACGGCACTGAGGCAAGTTAGTCGGGTTTCTTTCTTTCGGCACGTACGGTATCTTTTTCTGCTCAGCGTCTTCTTGGCGTAATGGGAAGACGTCTTGTCCGGCCAGAAGACGTACATACCAACCGTATGATGCTCTTTTAAGAACGGCAGAAGAATTTTCTCAAGACACTCCTCCTGGTACACTTGTTGATTGATGGCCAGACCGCTAGGCTTGAACCACGGTTTTGAAATTCCTCTGTCCGATATGGCGATGTACAGCATAACATTTCTTAAATTTATGCTTAAACTTATATTTTACTTAGGGGTGTGTGGCCGACTTGTCGCTGGAATAGTAGCTGTCATTTCTTGGAATGTGGGTGTTCGAGAGCAGCACGAACGACGTCTCGCGGTAGTTGTTCGTCATCCACCGGCACTGCGATTTCATGATCGCTATCTGCTCGTCCGTGTCATCGGGGGACCGAGTCTTCTTCCGACAGATGATATCCTCCATCTTGAGGGCTCGGTGAATCAAGGCCGGTATTACGCAAACTCGTTTCGTCCTTGTTGTCGAACAGCTGAACTGACAGTACCGAGCGAAAAGCAACATGTCTCCCATTTATAGGGAGTCCAGAGAGCAATTCGCTTGGAGAGAAAAGAATTTACGCTCTTTTCTTTAATTACAGAAAGGTATTGAAATCATTCTCATTTTTTATTGAATACCCGTTATATTTCTAATTATTGAATTTTCGCTGTATTCACTCTGCTCCAGAGTACGACAAACAAAACTTAATACACTCGAATCTCTCAATTGTACCATCCGATGCCTTTTTTAATCTCTCAATAGTACCTCGTTATATCTTTTTCCAACTTACTTTTTTACATGGAAATTGAAAAGAGAAAGAGGCGTTCGTATGTACGTACCATATGAATCAGCTGTAGTCTGTTTGCAACAACTGCACTGGGACAAGTTAGTGATTTCGGGATCCGAAAAAACTTTGGCCGTGGTGACAAGTTTGGCTATGGGAAACAACATGCAACACGTCGTTGCACATGACAATGTTAGAATCAAGATACCCGTTAGATTGACGATAAGACTGGTGTGCGTCTGCACGATCTATCCCCGCGTACAACCAAAAAATTCACTATTGATGTCGAAGTACGTAACGGTGAAAGTTTGAAACCTGGAGAAACTTTTTTCCAGTTATATCCAATGGTGTTCGTATTGTGAGAATGCGCTTTACGTAACCTATTCCTTCATATCTGAACATTCAATACGAAATAGAAGGTGTAAGCAAATCTCAAATCACGCTGTGCACATATGAAGGACAGATCCCTACGTGCCAAGTCATGTGCGAAAGCCTCTAATGAAACAACATCAACTGCGAGCAAACCCAACAACATTAACTAAATCACCATCAACCGGACTTGCAACTCAGCCACCAACGAATGCTGGAACAACAGAATCTACACAAGGCGTGACCGATCATTGTGATGATACTTACCAATCAACTGCCAGCACCCCCGACAATAAAGTAAATGACAAAAAATACGGATACACGATCGTGACCCGTTAGTCCCACAAACGATTCAAACCAAACGATAAACCGAGTGAGAGCGGACTAAGTGATTTACATGGCTTTGCGCATGGGCATGGCCACTTGGGACCGCTGATGTTTCTGCTTTGCTTCAATGACGTGTATTTAGTGCTGAAAACTCCTCGCCTGTTCCTGCACAGACGATCTCATAATAATTTGTCTCATTTGCTCAATTCAGGATTTCCGATTTCTCCAACAACAGCATGAAACTTTCGCTGGTGGTGGTGTAGCAAGAACTTCGTGTGTGTGTGTAAATCCTAAAAAGCACGGTAATCAAATTCCCACGAAAAATTTTCTGGTAGAGCTCTTCCTCCCAGACCCATAGAACTTTTTTACTGTCGAAGCTCAGCCTGCCCGACCCAAAATCTTTGTAACTGCCGAAAATCTGTGGAGAAGGCACAGTCGATTGATAGGTAACGGGGGGAGGGAGTCCCCTTTCGACTGTCCTGGTTTTTTACTCGCCTCATATGGTCACCCTAATTAAGTTTGACATGAATTGATGCATTAGCCCGGTTTTCGGTTTCTCATACAAAATTATAATATGTAAAACATATCTGAAAACTAGACACCAATTGCCGCCAATTGGAAAATGAGAGATATTTTTGTTTGTAATGTGTAAACACATTCAAAAATGCTCATGGTACAGTGATTGTTATTATAAGGATTATGTTGTGAATTTTTTGCTTTGTTTAACATACATCAGTTTTTCTCGACAAGATAGATACCGGTAACTTTATTTTCAGATGCTAAGCATGGTACCAGACAACGAGATCTTTTCACTCGGAAAGAATTTTTCCAGCTCATTAAAAAATGTATCGGTAAAGATACTGATAGCTGTTTTGTGGTTATCGAGCGTTCGCTTTCCGAACAGCTCGGCGGCATTCCATACACATTATCCGCAGAGTGTAAAAAAAATCTAAGAATTTTAATTTCTGATCTTAAAAAGAAGTGGAATGATAGTTACAGAACGGAACGCGATTTCTTTAATCAAAATGCTGAATGGCTCAAATCAGAAGTTGTTTTTACTAGTGACAGTGTCGCCAACGACGACGACTTGCGCACTAACGACTCCTGCGCAAGGTCTTCGGCAGGGAGTACTGGTCGTCCCTTATCAGGATCTTCTTTCCAAGAATTGAGTGATCGAACTAAGCGGAGACAGACTGAAAGTCTTCGGAAACATTACGATTCTGAAGAGTTATGTTATGCCGCGCAAATGAGTCTAAGAGCCGAAAATAAGGTGGATGCAGCCAATTTGATAAAAGATATTGCAACCGGGAGCCCATCAAAAGTCCTTAAGTACAAAGAATACCTCAAACAGAAGCCTGAATCAACTCTTTCTGGTAACGAAGCTGTTGCCCTCATGATTGACAATAATTTTTCCAAAAACCAGTACAATAGCATACGATCTGTCAGTCTTGGAAAAAAATGTGTTTTGTATCCACCTTATAAACAAGTCCTAGAAGCTAAAAAAAAATGTTATCCTTCACCTTCGGGAATTATTGTCAATGAGTCGAGCGCCGAAGTTAAATTACAACCATTACTGGATCATACAGTCGAACGCTTGTTGTTAGTGCGAGTAAATTTTATCGAATGTCTCCAATCAGATAGCGTAAATAATCTTGAATTACTCTGCAAATGGGGTTGTGATGGTACTTCTGGACAAAGTACATTTAAACAAAAAAATTTTGACGATGACGGATCTAAAACTGATGCCAACATGTTTGTCACTAGCTTGGTGCCTTTGCAGCTCATTTACGCAGATAAATCTGTTAGCAAGAACACAGTACTGTGGAAAAATCCTAGCCCTTCATCTCCTCGATTCTGCAGGCCGATAAGATTACAATTTTTGCATGAAACAGCTGAAGCAACAAGAACAGAAGTCGATGATATAAAATATCAAGAGAAAAAATTGATGCCTTTTCAAACGATTGTAAATGGCAAACGAATAAACGTTTCATTTAAAATTTCATTAACATTGATAGACGGCAAGGTTTGTAATTCATTGACTAACACAAATTCTTCTCAACGTTGTTTTCTCTGCGGTTCAACTTCTAGTCAGTTTAATCGAATTGATCAAATGTTGAAAAAGCCAGAAAACTTAGAATTTGGAATTTCGTCGTTACATGCCTGGATTCGGTTCTTTGAGTGCTTATTGCATATTTCTTATAGACTAGATGTCAAGAAATGGCAATGTCGCTGCAAGGATGAAAAAGCTAGAATGGAGAAACGCAAAAAGGAAATTGAATTTCATTTTAAGCAGCAATTAGGACTTCTAGTAGATATACCAAAGCAGGGGTATGGAAGCACAAATGACGGTAACACAGCGCGCCGATTTTTCGAAAACGCGCAAGTTTCTGCATCCATCACGGGAATAGACCAGAATTTAATCGACAGGTTTTATGTGATTCTGCGGGTAATTGCATGTGGTTTGGATATTCACATTGTGAAGTTTGAGGCGTATGCTCTGGAAACTGCACGAAGATTTGTCGAACTTTATCCATGGTACTACATGCCCACTAGTGTACACAAAATCTTGATACATGGAGCCCAAATCATAGAGTCTTCTTTGTTGCCGATAGGACAAATGTCTGAAGAGGCCCAGGAGGCTTGCAACAAATATATCAAGAAGTTCCGTCGAGATTTTAGCCGAAAATGTAGCAGGTCCAAAACAATGGAAGACGTTTTTTTAGATTGCTAGTTTCGTCCGACCCCCTTATTTCTAGCATGCGTAAAGCGTCTTCAAAAAAAATAAAAGCGTTACCTGCTGAAGCAAAGGAGTTATTGAAAGAAACTGCGTTGGAGATCAGTAATGAACCAGATTTATCGATAGATGAAGTGGAGTGCAGTGACGATTATGAGAGTAATTGACTTATTATTTCTGCTGTGTAGAATAATTTGCGATACTAATAATATAATGTTCCTTATGAAACTTTCAAACATTCGTGTATTTTTTTCCAATTTTTAACAGGAATTCATAATCAAAAGAAAAAACCATTGAAATTTAAGCTAATTGTCGACATGCTGCTGGGGGTATGCATTGATTTGCATGCTATCGACTTAGTGTACGCGTTTTCTTTGTTTCAGGGATTAATCTAAGATGGCGAGATAGAAGACAATGCGTTTTTCGTGTGAATGTTGATTGAGCTCAGATACAAATCTTTCAAGATAGAACTCCAGTTTTTTTCAAGTGCAAGGTTGTACTATATTGTAAAACATATCCAAAAATTGGCTGCCGGAAGTTTCCGGTTCAAACACAAAATGATGCAGAAAAACCCTATTTTTTAACTGAAATATGTTTTTATATCCTAAATTTTACACCAAAGACCATTGAAGTGTTCACAAAAGTTGTGTGTTTTGGTGATATCTAAAACTTTCTAGAACATACCTAAGTGATTAAATCTGATCCTGTGAAGAAAACTTAAAAAAACTTGATTTTAGAGTACAATTTGAATCACACAGTTATATCTTGCATTGAAAAATATATCGATAAACAATTTCTTCAACAAAGTTACTTCAAATGAATTACTATATAAGTTAAAAGAAGAAATTTTTTTTTTATTATTTAATAAAAAAGATACTCAAAACTTGTTATACCACCTTAATGAGAATTAAGGTGCCTATCTCAAAATATGCGCAAACAAATTTTATGAAACTTTTCTGAAGACACCGAAGCACAAAAACGTAATTGGGAGCCAGAAAATAGTTATGACCGTCTTTTTTCAATTTGGGACCACTGTGCGGCGTTTCACCCGCACATTCGGCATCTCTCCTGCAACGACCTTTTTTGTAAAATGTTCATGGAAATTTGAAATTTTTTTTTTCGTTGCAGAAACCATTTCACAGTATTTTAGAAACTTGTCGCAATTGATAAAAATGATTTCATCAATTATTGAATGGTTTACTTTGATGCAGGATCGATTTTTTAAATTGTGCGGCATCTCTCCCCAAATTACCCTATCGTCTTAATCGACTGAGAATGTTGTTTTTACTTCTGTAACATACCCACCAAAACTTTTCACCGAGTGCAGCACTATCTATATTTCATTGTTCGCATTTTCAGATCGGCACGCATTATGGCAAGTGCATGCGATCACTGCGCGAAAACCGTCAAATCGGATGACGACTTTATCGAATGCATGAGCTTTTGCAAAAATGTAGTGAATATGCAATGTGGGAAACAGCCTAACAAGCCGCTTTTGAAAACAACTTGCGCAAAATCCAAATTTATTTTGGATGTGCAATGAATGTGTCAATCAGATGAAGTTCGCTCGCTTTCGCCATACTGTTTCTTCGCTTAGATGTGTTAGTGCTGCAATCGCTGGAAAAACAGATAACGTCTGTGCTGAACTAAATGCCGAGATATCCAAAAATAAACAGCAAATTTCGCGCCTCACTAAAAAGTTTTCAACAACTACTCCAATCCGGTCAAACTCCGGTACCTTTTGACCACCAGAAAGTCTGATCCAAGCATTATTTTTTGACATTGGCGGTCAAAAGCTAGTCTAAAATAGTAACATTGTTACGGTTTCACCTCCCGCGGCATTGCTCTGACTGTATCTTTCCCGCTTCCATCCCTGCGTTAGCAAGGAGATTGTCGAAAAAAATCCCCAAAGAAGGACTAAATAGTAACGAGAAGATAAAGGTCATCCCGTTTGTTAAAAAAGGCCCTTGCCGCCAGCGTTCAACAGTCGTCCCGGTCCTGTATGTGTCGGTGGAGAAGAAGTCTTCCAAGCCGCCTTTCTCGGCAAGTATTATACAAATTGTAACGATACAACGGTTGAACCGACTCACGCTTCTAGCTCATCGCCTGACTCTCGCTGTGAGCTGCTACCGTCCCGACACACCGCAGTTGGCACTGTGGAAGCCCTAGATCACCCCACCACAATCGAGCAATTCCTGTGTGTGGCATGGGTAAAAGGGTCTTCCAACCCACCACAAACCGCAAGTATACATCTGATTCGAACACTTCAAGCGCTGATGCATTCTTCGCTTCCAGTTATTTGACTTTTGCTCCGACATCTTGTGATCAGATGCCAACCATTTCTCTCGCCGGCAACGATCGTCGTATGCTAAGGCGCAACGTAATTGATTCGGGATGCCTCAAATCCCTCACCACAGTCAACCAAGCGACCATTCCAATACTGTTCGTGGGATTGACGAAAGGATCTTCCTACATCCTTGACAACGAACAACATGGCTTAGCTTTCTGCTGAACCTGATCCATCCTCCAACAACATCGAGGTTTACTACCAGAATGTTAGTGGGGGGCTGCTGTTACGACGTTATCGCCTGAACCGAGACGTGGCTCGACAACCAGACTCTGTCTCGCCAGTTGTTTGGTTCAACAGTCGATGTCTGCCGCTATGACCGCAACGCCTTTAACAGCCACAAGACATCAGGTGGTGGTGTGCTTATCGCCGTTCTGCATGGTATTACAGCACGAGTGATCAACGATGACCAAAGGGCGAGCTCCGAGTAAGGTGCATATCAGTGAAACTTGCAAATCGCAATCTGTTTCAGTGTGTCGTGTTTTTTCCACCTGACGGAATTCGTGATTTCAGCCTGATCGATGTACATCTTTCGTCCGTTTCGTTCATCACCTCGATCGCCGCCTCGTCTACCGAAATTGTTATAATGGGTGACTTCAACTGAACTGGCCTGACGTGGTGCAGCGGAAATCTTCGGCAAATTATTAATACCACCACAAGAATGGACGTACACTGAACCTCTGCTTTGTAAGTACAAAACAGACGCACCTTTTTTAGACACCAGCGAAACGTCGAACGTCAACTGAAACCTTAGCTCACGTTGTTCTGAAAGTGTGTGAACGAGCACCGCAAAGAATCCGGTTTACCATCGTGTATGTCGTTTAGTGGAGTTTTAGGCACCCACACTAAGAAATTGTTCTTCGCCAAATTTTCAACCGTTTTCTGACGAGCGCCTTCCACCACAGCTGCGGCCGCCAATTTAACTCCTACTCTAGGACGAACCACCAACAGGGATGCCACATTGAAATCTGTGTTTCGGCCAAAAAAATCTTTTTACCATCTGTGATGACTAAAACAGGAAAACAAATCTGTGAAAATCTTTCCAAAAAATCTGTGAAAAATTGCAATATTTCCAAACATCTGTGAAAATCTGTGAAATTTTTATCAAAATGCCAAAAATCTGCCATCTGTGAAAAAGAATCTGTGATCAAAAATTGTGAAAAAAATCTGTGACATTACAGAAAAATCTGTGAATATGGTAACCCTGACCACAAACCGAATCTGCATCGATTGCAGCAAATTCCAAACTGAAAGCATCTAGTTCCCCAGTCCCAGATGGCGTTCCCTCGATTTGTGTCAAAAAGTGCATCAACGGGCTTCTTTGACCCCTTCGGCGAATCTTCGTGCTATCACTCGCTACTGGAAGATTTCCTTCCTGCTAGAAAGCAGCGCACATGTTTCTTTGATAATTATCGGAGATTCTCGTGTTTAAGTGCCGTATCAAAACTATGCGAGCTGTATGATTTGGTCCCATTCCCCTTCACTGAAAACACTACATTGCAGACGACCAACACAGTTTATATCTAAACAATCTACAATGACTAACCTGATCTCGTCCACAACATATGTACTCGATGGATTCGCTGACGGATTGCAAACCGATGCTATTTACATGGATCAATATGCGGCCTTCGATAAATTCAATTATGATATCGCAATAGCGTAGCTGAACAAACTCGGTATTCATGAACAACTTCTGCGCTGGTTTTGTTCCTACCTCTATGGAACGCAACTCCAAAAATGCATTAAGGACCGTCTATCTGCACCATTCCTCGCTACATTCAGCATCCCACAAGGAAGCCATCTCAGTCCAGTCATATTTCTCCTCTACATTAATGACGTCAATATCACATTACAAGAAACCCGCCCTCTCCTTCGCCGACGACATGAATTTTTTTCGACAAATACGGGATAAAACCGAGTTTATTCAGTGTGAATTGGAGAGCTCTGGTAAGTGGTGTGATCTAAACAGAATGGTTTTAAACTACTTTTGAAATAGTTGCCAAACGTTACGTTTACAACTGAATTAATAAATAGTGATCAATTGTTTATGGTTCAGTCTGTTTCCAGCTACTAACGGCATTGTTCATGTACCAAGCCAACGGATTAGAAAAAGCTGAATAATCAAACAGCGCCGGTCGCGCTTGATTCATGCATCCTATGCTATATACCATCATTGTTACAGTCATCATTGTGTGTAGCTTGTGGATCGAGATATCTCAACCAGAGCACAGTGAGTTCATCTTTAGACGTTGTTTCACTGTGGTCCTTAACTTCCAAACCATTGACCCACCTGTGGGAAAAGTGGAGCACTTTCTGAAAGATAAAAAGAGTTATGAAAATGGCCAAGTTGTACTGATTCAGTTTCAACATGTGCGGAATGTGATATTGATACAATTCAACAATCGACACAGATGCAGATGAATTTATATAAAACAAAAACATTTTGTTAAAGGACTTTATACTTCAATAATCATTTCCAAATTGTTTCATTAGTTTTAGCTTGAATTTGTGCAGCCTCTCCTGGTTGCAACACTACTAACGATCTGGACTTACAAAGGTCGTCACGGTATATAGCGAAAAAATGTCTCAAACGATTAATTTTTAAATTATGTTTGCAGAAGGAAAACTAGTAACTTGATCGCTTGATTAGAAAAATCTCGATTGCTATGCATGAGGTTACATGCCAGACAAACTAGAAAATATCATGGGAACTAAAGAAGAAACTTTAAAGCAATTTCAAGGAAAACCTGGAACTAAAAACCCCAAGATATTGTGTGTGTCAATAAAGAAAAGCTTTTCGACGATGCGTACGCCTGTTAATAAAAACAAAAGGCGAAAATACGCTAAATTTTTGATTTTATTCCTGGCTCTCATTTTATGACTAATCTGAAATCTTCTTTGAGAAAGGTAAACATAAAACAATAAATGGTTAGAACATCATTAAGAATCACCAAACTAAACATCAATCATAAAGTCAATTGACCGAAATTTTTATGAGGCTTAAAAGGATTACTACCTAGGTATATGCAGATGAAGTAGTACCAGCTCGGTTTGAGATAGGAAGCCACTAAAATGCTGACTACTATCAACAAATCGTGTGCAACCGTGTGTAATGAAATCTAACAAAGTATTAATCACCGATGATCGGCTGATAAGAATGCATTGAGCTGAAGCAATATAAAAACAAAATAACATCTGGATGCTATAAAAGCTATTAAAAATCAGCCCATACCAGTCTCGATCGGATTTCCGTTGCGCGAATATCGAATAGAGCTGGACCTATTTTACAGATGATCCTCGCGGTATTCATTTTCCTGGTCCTAGGCCAGTACGCATTGTGCCAGACAAGCATGGGCATCAGCTCAGCTCGTTCGTCGAATGGTTCTTCCAATACAATTGCCAGCAGAATCCAGAATCTAACAAAAACTTGGACTCCCGGACGCAACCTATTGCCAGCAGCTTTCTACAAGGGCGGTGTCCGGCTGGAACATCAAGAGAAACTGCGACTACCGTTGGGAATTTTGTTGCTGGAATCCACGGTTGACCTGCCTGAATCATTTGATGCGCGTGAGAAATGGCCCGGATGTCCAAGTCTTCGGGAGGTCCGCAATCAAGGATGCTGTGGATCATGTTGGGCTGTCTCCGCTGCCTCTGCCATGACTGATCGGTGGTGCATTCATTCCCAGAATAATTCACAATATTCGTTCGGATCCTTCGATCTGATGGCGTGCTGCCAGGAATGTGGCGATGGATGCGACGGTGGAAACTTGGGTCCAGCATGGCAGTATTGGGTCGAGCGAGGCATATCCAGTGGAGGTCCATACAATTCCCGCAAGGGATGCCATCCATACCCGATCGATGTTTGTCACTCGCAGGATGAGGAAGATGACACGCCCAAGTGTTCGAAGAAATGCCAAATGAACTACAATCAGACGAGCGCTGGGCGGGATCTTCGGTACGGACGGGAGGCATACTCGGTTGCGATCAACGAGAAGCGGATCATGGATGAGATTTTTTTGAATGGACCTGTCCAGGCAGCGTTCAAGGTGTACAGGGACTTTAAGGCGTACAAAAGTGGTGTCTATCGACACGTTTGGGGTCCGTTCGAGTCCGGTCACGCGATCAAGATGCTTGGCTGGGGCATTGAAAACAACGTCAAATATTGGCTGTGTGCAAATTCCTGGGGCGAAGATTGGGGAGATAACGGATTCTTCAAAATCATTCGAGGCGAGAACCATCTTGGAATTGAAGAGGATATTCATGCGGGTCTACCGGATTACAACAAACACGAAGAGATGTGGGACCCTGAGTACTGATTTTAGTGAAAAATAGCTACCAGAGTGCACAAATAAAAAGAACAAAGCATTAGTTTGCCAACAGTGACAATACGGGTACCTAGAATTGTGTTTATAATTATAGCGTCCATGATGAGTTATTTAGCCTTAAGTTCCGCACCACTGTCGAGTAATACCTAATCCTTTCTCCTAGTTTTTTTTTTGTCGAAAAATCCCTTTTGGTATAGATCTCGTAAAATTTTACTCATTTTAAAGCCTGTCACCAATAAAACCAGCTCGGCGTGGAAACTTCTTTATTAAAATATTTGCATATTCTGCACCATATCGTAGTGGAAGCGGTTTTGATGGTTCAGTTACCTTTTCCAAAATGAATTTCTTCTCTCTCGGCAGTCATCCGTCGCGATAATGAATGCATCCCGGCACAGGACACTCGCCTTGAAAGGGACATTTTTTCTCGGCGGGCAATAAAAATATTATCATAAGCGAAGCATATTTCGACCGTAAAAAACGAACGCTTTTTCCGCGACTTGATGACTTCCGTCCACCGTGACTTCTCGCGAGAATGCGGTAGGAAAAAGGGTTGAACGCTCCCCTTGTTCTGTTTTGTTTTTTTTTTTTCTATTTAAGGGAAAAAAGACATAAAAACCTTAGCAGGCGACGTCGCAAAATCAAAATTAACACTTTATTTCCAGAATGAAGCATAGGAATGATCTAATTTTCTCCCGCCAAGCGAACGTTTTCTTTGTTTTTCCTACTCAGTACAGTACGGCGGGAATTTTCTTTTCGTCCCAGAGGCAAAAGGTTTTTATAGGTTATTACGATTATGAAACTGTTTATTTTCATTTTCGGGTGCGACCTGATGGAATGACGGATTTTTGGGACGGGAATTTTTACAACATTTTTATTTGCTTTCCTTTTAGTTCTTATTGCACTGCACTTTTTTACTGTCCACAGTCGAAGTCCTGCGCGGGACAATACCTCTGGGCGATTGTTTGAATCATTTTATTTTTTTTTGTCTAATCGTAAAGATTGGCATAAGGTTCAAAGGAGTGGATATTTGCTGCGTATTTGGCGTGTATAGATTAGGGTGGAGTTTCGTTATGATTCCAGCTTCGTGCAATTTTTGGGTTTATTAAACTAACTGTGCACACTTTTCGCTCAATCGATTAACTATATGCTTTATGCTATATTCCTCCTAAGCACTCCACTTGGAGAAATATATAGGTAAGTATCATTTTTACTCTACTAAGGACAAAAATGTTTAAAACAACATTTGCGCGTTAAGGGTACGAAACCTATAACTAAATTAGTTACGGAATTTGCGTTTCGACTTCGTCTCGTTAGTTTCCTTAGCGGAGAAAAAAAAATTAACCTAAATTTTTCTCCACTAAAGAGAAGTATAGCATAGTACATAGTGCATGTTGCTACACCAAATTAAATTATGGTTTCAATAATTCCCGCCAGCTTTATCACAACTTATTTTCTTGTAGGACTAGTGGTTTGCTCAGAAACACAAATAGTGTTTTCGTTTTTGGAGTAGCTTGGTCCTGCATTTCTGTGCTGGATTACTGACAAATAATATAGGCGCTTCTGTAGAAACCAAACAAAAAATTCTTCGTCGACTATTCGAATGCTGAGTCATGTTGAAGCGTTTCCTATAAAAATGTAAAACAATAGTTCAAGTAAAATCCAGGAAATCAATGTATTCCTACCGTATGATCTGTGGGATTGCGTAGCCTTTTTGCGTTTCTCAAATAAAGAAAGGCTACCCAAGTAACAATTGAAGTATTAAAGCATGCTACAAGTGCAATCTAAGTTATATGAGTAGCTATAAAACCACCATAAAACCTAAATTCTTACTAGGGTATGCAATAGACTGGTTCAATTTTTGACTTTTAGCTCCACCAGGCTCTACTGATTCCTTTTAAGGCCCTTAGTGATTGTGCGAATTTTGGTACCGATCGGTTGTGTCTACGGACCCTCCAAACATTTCTAAGTTTATATGGAAATTTGTATGGAAAATCGGTTAACATTGAAAATAAATTCATAAAAAATCACCTTATCAATCAATTAATCAGAACACTATATATTTCGAAAGGTACTCATCTACTGAACACATTCGGGGAACATTGTAAGTTTATAAAAATTCGTTGAGTTATTAAATAAAGAAGCATCATGGCTTCAAAACAAGTGGATTTTATTATTAATCATAGCAACCCTGCTTGAATAGCTGCATCGTTATACCAGTGTAAACTAGATTTGCCACCCACCGTTCGCGTAGGGAAGATACAACTCACGACTTATTTTCATGCCCAACCACTAAAAACACTATTTACTCTTCTGTGCTTTCAGCGCAACTCTTTCTTTAGCTCACGAGTTTCCGCAGCTAGCTTTACTTGATTCATGAAATGGCTCGGTGTTTGAGCCATTTAACTCTTGACTCTTCTTTTTGACTCTTCTCTTGCTTTTCATCTCCAGTGCGTCGCCATTTATCAGTGAGCCGTTTAGCTGCTGTTTCCGTGAGTCATTAGCTCTATACTGATATCCATTTCCGCGAGTCATTTAGCTCCCCGCTTCGCCACGAGCTACTCGATCTAGTCTTTGGTTGCGGATCTAGCCTATTCACTAGCTACCTGGTAGTATGTCGCGGTCGGTCCGGCAGATTCTGGCGTCCGGTTCGCTGGTTTCCTGATGACCAGAACTGCGTCGCGTACCGCTTAAGTGGTGGATCTACTCCGACGGAGAGCTCCACGGTGGCGGAATTTTTCCCGAACCCGATTTTTTGTTTCACGGCAGCCTTCTAGTCGGCGCGCTGCTTTGTTGATCCTTTCGCCACTTTCTCTGCAGCTCGGAGAATACAGTCGACACTACTCATCCCAGATATGGTGAACGTGGGGCATCTCTTGGACGATATTGGCGGCTGTCACTTCCCACTTCTTCAAACCTAGGGCATTCGAAGACCACGTGTTTCGGTGTCTCTTGCACGCTCACTCACTCTGGGCACCGCACCCGCGCCGACACATTCGGGATGAGTCGGTGGCTCCACCTTCCTTTCTCTTCGTTGTCCAACTCTTGCTACCACTTAACCAACGGGTCCGCTCGGACCAGTTCCCTTGCATTTCGTGCATTACTCCATTGGTAGTATTCCACGTCCTCAGCCAGAGTGATGCAGATGGAAATCAGCCCTGCAATTATGCATACCGCCTCCGACGATATCGTTCCGTACGCACTGGTGACACGAACAGCGATTAGGCGGAACGTGCTTGTCAACTTCGTCCGGTTTCGCTTTGAGTTCAACGTACCAGCCCAGACCGGTACTCCATACCTAAGTATTGAGGCGTAGACATCCGCCAGATCACATCTCGTGATCCTTGCCAATGCGTTAGTTGTCCTCCCAACCTTCTCACATACATAGTCGACATGGCTGTTTTAATTTAATCGATCGTCGACCATCACACCTAGGTGCTGTAGCGTACGCGTCGACATCTCCAACTCCTCAAGGATCTCACCGGTTATAGTCAGTACAACGTCATCTGCAAATCCAACGATCTCAACTCCCCAGGGCAGTTCCAGTGTTAACACTCCGTGGTACATTATATTCCAGAGCGTTGGGCCAAGTATGGATCCCTGAGGTACTCCTACCGTGACTCTTATCGACCTCTTCCCCATGCTCGTTTCGTAGACCAGCACTTTCAGAACCTTGCACAGTTAGTCCGAAACCGGCATTTTGTGCAGCGCTTCGGCGATCGCCATCCGCTGGCACTGGCGGTAGCGATTACCCCTTTTCTTTTGCTTCAACGCTTTCTCCGCGCTCGTGATGACTGTGCGAATGGCTTTTACCGTCGAGATACCTTTTTGGAATCCGAACTACCTTTGCGATAGTCCGCGTAGTTCGTCAGCATGTTGAGGATGACCAGAAGTTTATCTAGAGTATCCAGTAGGCACATAGGCCGATACGATGCTGGATCTCCTGGTTGCTTATCTGATTTTGGTAGCAACACCAGTTTCTGGATCTTCCATCTGTCCGGGAAGTAGCCTTCGTGGAGAACTAACCTAAACATGTTCGGAAACGCCAGGATCGCGGCCTTCAGTGCCACGTTGGGGATACCGTCCGGTCCAGGAGCTTTCTTCGCTTTCAGCTCTTTTGCCACTATAAGGAGCTCGTCGTTGGAGACTCGATTGTCACCAGCATTTCCACCGTCTGCATCCACGTACGATATAGGCGGCCATGCGGTGGGTCGTGCTTCGGGGAAAGCCCCCCGACGATAAATTTCAGTTTGTCAGCGCACATTTCAACAGGCGTCGTTGGACCCTTAATCTTGGCCATCACGACACCGTAAGCGTTGCTTCAGGGGTTAGCGTCTACTTCTCTGCATAGCTCGTTGTGGACTTACTAAGAACTACCTCGCATTTAAAAGCAACCCTAGCCGCCCGGAATGTCACCTTACACTCTTCTCTGGCTGCCCCGGATATTGCTCGCTGAACTCACATTCTGGCTTGCCGGCAGACAGCACGGAGGATGCTAAGCCTTTAGTTTCAACAATACGCTAGACGCCTGCAGTTTCGGGGCTCCATTTTCCTCGGCATTTGTACGTCTCACGCTCTCGCTAATGTTTCCGACAACTCATCGGCATTCGAAGCGAGGCTGTCAGCACGAAGCGCCTCGACGTAAAGGTGCTTATCGAAGTCCTTTATTTTCCACTTCCTCTCGCCAGTCCTCACTCTCCGCGTCACAATGTAATTCCGTCGACCAATGGTGTAGTGGATCGCCTGGTGGTTGTCCAGATTCTTGCACTCGACCACCGCTTCTTGAACTAAAGCTCTCACGTTCGCTTATCCTCCCACCGCTTCTACCACCAGTTCCCGATATGTCGAGCTATTGATCAATGGACCCTTCTTCTGCACGAACAGCATCTCGCCTTTCTGAGTGCGCCTGGTTCTTACTACGTTCTCACTCAGCTTCTTCAGCTTGGGATCCTCTCTCACCATTTTAAGGATCGCCGTATACGTCACGTCGTCCTTTGTTTTGGTGATTAGAGTGTCTGCCCTATACCTCTCCTGGCGCGGAAAAAGATCATCTCTCTTCTTTTTCATCTTCTCATTCTTTTCTTTCTGTTTTTTCCTCCTCTCTTCTGCGGTTTCTACGGCTCGCAATCCTCTTTTCATTTGTCGGTTGTTTCGCTCTCTTTTACCGACCTTCGTGGGTTCACCCTTTTCACAAAACGGGAAAACCGAAAAAAGAGCATGGAGTTTTTTAATGGTTAAGCACGAAAGTGACCGTGTCATTACACTACAGGGTTTCGAAACCTTACTATAAAAACACACACAACTTCATATACGTCTACAAACGAAACTTAATTTATGTGGAGATAAAAATGGAACAAAAAGCTTTGTTGTTCCTTGGTACTATCGATGTATAGTTAGCAGTATTCTGCTTCAGAAGTTCTAACTTCGTTACCAATAAAAATTACTAATTACTGAAATGATAAATTAACAAAAAATCATTAAGGAACCACAAGGCTTATATATTGTGAAGTATGCAATATCCTTATGAATCAAATCGATACAAAACTATCTTGCTTGGAAAATCCAGAGTCTTTTGATCTTTTGACCCGGCGTTTGTCATACATACAATTAGTGACAATAGTTAGGCGATGTTCTAGAATGTATTCCCTTTCTTTACACGTGAGAATAAATCGCGGAGAACAAATGTCCATTTCTTGTCACGCTTACAGCTGCAACGGTCAAGGTTTTTCCAGCGAAAACATCAAAGACTAATGACACGTTAGGCAATAAAAATAGGTAATGCAATGCAATTCTTACTCGACTTCCAAGGAATGTGATTCAAATTTACTATTCTTTGTTGGTGTATTCTGAAAAGCTTTGTAGTACTATTAGTTTTCCGAATGCTTAGAATGGGATTTTTTCCATTATGTATTTCTATAAATTGTCAGCATTCGTCATTAGATGCACTTGAAAAAGAATCTTTTGCAAGTGCATCTAATCTAAAGACACTATCCGTTCGTTGTGTTGTGTGAAAGTGTTTTTAATCAAAATCTTAATAATTCAAGATTTATGTTATTATAACTAGGGGCAGATCACTCTAGGAATGTATAAAAAATTTGCATCAAATTAGAAAAAATGCATTTAATTTCCATTTTGGCATCAACTTTGCACTCCATCGCAGAAAAGATTGTTTAACAACCGTCCTGCGCTGATCCACTTTGTTCGATATTTTGTTGAATGTAGGGCTGGTTTTTTTGTAGGATTTTGACGTCTTACACGCAACGCAAAATGCATTACGAATTTCTATTTTGATGGAAAGAAATGCATTTAATTTCGTTGATTTTTAAAAATGCATCACAAGTGATCTGCCCCTAGCATTATAATCATCACAAGCCACACCCAACAATAATAATTGTACATTGTTGTTTATATTTCTAAATTATAGAGGTTTAACCTAAGAGGCATTCGACTCTTTTTTCGGCTTCGAAAAATCTCAAATCCTCTGTTCAAGGTTGGGAAACAAATTACGCTATTCCCACTCCTGATAGTTTATATTGTAGATCATATTCAATGAAATGAAATAGCTGGAAGCAAAAAAATATTTCAGATAACCAATACATAACAACACAATTCTTTATTTTAAACAAATTCAATTAAACCCTACGTAGAAGAATTATAATTCCAGTTCTGCACTAAGTTAAAATGTTTAGCCACTTAAGTTTGTTGGTGTTCCTGGCAGCGCTATAAGGTTCTTGTTTGATCTCAAATTACTAAGTCCAGAGGCTGTTTACTTCGGCTCTGTGTCAGCGCTATCTAGATCTGTTATAATTGACCACCTCTCAAGAGGAAATTTTTATCCTTTACCATGTATCTCAGCCGCCAAGCATAAACAGTAAGAGATGTCCTCACAAGAGAATCGTCAACGTCACATTTATATTTCGTTAAATGCATTGTGCGCAGTACAAATAGCGGAATAAGCGAACGAACCCTATCGAACAAGAAGTTAAGCAGTCCCACCAAAGGTTACTGTGCGATCACCATTTGAAATCTTCGCTCAGTGCCGCAAAGGTTTTTTAAACAGCCAACTCGAATCGGTCAATACACCGTCGATCCCAACTTTGTGAGCCGGCATGTAGACGTAGTAGCCCTTCGTTAGAACTTGTCGCCAATAACGTCATTCGCTTGCTTTAGACAGAATATCACAATTCTGAATTTATCTGGGTGAACTTCCGAGATATCTGTAACAGTTGAATATTTCTGCGTCAGTTCTTTCGAATTTCTTAACCTTTGATCCGAAAGAAGATCAGATATGGCCCGACCGAGTTCAATCCATGTGATTTTAAGCGGAATGTCGGAGTCTTTGATGGCCCATCTTGTTTGACATTCATTTTACCAACAGCTGTGTCTTTTTTCTACACTGGAGCAACTTCCGTGTACTGGACCAAATCTATTGTAACATAAGTTTTTCATTCTACTGTCAGGAACCGAGGATTAAGTATTTCTTCATTCGATTATCATATAAACCTTTAAATCGCCTCAAATTTTATTCTTGGAGCGCCGCTAGGAAAATCTTCAGTCAACTACAGGCCCGTTCTGTTGCTTCTGGCATACTCACAAGAGTTTTTGTAAAAACGACAACAGAAACATTCCTTACGGTAAAAATTACGTATCTCGGTTGACAATTGCTCATAAAAACACAGAACTCCAACTTTTTTTTACCAGTGGTGTTTAAGGATTGAGATGCAGATTCTAAGGTGTACGGGGTTAGAGATAAGATACGAAGCACAAGAATTTGAGCTGAGTAAATAGCTACGGGAAGTAAAAGTTGATAATGAGATATTGAGAGATGGAAGATTAAATGTAACAACTATTTGGTTAGAATGCAGATGTGATAACAGAAAGCTATTTGACATTTGAAGAAAGATGTGTTTTTTTACACTGGAAAGGAGATTAGTTTGTTATTCGAACACGCACATGAAACCTGTTGAACTGGTGGAATGGCTTGAACGTGAAATTCATTACTCTCTTTTCACCAGTAGAGTCCAGTCGCAAAAATGGCCATTATTGCCCAAATGTTAGAGCGAGTCAAGTTATCCCTACTGTCACTGGATAACGAGACGAATTATTTCCGACCAATGAAGTATTCCTTGGTGGCTGCAGGTAATTAAAAATATATTCAAAATATTTTTTTTCTCATTTCCAATATCATTCGCCAGGAATTCAACTACAAACTTCGAACTCACTACGGCGGCGACTTTTCCTCGCCTATCGAACTCTAATCAGTTTGCAGTTCCTAATCTGGGTAGATCGTTTCTATGTGAACGCATTTGTTAACGACCGACCTGACCTAATTTTGGGAACAATAGCAGCTCTCGGTGAGTTCTCGGTAGTGCTTATCCGTGCTGGGCTGGTTCGAGCCTACATTACCAAACTTTACTTTGTACGCGATTACTTGCAAGGTTACTTCACTGTCAACCAAACGGCCAGCCGAAATCATTCCTACCGACTTATTCGTCGAATGGCCATTTGCTTGGAGGGAATTTTCATATTGGATCTTTTTGTTCTGAATATTACCGGAGTATTCAATGATCCACTGTATGATATTCCGAAGAATTTGCTGCAACTTGGAGGAATTGTAACGCCGTTTATCCGCAGCTTGGACGCGGCCAGCATTTTTATGATCAACACACTATTCGTGGGACTCATAACGATTTTCAGTACCTACATGATGGCTTTTCAAGTCGTTTTGAAAGATATTGGTGTCGCTTTTCGGGGCTCGTTTGAACAGGTTGATAAAAAGGTCTCAGAAACAGTTAGCAATACCTCGAAGGATGTGCTTTTCTTGAAGTTGTTAAGGCAGGAGTGGAGTGTAACGATTAGCAAACACAATGACGTACTGAACCATCTGGACCAGTTGAAAGGATTCTTCAACGTTAGTTTCTTTTTCATGTTCTATGGACAGTTGGTGGTTGTAGGAGCTGGAATTTTTTATATTAAGGCACGAGGATTGACTACGAATTCCGTTATTTTGACCAGTTGTGTAACTGCTGTTCTAATTGAATGTTACTGGTACTGCAGGCTGGTTGAAAACTTGAACGATGCGGTGAGTATACAACAGTGTGTGAGATGGCGCTGTCTAACAAATTGATTGTTTGTTCTACAGAATCGTGACATCGGAACTGCACTGTATAACCTGGACTGGCCACAGCGATTGCGTTTTGATTCCACCGCACAGAAGGATTATCGAGATATTCGTGCCTCGTTTCTCATTATTTTGGGCAAAACAAAACAGGATATCGATATCAGCTGCGGGGGGCTATTTTCGATGTCAATTGATGCTTTCGCAGAGTTCATCAAAATGATCTACAATTTGCTAATGTTTCTTTTGCAAGTAGTTAATTGAACTAGATATTCTACCATGTTGAAAACTTTATGATCAGCAAATATTTTAACAATTATTGGCGCACTACACTCAACTTAAAACAATTACAAAATGTTAAAAATTTTAACGTTAGATGCATTTAACATCACACATAGTGTCACATGAGAGGAGTAATATGGAAAGTTTTGGTTGAAACTGAAGGACAACAATAAAAACTTCGAAACAGCTGCTGTAATAACTATTTGTCAAACATTCACTTTGTGTTTGTAGTTGTCTTATAGTAACTGAAAGTCCCAATGAGGACTTAATCTTAAACTTATTACTAACCGTCAAATTGTTACAAAATTTCGATAAAATAATAACAGTAAAGTGAAAAATAATGATACAATAAATAATGAAAAAATCAGACGAAGTCAATGTTTCTGGATCATTTTGCAGTAATAAAGTGTCATGTGAATTTACAAATTCATCACCTCAAACTGAACAGAATGAATCTCCTACCTGTTTTCACCGTGCATCCGTTAATCACAAATGCGGCAACCTGCAAATAATCAGCACAACATGCGCTCGTCGGTAAAACAGAGCAAACGTCAAACGAATGAAAATCATAATTAACGTGGAACTTTGATAAACAAAAAATCTTTTCCTCGTCGGTCTGTTCGGTCATTGTATGCAATTGTATGCAATTTAAATGGACAACCGTCTTGATTTAGTTAGTCAAGAAAGTTAGTGACTGTATCGCAGCAATTGGGTATTTGCGGTCTCATTGAAATGGAGAAGGCAGCTTGGATGAAGGGATCTTTATCATTGCAAAAGTGGTGGCAGCAAAGCGGTTCAAGCGATACTGGTTTCGTACAAGACAGTGATTAGGAGTTTCAAGAAGCCTTTCTAAAGATACTGCCGAAATCACGAAGAGCAGCGAATATCGTGAACAAAGCTGCGGTGGTTTCACAGGTAAAGGAGAATTACTGTGGTAAAATTGTTCCGCCACAATGCAATTTTGTGAAGCGCGTCACTTCTTGTTCAACTGCACAGTTATCCAACAGGCCGGGTCCCTAGAAGAGACAAAGTCGTGCAGCATCGAGAAATGGTCGAAAATTGATTCGCGGGAATCACCGAGTGGAAAACTAAGCAGACATTTCGATATTTTCGATGCAACGAAAACCACCACACGCTTGTACTCACCGCATACCGTGAAATATAAACGTCGCTCGTCTTATAACCACCAGTCAGCGTGGCAATTATTCCCATCATCCCACAACCTACCGTAAATATCAATAGGCAGCACAAATGCTGTTGTATGTGTATGTGTTCAGCCAAGCTGGGCATGTTTATTCTCAAAAGTGAAGGCCCATTCCTTTCCTCTTCAATTTAGGATACACTATTCGAACGAGTGACAAGTGGTGCAAGAACAGAATCTATGATATCATCCAAGCTCGTGCTCAACCATCATGTCAGCCAGTCCAACGAAGGTTGTTGGAGATCCATGTTGATTAATACCGGTCCAGCGAAGTGTTTCTATTAGAGTCGAAAGGATACTGAGCATCAATGTAGTTAACAGCAGTCCATCCCTCAGGTCAGTTTCACTCCAGTCTTAGCACATCGACCCATATTCTGTCATCAGCGGTGTATTGAACAGGAAGAGAATGCGAAGCACATATTTTGTCCACTGCCGTTCTACGCATAATTGTCCCATGTATATAGGGAATCCCGTAAAACATGGGACAAATATGCTTTTAACGGCAGTCCAGGTAAAATTTAAGTATGTACACAGCCCTGCTGGGCACTGGTAATTCCACACAGTGAAAGTCCTTTTCCTCTTCTATTCTCAACTTCCAAATCGAACGAGTAATCTACTCGTATGAAGGCAAACCACTTTGACGTCATCAGATTGTTCGACTTTCGAAAATATTTTACATTTTAATATCAAACAGTTCAACGAAGGGTCATTGGAAACATCCAAAGATTCAGTCCAACGAAGTGTCTCACTTTCGATGAAATGTCGATGAGTCCGCTTTCGATAAAACGTCGACCGAATGGATGTGGCTTCCAGTAGTTCCCAGCTGTCCTTGAGCGCATTACCCCTCTGTATACGTTGAGCTTGCTGGCAAACCCTCACTGCGTAACCGGTCCACATACGACCGTCGCCCACGCTTGCACCCTTCGTGACGTGAACCAATCTGGAGGAGCCAAAGACGTGGATCGCATTCCATCCCGGCCACACTCGCAAGGTTCATAACTTGAAGCACTCGCCCATATCTTGCTAGTTGGTGTTGTCAGCTTGCTGTTCTATTCGCCACTTTAGCACAAGTTCCTACAGTATTAGTGTCACTACTGTGCTGACGGAGTTTCATGTGCCATCGTCTTGATACATGTCTGCCACAATACTCTCTACATTAAGCGAAGACAGTTTCCTTCACGCTATGGCAATTCTAGGACAGACGAGGACCACATGCTCCAGTGTTTCCTCGACGTTTATGCACTCCGAACAAAAGGATGACGCAGTGTGTCCGAACCGATGTAGGTACTGTTTGATACAACCATGACCACACAGGAACTGCGTCAGATAGAAAGTTACTACGCCATGCCTCCTATTTACGTAGGTCGAGAGAACCGATATGAGACTGTTAGTCCAGCTTCCTATTCCGATGAGCTCAAATCATGCTGCCATTTGACCATCGAATCAGCTCTCATTGTTTTCCATATTCCGCTGGTCCTCTTCCACCTACAGCATTCGTTATCTTTCACTAGGATGATATCGATAGGGATCATTTCAGCGATAATACAGACTGCCTCTGATGAGGTAGTCCTGTACCCGCTTGCGACCCACACGGTAATGAACCTAAAAGTATTACTCAGCTTTACTCGATTCCACTGTGCCTACAGCGCCGCAACCCAGACCGGGCTTCCGTACCTCACTATCGACGATGATACGTTAGCCAGAAGACGCCTCTTGCTACTGCTTATCTAGGTGCTCTTCGGCATAATTCTGGCTAAAGCGTATGTACCTTTGAACACCTTCCCACAGGTATACTCGACATGGATGTTGATGTTTGATCGGTCATCGATCATTACGCCCAGCTGTTTCAGCACCCAATTCGAGACTATGATATACTCCCCGATAGTGATTTCTGCTCTTTACAGCACTTTGCAGTTGCTGAGCAATAACACATCCGTTTTCTGGGCTGTCTACAGCTTCACTTCTTGCATCTAGTTTCCAATACTGTCGATCGCCTCCATCGTCAACCTTTACATCTCTTCCGGCGTCTCTCCCAGTACCGTTATTACGACGTCATCCGCAAACCCGACCATCCCTGCGCCCCTAGGCAGCTTAAGCGTCAGCACACTGTTATACATCCTATTTCAAAACGTTAGATTCAGGGTAGAGCCTTGTGGGACTCCAGTCGATTTTTGTCCCCTGTTTGTCTCATAGATCAAGACACGGTCCTGGAAACAACTCCTTAGAATTCTTTACAGATATCTAGGGATCCTCATTGTATGTAGTGATTCTGCAATGGCTTTCCAGCTTGTGCTATTGAATGTGTTTTGACGTCTATTGTTATCACGGCACAGTATCGATTTCCTCTTCGTTTCTGTTTGCGCACCATATCGGCTATCACGATTACTGCCCAAATTGTGTCCGCCATACACTTGCCCTTTCGAAATCCGAGTTGGTTTTTTGACAACCCATTATCGCTTTGGATATCATAAATGTTGTCAGCCTATTAAGGACAATCCTCTCCAGGGGATTCCCGAATGTATCCAGCAGGCATATTGGTGTACACAGCGATGGATTCTCGGGGCATTTACCTGATTTAAACAGTATCACTAACTTCTACATCTTCCATTTCTCAGGGAAGTGACCCTCATCTAGAAGCTTTTGAAACACTTCTCTGAACATATCCGCAAGTGTCTGGATTGCCGCTCTCAATGCGATTATGAGGTTTTCATCTGGGCTGGGCGCTTTCTTCACCTTACACCCTTTGCCAATGCGACGAGTTCCTCGTTGGAGACTTGTGTCATTTCGGCCTTGTCCCACTCTACCATACGGTATAATTAACCATATCATTGGATGGTGCTACGGAAAGAGCCCTTCTACGATAACCTTCAGTTTATCAGGGCACATTTCCAGAGGCGCCATGGGCCTTCTGATCTTCGTCATCGTCACACGGTATGCGTTGCCCTATGGCTTGGCATCGGTACCTTGGCACAAATCTTCTTGCAACGCGAAACACTATTTTACGCTCCTCTAGCCAGAACAAGACGCTCGGAGGGCTCCGTTGTGTTAGAGCCAGAAAATACGCCCTGACAGCTCCCACCGAAGCCGACACGGTGGGAGCTGTCAGGGCGTATTTTCTGGCTCTAACACAACGGAGCCCTCCGAGCGTCTTGTTCCACCTCTACGCTGGAAGCTCCTTGGCTCTAGTTTTCTTGGCATTGGCGTGTCGAATACTCTTGCTAGCAGCTATATACAAAGATCCTATTAATTTTGGCAATCACGAAACCTTCGAATGAGTTTAGACCACTTTCCTTATGAGATATTTGCTCATCACACGAACTGGAGCCACTCCCGTTCTCTTCGGCCTCCAGTTACCGTTATCGATAGGGATTCGATACGGCTCCCCAATAATTGCAACATCGCACATCGTTTCTGTTGTCGACTGCCACAGCAGTATGAAGCCTCTTGCCATGTGGTCTTTTCACCCTCTTTTATGCAGAGTACGCATTTCGGTTGCTTCATGTAGTCTTTTGCAAAGTGTCCGTTTTCCACAAATTTTCTGCACAAGTCAGATCTATCCGAGCCATTGCATTTTTTCGCGCCTGGTAACCAAAGCCCACGAATTTGAAACATCTCTCCATTTGTTTGTAAACTCTTGAGAGTCTTTAATGAACACTGGATCGCCAAAACTTGATTCGGGCTGTTTCCAAGAGTTTATTAGCTACGGTCGTGAGAAGCCGTATCGACGCCGTCTGCGTACCGCCGTACGCCTTCCTTATTCGTATTACCACTCAGCTACTTCTCAGCGCGTCTCCTTTTGTAAGTTCGTCCAGATTCCTGCACTCAATCACTGTCTCGTGGGCTAGGTCTCTTACAGTTGCCTCCTCGCCTAGCGACTGTTCAATGAGTGTCTTGAAGGCTTTCATCAGTTAAAAAAGCATCTCACTTTCCTGAGTGCGGCGTACTTTCACCACATGCTCCCAACTGCTTTAACACCGGGTCATCTCTCACGTTGCTATATTCCTCCCTAAGGAGGAAAGTCAAACGAGACATAACGTTTAACCAGTCGTTTGATTTGAAAACATAAATAGTGTTTCCATTTTAGGATTTAGCGTCAAGCCGGCGCTAAACTATTCCGACAATAAATTAGTGTCGATTTTTGATGCGACGAAATCGAAACGCACCCATGATTTTATCTCGAAGGAAGCTCAGCGTACGTCCTTCCTTCCTTCATCTCGACGATTAATGCGTCGACCCTAATTTTTCACGACGGGGCTTAGGTATCTCATTCTTTTCCTTCTTTGGATTCCGGGAATTCTTCGACGTCGCTTCTGCTTTCTCAGATACTGCTTTGACCTTGACCTCATTAAGCGTGTTTTCAGCGTGCTCAGCCCGCGTCCTCAGCGTGATCTGCTCTCGTTCGACAACATTCATGGCGAGCTTAATACTCGCCACTAGATGCTTAATCTTAGTGTGGACGTTAATTTTGTCCTTTATGAACTCCTCTATTTTCTTCATGAAATCCGCCGAGTACCATGTACGTACCTGAAGGCCTGTCAAGATTTTAACGAGACGGGGACAGCTGCATCATTACCTTAATGGCCATTTAGTGAAGGTGTCACTCTTCCCTATTTAGGGAGCAAAATAGCGCAACCGTCAGCCCTGTAGCGTAGTATCGAGACCATTATCAGTGTTTCGTGTCCGTTTTGCTGTGCCATTACCAGTATACCAAAATAACGATCAACTTGTACTGATCCTAATATGCCGATTGGTACTCCGTTGTTGTGGAGGACCACGAGAGGAGATTTGGACTAGGCATTTATTTAAAGGTGACGCCGGCTCGCCTTGTCAGAGCTGCTCCCGAGCCTGTGGGCCTCGGGTCCAGAGATATGTAAGGCCCACTGCATTGCCCCACTATAGCCACAGTCAGCTCCCACTATTAGTTCGGGTCGCGAATCACATTCAGGTTGCTATCGTGAACAGGGCTTATCCACCACCAATGATTCGACCTGCGGCTTTAAGCTAAGTCTCCCTCAGAGTGTTCTTTACTTTACCATTCGAGGGGACCAGGAGAACTATATGGTCGTGTGATTTCCCTGAGGTGCTGCTGACGAAGAAATAAATATTCCGATCGCAAACCTCAAATCCAGTGGCAAACACTTGACTGAAAAGCGTGTCATCGTTTAACAATGTTTCGACAAAGACGATGCTATCAAAACTACTATCGAAGACTGTAAGGGGATATTCCTCAACGTTTGAGTTGATGCTATCAACGTTTTGGTAGTAGCGTACTTGCTTACCCCGTCGTTGATCAAGGCTGTAAATTGAAAGACATTGAGGAAAGGAAATGCGAATGCGAGCAGTTAGTCGAAGAGAAGAATGCAGCATGGGCGAGAATGCTGCAACACCGCACGAGGGCGAACGAGGCGCGATATAAACAGGCACGGAACAGGTAGAACTCGGTTTTCCGGACCAAAAAGCGCCAGCAGGAAGACCGAGATCGCGAAGCGATGGAGCAGCTGTACCGCGCTAAAGACACACGGAAATTCTACGAGAAGTTAAACCGCTCGCGCAGGGGCCACGTACCACAGGCCGACATGTGCAGAGATACAAACGGGAATCTTCTCACGGACCAGTGTGAGGTGATCCAGAGGTGGCGGCAGCACTACGAAGAACACCTGAACGGCGATGCAGAAGACGACGAGGATGGCACGGTAACGCACCTGGGAGCACGCGCGGAAGACATTACACTACCGGCTCCGGATCTCCAAGAAATCCAGGAGGAGATTAGCCGGCTCAAAAATAATAAAGCCGCTGGGGTTGACCAAATACCAAGCGAGCTACTAAAACACGGTGGCGAGCCACTGGCTAAAGCGCTGCACTGGGTGACTACCAAGATTTGGGAGGAGGAGATTTTACCGGAGGAGTGGATGGTAGGTGTCGTGTGTCCTATCTACAAAAAGGGCGACAAGCTGGATTGCTGTAATTACCGAGCAATCACCCTGCTGAACGCCGCCTACAAGGTACTCTCCCAAATACTATGCCGTCGACTATCACCAATTGCAAGAGAGTTCGTGGGGCAGTACCAGGCGGGTTTCATGAGCGAACGATCTACCACGGACCAGGTGTTCGCTCTTCGTCAAGTACTGCAGAAATGCCGCGAGTACAATGTGCCCACACATCATTTGTTCATCGACTTCAAAGCCGCATACGACACTATCGATCGAGATCAGCTATGGCAGATTATGCACGAGTACGGATTCCCGGACAAACTGACGCGATTAGTGAAGGCGACGATGGATCGGGTGATGTGCGTAGTACGTGTCTCAGGGACGCTCTCGAGTCCCTTCGAGTCACGCAGAGGGTTACGGCAAGGTGATGGTCTCTCGTGTCTGTTATTCAACATCGCGCTGGAAGGTGTAATAAGAAGAGCAGGGATCGACACGAGTGGTATGATTTTCACAAAGTCCGCTCAGCTACTTGGCTTCGCCGATGACGTTGATATTATTGCACGAAACTTTGAGAAGATGGAGGAAGCCTACATCAGACTGAAAAGAGAAGCCAAGCACGTCGGACTTGCCATCAACACGTCGAAGACAAAGTACATGATAGGAAGAGGTTCACGAGAAGAGTAAAGCCATGTCAAGTGATCCTCGAATTTTTCGCAAAATCACCGATCTTCATGAGGTATAATTTATTGTATAGGGATTATGGTGATTAGCTTTTGGTATAAATATTTCGTTACAATTCCTTTTTTTCTTTAATATATTAACCCTTAAACTTTATTGCATGATAAAATTGAAAATTTTGTATCTCAAAAACTACTGAAGATAATTCAATGAATTTTTGCACACTTATGGAATGATATTTGCACTATCTTATAAAAATGTTTTTGGTTTATAATTGTGTAAATAACGGTACTTTGCATCTATTTAAAGTTTTCAGTTGTATTTCTTCTTGTGTTCTTCACGCTAAAATTTTTCAAAACTTATGTCAAATTATGCAAAAATCTTTTACCTTCAATAATCTGTATTTATAATTTTTCATTTTTGTTCCTATCGAGAGTTATAAAGGATTTTGTAACTGTGCGCTGTTTCAACGCATGGCCCATTTTGATGCAACCCGCGAGAACGTACATATTGGCAATGCCGCACGTCGCAACGTCCTAATGCGCATCGCTTTGAAGGAGCGTATCTCATGTTCAAAATTGGCATCTCTGAGATTAAAGCAAAAAGACAAGCTTTTCTTTATGGATAATTGAAAGTGAATGTTTTCTGAGTAATTTGCATGCTCTTTAGCGTTATTATATTGTTCAAGAGTTATTTAATTTTCTGTCACTCAATACCTCGGACAAGTGCGCTCGGTTATTGCCAGCCGATGAGCAAAGTTGAGCAGTGGGCATGTTTTAATCTGCGTTAGCATATTTTTCACAAATTGACATACTTCACCACGTTTTATTTTCACTTGGTTCTGTCTAAGAGGTAGATTGTGAATCTTTTCTTAAATCCACATAGCGCCTTTTCAGCCATGCGTCATCGGGTCGTGCGTTAAATTACGCGCTCATTTAATTTGCATCAGTGCGAGTGAGAAAACGTTTTGACGTTTGTTTTTGTTTCGATCGCACTTGGGTGTTTCCCATATAGAGAGAACTGGACGAAATGCTATATTATCTCAAGATATACAATATTTGCTCAAAAAAACATTCGATTGATTTATGTTATAAATATGGGTCGATCACACGAATGATGTATTCCGTTAAAAAAAATTCATAAATATATTCGTCGTATCTTGTTTTTATGGCATCCATGTGGAGTGATAAATTTAAAAATTATATTGTTCACCACATGTGTAGAATATGTCGTAATGGGCGCAAAAAATACAACGAAAATAAATATGGACATGAACAAAACACAATTTTCCTTAAATTTTCGATTTTACATCCAATGTTTATAGTAATGGGTTCCACTATAACGCGTTTAAAATATAGGAAAATTTACGCGTTTAATTTTTCTTCTTATAGTGTTTGCCAAAGTAATGGAACTGGAATATTCGATGACTCAACAGGTACACGCGGAAAACTGTAACGAGGATTTTTAAATAAAGATCGTTGATGAATAATTGAAATTCGACAAAAATAAATAATATCGTACCAGAACTTGGAGAACCACCAATCAACAGAATTAACAGAAGCAATAGTGATAAAAAACCCCAACATCGATGCGATTGAACAACAGATTTTATGTAAACTTTTTTCAAAAGACACATCGTTGTTCACTCGGTGAAAATAAAAACGTGAAATAAAATGCTGTTGGCATAAGATTTTCCACTTTCATATAGTAATGTTGTAGACTAAAAAAGAATTTGGATATAACGTAGATGTATTTTGACTAACAAAAGTGTTTTTAAAGATGTTAATCGTTAGTAGCATTAAATTATAAAAATAAAAAATATATTTAACAACGATAATTTTCGTTGTGCACTTCAGTCAAAAAAATTTAACGCATCTCAAAATATCCGGAAAAAAATTACCTTCGATAATTCGTATTGAAAAGTTTGCCCTTTTGCGCCAATCGAGAGATATGGTTTCTTTTAGTCATGCGATGCGCACTTCCTACACGATGCGCTTTCTGACGTAGTGACGTGCGACGTTGCCAATATGAACGTTCTCGCGGGCTGCATCAAAGTGGGCCGTGCGTTGAAACAGCGCACTGTTACAAAATCCTCCATAACTCTCGATAGGAACAAAAATGAAAAATTATAAATACAGATTATTGAAGGTGAAAGATTGCCGCATAACTTAACATACGTTTTGAAAATTTTTAGCGTGAAGAACACAAGAAAAAATACAATTGAAAATTTTAAATAGATGCAAAGTACCGTTATTCACGCAATTATAAAGTAAAAATATTTTTATAAGATAGTGCAAATATCATGCCATAAGTGTGCAAAAATTCATTGAATTATCTTCAGTAGTTTTTGAGATATAAAATTTTCAATTTTATCATGCAATAAAGTTTAAGGGTTAATATCTTAAAGAAAAAAAGGAATTGTAACGAAATATTTATACCAAAAGCTATTCACCATAATCCCTATACAATAAAATATACCTCATGAAGATCGGTGATTTTGCGAAAAATTCGAGGATCACTTGACATGGCTTTACTCAGAAGAGAATGAGAACCGCCCGCTTCGAGTTTGCATCGGTGGCAACGAAATCGAGGTGGTTGAAGAGTTCGTGTACTTGGGCTCACTGGTGACCGCCGACAATGATACCAGCAGAGAGATTCGTAGACGCATCGTGGCAGGAAATCGTGCTTACTTTGGCCTCTGCAAGACACTTCGGTCGAACAGAGTTCGCCGTCGTACGAAGTTGACCATCTACAAGACGCTGATTAGACCGGTATTTCTCTACGGGCACGAGACCTGGACCATGCTCGTGGAGGACCAACGCGCACTTGGTGTCTTCGAAAGGAAAGTGCTGCGTACCATCTACGGTGGAGTGCAGAAGGAAGACGGCACATGGAGACGGCGAATGAACCATTAGTTGCATCAGCTGTTGGGGGAGCCGCCCATCTGTCATACCGCGAAAATCGGACGACTACGGTGGGCCGGGCACGTAGCCAGAATGTCGGACAATAGCCCGGTGAAAACGGTTCTCAATTGCAATCCGACAGGTTGAAGACGATTTGCGGACCCTTCGCAGACTGCGTGGCTGACGACGCGCGGCCATGGACCGAGTGGAATGGAGGAATCTTTTGTATACGGCACAGGCCACTACGGCCTTAATCTGTTAATAAATAAATAAATGAGGAAAGGAAAAGCTCATAGATGGATTATACTTGCCTACTGCAGGTTTGTTACTATGTTTTAATTGCTGCAAGGTTCTACTGTATCGATTTTGTTGGCTATTTTCGGCAAATTTGAGACTAAGAGAAACGAAAGCAATGAAATTGAAAGACGGATAGGTATTCTAGAGCGAATCAGTTATAAACATAGAACGGAAAACTAGAACTAGGCAGGCTCATATGGGTATGATCGAAAGGAAATGTGAAGAATTCTTTGCCTTCTGCAGAGTTGGGCGTTGCACCCAAGTCTACCGCATGGTCTATGGTAGAACATAACTCATCATCATGTTTTACCGCCGACGCCGGCGGTAAAACATGATGATGAATTCTTCACATTTCCTTTCGATCATGCCCATATGAGCCTGCCTAGTTCTAGTTTTCCGTTCTAAGTTTATAACTGATTCGCTCTAGAATACCTATCCGTCTTTCAATTTCATTGCTTTCGTTTCTCTTAGTCTCAAATTTGCCGAAAATAGCCAACAAAATCGATACACTACTGCAGGTTTGTAGAAGCCTCTCATCCCAACTCCACCACAGAACCGGGACGGCTGCTGGTCTCTGGCTGGAAGGACTCGAGTGAGAGTAAGGGCTTACTTTCTACTAATGGCAACTGTCCGTCCCGGTGACCGGGGAGACGGGAAACCAAGCATCGGGACGACTGGTGCATGCTGACAGTAGTAGCTGGACTGTGGTGAGGGGATCGAGGGCTTCCATTGTACAAGCGGCGGCACATTCCATTGCCCGATGTACTCTAGTGCAGAAGTTTTCGAATTTTACAAAGTAAAATTCGCAAACCTCCACTCAAGTTGGCCAAGGCCTCTGAGCGCCACGTTTTTCAGTTCACCCGGACGCTCGACTCAGAAGGAAACAAAATTAAGTTTCGTGAGATCAATATCCTTCCTAACCAACAAGATTGCTTTGGGTGCGTCGTTTATTCCCAGTCATTTTTGGGTCATATCGATGATTTTCTCCACTGTATGGCTCGGGTCGAGGCGGCTCGAATAGACCCGGAACTGTTCCTGCTCATCAGTAACTGTTCTGATTTCCCGCTGAATTGCTTGAGTATCACAGAGTACTACTGCGGCGCGACTTTTAGCATAATTCTCGGGACTTCTTTTTAGAATGGGTTGATCTCCCTGAAATCTTTGAGCTGCAGGACCAGAATTAGCCCGAAGATGTGTCTCAATGTGGTTCGATTAGACACAATTGCGTTTGGGTTATCTACTACCTCAGTGCCTCGCACAATTTTTGGTGTCCGCCATGGAGGCAGCGGCACTTGTTGAAACAGCTATCACAATTGTCACACATCCAGTACAGGTTCTTATTGAAACAAGACTACAAGTTCAGAGTGCATCACTGCATACCATAAATGCGAGTGCAGTAAAAACCGATCCACAATTGCCATGACATGCAATTTTTCTCGATCCCATTATCAGGAACGTCACGTGTCTTGAAAGCATAATTCATTGCTACTTTCAATCCGCCTTATTGACGCGTGGATAATACTTTCCGCTACTCGTCTGCAGATGGCGAACTGAGCGCGTTGTGTGTAAAATTTAGTGGGTGAATCAGTAGTGATGTAAACAATATCACGGTGGAAACGAAAATTCACAGCGGAAAATCTTTGGTTTTTCACATTAACTTCACAAACCCACAAAAAACTGTACAGGAGACTGGCATGGTAAAAATATTTTTGACGTTAACGGTAATTTGGTGGGTTTAACGCACAAATGAAACATACCGATACAGCAAAACAAAACAGCACGTCTGTTTGCACGAAAAAATTACTTGTCATCATAATTTGACTGTACTGTAACAGAGTTTACCCAAGTAACCAACAAGCATTATAATGTAGCCTAAAATCTACTTTAGACCTTTAAGCCCTATATTCTGATATAATGCTGATATTATTCCAAAAGGCAAAATATTATTCAATTACTGTGCAAAGATTGACAGTCCGTTTTTGTCATTACTAATGTTATTACATAGCATCAATGATTTACATTTGATAGCCTGATAACGGCCCTAGTAATGGTGTTAGAAAGCTTCAATTAGCTGTCAATTTCCACAATGTTTTTGCAGAGTTTTCTTATGTTTTCCATTCGATATGACGAACATAAAGAAAAATATTAAAATACTGTTTAGAACTGTAACACATTGAATGGATATCCTTAACGGAATTTTGTTCTCAAACGATATGAACAATGTTTTACGAAAACTACCTTTAGTAAGTCTCGAGCAGAGATACTCTGCCTCGCCCTTCACGACAAGTTCGCTGCTTTCACTGCCTAGACTATATTATTTATGTTCGAATGCATTGAAATATGCCGTTGGAATATGAAGTTATGTTCAAAAAGAAGCTTCATATACGTATATAGAGCAAAAGATAATGCCATATTTCGGCTACGCATGTATAATGCTAATATAGAGCTTGATCCCATTGTAAATCCTACAATGGAATTTCAATGTAACATTTGTACAAATGTATTGCCAATATTGTGCAATGGCTTAATGTATATGTTTACTCAGATGCGCAAAAACGAAAATATTTTATTTGCGTTTTCCGATTTCTCTCTTTTCGCCAAATGGCAACCTAACCTATTCAAACGGAGCATGTTATTTTTCATGACATGGTATTCATTGATCTTCACTTTTTCGAAATCTATATAATTCTATTCGATCCTAGAAATGGATTGAAGTACGCACTTTCAAGTATATTGAAAACTAACTTCGTTCCCAAAAAGCAGCATAATTTGGTCCTTACGCACTATAAGTCGAACTATTCATAACAAAGCCCGGCTCGGTCACCCTCTTCGGAACCATCCTCTAAAGTGCTGTAATCCAATTTGTACCGCGAGAAAAAAAAACCGTGGCCCATTAGAAATTAGTGCTAGGCCTGCTTCTAGGATGTTTTATTTTCATTCATATGTTACGCCACCGGAAGACGATTGTTGAAAGTGCCCGCGGTGAAGAGGTGGTGAGATCTTAATGAGTCACGGTTCGCTTTATGTTTTGCTGTTTGAGCACAACGGAACGGTTGGTAAAGCTTCCTTGTAAATGGTAATGAGCCATAATGGTAAAGTAGGAACTGTTTACACCGAAAACCGTTGATCTGTTTTGATAGTTTTACAGCTAGAGCAACAGGAGGCACTCGAGCTGTCCAACCAGGAGATTTATTGATGAATAATTATAGTTTGATGAAGAGTGGTGGAAAGCGTGAGAAAGTAGTCGGTGGATTTAATGGAAACGAAGCTGAAATGTGTTTTCTTAGAATCTTGAAGTTAGACTGTGGAAACGGAGTAAAATAAACCAAAAAGACTTAAATGTTGCTTTCAAATATACTTCATATGGAAACAAATATTACTACTATCAGAATTAAAACAACGAACATCATTTTTATCAACCGTTAGATTATTTTCGGAAATTATTCATAAAAACAAACAATTAATCACATATCGCTCAATTGACAACAAGCGAACCCCATCGAGAGGCGTTCATCCCTTCGGTTGGTCAGCCCGTGCGTCGTCCACCTACTCCGAACGAGGTCAACGCGACCGGCAAACAAACGAGCCGGAGACTGCCATTAATTTCAATTTTGTAAAGTGCCGTTTGACTGCAATGAAACGAAATGAATTACGATCAAGGCTGTAACCGTTTCCTTTTTTTTCTGCCCTGACTCAATCTGAATCTCGACTCATAAAAAATCCAACAGCCCGCATAAAACATGGGACCATCAACCAAAAAAAAAAACAACAACCAAACACGAGCTTACACATTTGTAAACATGACAACCGTGCGAGGCTTCAGTTGCTAGGATTTTATATTTTCGAAGGAAGAATTATCTCCCTGGAGGGGGTGAGACTTGCGAGATAAAAGTGAGATCAACCCCACGAATTAGCATTTCGCGTAGTCCTTGCCGACGAAAAAAAAAATGGAACGGATCAACAGCAGCTCTACTTTGAGCAATAAAATTTAAATTAATGCAAGATAAATAATATTATTCCGCACGAATTTTATTTCTCTTCCAATTGGAGCGAATTCCGACGCCGGGTGGTACCCGACTGGTGCGCGACCGAAGAAGAGATCGTATTAAGCTTAACCCTCTGCCCGTAAGTCGCTGGTGGATAGTCTGACTGACTATACTGGGTGTGAGTGTGCATAAATTGCTAGTTCAACAATTTCCAGGAGTGCATTTCGATGATATTTCGCCGGTTTTATGGAGCTTGGGATGGTCGTAAAAGTAAACGAAATTAATATCAATATGAAGCGAATGCTATGAATTACGTGCTAGAATCGGAGAGTTGATACTCGAGAGTTGATGTTGCATCGAATTGTCATTTTAGCTGCGAGCACAATTATGCGATTGCAAAGCAATTTTCATTTTAACATTTTCACTGAACGGTTTTTGACTATTCCATTCTTATTCATTAAACTTTCCAACGGTCTCAGATGAATTCGAAGTGGTGGCTCTGTAACTTAACCATAAATATACGCTTTCGTCGTTTGGCAACGGATTGCTTTCATTTAAACGCTACTCTTTAAACAAAATATTGTAACCGAATAATTAATAGCTTGGGAGAATTCTATTACTTTTTCAATTGCTAGCAAGCATTAGTTTTTACACAAATATCAGTAAAGAAGTGCGGCTAATTACCCATTTCGACAATTCAAATTCACATCTGAAACATCACGATTCGTTCAACTGTGAATGGGTTAAGTTGACATATTTTCGATCGTTCCGCCATTTATTATCGTGGCAGATTGTATTCAATCAATGTACTGGATTCTAAGGTGTGGCAATACCATATTGCTCTCTCGCTCAATTTCTGTAAATTTATTACGTAATAAATTTCGACTCCATATATTTTCCATATATCTGTTGTCCACGTGCTTTACAGAGATCGAGCGAGAGAACAATAGCATTGCAACACCTTTGAATCCAATATGTATTCAATAGCATTTGCAAACTATATCCATGATGATTATAATAAATTCCTATACAAAATATATAAAAAAACAAAATGCAGTGAATGTCGAGTAATAGTCTCATTAAGGTGCAATTGAAGCCGGTCTATAGCTCATATGGCAGATATTCAGAATCAAACAACCCCATTCTTATTAGTATTGTTCCGCAGTATTTCAAACTCCATCAAATCATTAAAAGTTGTTCAATACTAAGGATGCAAATTGATCAGTTGCAAGTTAAATAAACTTGTAAACAATATTGTACTGTACCTCTTCCATTTTCATCTTGGAACCAGCACCATTCGGACTGCTCCTTTGTGTACTTTGTCTTGTCAGTATTTGTAACCAGTCCGATTTTCGCAGCCCCCTTTTAAAAACCCACAAACGCCTCACCCAAATAACAAATCTAATGCATTTCGGTTTCCAATAAATTTAGAAAGGTTTTATTACGGTCACCACAATTTCTTTCATTTTTATTAGAGTAATAAACAATGCCAGATAATGTAACTCTCGGTTATATCCGAAAACCGTCATGAAACCGGCAATAAATCATATTATTGAACATAAAAGTTTTAAAAAAGGCTTTGATAATTTACGCATGTTTAAAAGGTTCAAGTTTCGCTTGAGTTGCATACCTCGATTATACAAAACGAATTTAAATTTGCGCTTTTAAAGAATTTGTTGCTTAGGGGGGGGGGGGGGGGGTAGTTGAGAGAAATTTGTGACAATTTATGACAGGAGTCCCCCCTTTGTAAATTTTTGGGCAATTTTTGCGTTATGTAATTTATCAGTGGTCCCTAAGTAGAGGAGTGAGCGGAATCCGTCTGGCCACGCAGTCCGTTGCATGGAAGAGCCACGGAAGATTCAACAGTCACCGAGCATCACGCACCAGGGAGTTGGCTTGGTGTTTGAAGTAGGTCTACGAGAATTAAGCCGACAGGGAAGTAAGACCGCGGGCCTGCACTCCAAAAAATTATGAATTTTATCATTGACGTAATTGCAAACACGACACAATTTAACAACCTGTAATTCTCGAAATGACGAAACATTACCGTGTTCCGTTTAATTTTACATGAAACATATACTTTACATGCGCAATGACACAAAATTACACTTACTGCCATTGAAAACAAACGCCATATGTTGAGTAAAATTACACGATTTACCAAAATCAACGTCATGTAAAATTAAAACCAAACGTAAAACTAAGTCATTTTTGATGCTCGTATATGTCAGGGTCAGGAGACGTAAATTTATACGACTTTTTCTAGGTGTGTGTTAGTAACAAATAAGTGGTGCATTAAAATAAATAGATGTAAAAGAGATAGATTAGGAGTGAGAAAATAAATGAGGTGAAGCATAAATACATAATGTTTTGATAGATTCTGCTGTAGTTATGATTTGTTGGTGTGAATTTGTCCATGGTAGTCGGTGCGATTACGGCGTATTCATTCCTCGTGACGTCGTAAGCTACAGTTTTTTGGTTAGTTTTTCACCCGGTTCCGTGATGGAAGACATGGTGGTCGATCCCGCTGTGATCAAACCGCTAAAACACTTTCCGAGCGGCAACGACGTAGCCATAACAACAGCAAGCTAATGTGGCCGAATGGTAAAAGAAAATCTCGCGTCTCGTTCACGGAGACCCGACAGATCTGTGCATTCACTTTGGTATAATGATTACACATGGCCAAAAGTACTTGAGTAGGTTTGAGACAAACCAAAGCACCGGTACATTACTCAATATATGAAATTCATTATTCCACCACGAAGGTCCGACGATTAACGAACAGAATTTTCCGGCAATCGACCTATCCCGGCGACGAATCCCAATCCCGCCATCTGGATGTATCCTATTTCAACATTGAACACCTTTGCCATTTTCCAGCCGATAAACATAATTCTGAAACATCATTTAGTGCCATTTTAGCTTAAAACGTATAGCGTTCGTTTTTCAACGAGGGAGAGACCATGCACGGCGCACGCTACCGTTGGATTTTGGCGCACCTTGCTGTCCACAAATACAGAAAAAAAATCTGAAAAACTTCTATTTTCAACAAGACGAGACACCTTGCCACATCGCAGCCGTTACAATCAAGTTCTTCCAGAGCAAATTCCCAGGACGCGTTCTCTCAAAAAATGGTGATTTGGAATGACCTCCTCGTTCTCCGGATTTAAAGGTACCAGACTTTTTTCTGTGGGGTTACTTGAAAAGTAATGTTTATTCTAGCAAACCTAAGAACCTTGACAAAGTCAAAGCTAATATACGAGCTGAAATTGCTACAATATTCTGTCCTATGTCAGGCAAAATGCCAGCAAAAGAGCTGCTTTTTGTGTATCAAATGGGTGTGGTCATACAACCGACGTTGTATTATAAACCCGGTTTATAATAAATGGCTTAAAATATCCTAAAAAAAACTTGTTTACTTGTGAAAATCGGCTGAAAACGGCGGAGTGGTTCAATGTTGAAAAAGGATACATCCAGCTGGCGCACCCTGTATTATAGCTCCAACCTCGTACACGGCTGGCAGGTGCTGCAGCGTCGGTTCATTCTAGCTTTAGAACTACAGCAACTCCATCCATCAGTCAGTGACTTTCTTCTTTTTTTGTTTAATTGTAGAGGTTTTAACCTTAGGCTTATTCGTCTCATTTCAGGTTAGAGAAATTTCTTTTTGGAAAAACCTCTAACCCTATGTGTGGGGTTGGGAATCGAACCCAGCTGAGCTGCGTACAAGGCAATCGATTTACCAACTACGCTATGCCCGTCCCCAGCTCTTTCTCCTGGAGTGGGTCTGGTCAACTGGCTCACTTGCTCACTCAAATGCAAAATCATTGAGCTCGGTGGCTTCCTCAAAGAAAAGCTGATCGACGTTGCTTTCGACATGAAAACCTACTTTAAACCCGAGACAAGCATCAGCATGTCGTTTCCAACTAGTAAGACTAGAACTGCAAAACTTTAGGGGGACGTGTGGAAATCGTACTCAGAGGAAAAATCAGTTATCGCCTGCAGTTCATCGAATCCATTGGAGGGTAGGTAACCACCTCTACATCACACTCGTAGTAGCACACTGTGCTACGCAAGCCAATTCCAATAATGAAACATCAACTTCACTTCGAAGAGGCATCATCATCAAGCTAACTCGACGTCAGGACCAATTCATCATCGAAGGTAACCTCAACGCAAAACACCAAGTCTCGAATAATAGTCGCAGCAATCAAAACTCCTCTATATGGAGCGACTAGTAGGATGAAAGCCATTACACGATCCTGACCCCGAAAAGTCCACCCTTAGTTAGCTGAGTTAGGTCAGCATTTCGTCAGCTCACATGATCCGGGACAAAACATCATTAGTCCGCACTAGTTAACATTCAAACATCGGATTCCTAAGGACTTTTCGGAGGAAAGGGAAATAACACCTGAAGAACTGTCAGCTCCTCGTAAAACATGGTTTCGATAACCACAAAAGCCAAAAGCCACAGGTTTCGATAACATTCAAATTAGAAATAAAACATTAGGGTGCCCAGTTTTTTATTTTTCAAGCAGTGTCCCCGACTTCGCTATCATCTCTTCATCCATCTCTCAGGGTTCTTCGAAGGACCTATTTACCACCGACTTCTCGAATTTCCCGAGGAAAATAACATGTTGTTTATAAAATAGTTTGGCTTTCGACGCGGTCAGTCCATCATTCACCAACTTAACCGTGTTAACAATATTCTCTAAAGGAACAAATCTGCCACCCAAACCTCTAACATATCTCTGCTAGATGTTGAAAAGGCCTTTGATAACGTCGGACACCTAGTAATGGCCTAGTGTACAAGTTTCAACGGTAAACTCTTGCCATTTTCCTAGTGAATGATATTTCGCATCTCACTGAATCAGTCAAACTTTTATGATCCAATTCATATTGTCACGATACTCCGAGTTAAAAACCGATAGTAACCAAAAAATAACAGATCACGATAAGGCGATGAGAATATACGAATACCACGATAAACCTGCTGATATCGCGAACATGATTCACATTACTACACGTGTCAAATTCGAAAGTAAACTATAAAATAAAACATCACGATAATCAGAACAGAAATTACAAAAATCGTGATTAATATCTTAAAATCATGAACATAAATCACACAACTCGTGATAAAAACATAAAAAATTCTAGTGACTAGGAAGCTGAAATCATGAACATAATTAGACATAGATCTCTACTCGTGGCTAAAATATCACGACAACGTGAATAGAAATTATGAAAATCATGACAAAGTTTCTGAAATGATGAACATAAATCACATTACTCGTGATTAAAATTTCAATAATCGTGACCAAGATCCTGAAATGCCATGATAACGTGAATAGAAATTACGAACATCACGACTAAAATCCTGAAATCATGAACATAAATCCCGCTAGTATGACAGAAAAATCCGATAGTAATCTCATGAATAAAACAGCATGGTCACGTGATAAGAAATCATAAAAATCGCGAATAAGCTCCTGAAATCATGAACATATTGTATTCCCAAATCACGAACAGGAATCATAACAAAAATTAAACATGTCCAGGGAACGACAGAAGTAACCCAACCAAACATTCGAATGTAACACCGTGTATTTATTCGAAGTGAATTAGTTTTTTTAAACACAAATAGCTTCATGAATATGAGGATCGTTATTCATAATTCCAAAAACTTGGTCATGGTTTTCGTAAATAGTTCAGTTCACGAAATCTTGATCTTTGTCCATGAATTTATGAACGGTTTTTTTTCGTGTACAGTTTCCTTAAAATGTTAAATATTGAAGACGATTTTTTGCAGATCTTCAAAAGTAAAACGGTTGAAGAGTTATAAAAAACTGTACTCAAACCACTATTATTCAAATGAATACATCTCTTTAGTTACGATTTTAATTAAAGTCTAACTGGTTTCCTTTGTAAGGTTATTCAGTCGCGCAAGTTATCGGCGAGGATTAAGTGAACCAACCACCGGCAATCGCAGTTTCGAACAAAATTAAAACCAGCTAGTGGGGCGAGAATTAACCGATTCTTACAAACCGCATCGAAGATGATAAATTGAAAAGGAAGAGGAACCGAACAATCGATCCCTACTTATTGCGTTGTTTGAGTCGACGATTGGCAAGCTCGCAAATGTTCAGATTCGATTTTAAAATTCACCATTGAATAGCAATTGGAAACTGAATTGATGTTTGTGGAAGTGTCCTATGAAGGATTATCACTGAAGGGTACATAGCTGGAAGATAAATGATCGAATGACAAATGATGTCTTTGAAATTATTGATGACACTTTACGGTTGTTGTAGGAACCAAGGGGCTGCTCGGCTGATTTGGTGGTTTGTTAAACTATTTACACTGATTTATTTATTTTTTTCTATTTAGGTGACATTGGCTGCAGGTCAAAAGCGCGCATTTTGTTCGTTGATTATCTGTTGGATTTTTGTATTCATCCAGGTTCATCTAGTGATCCTATTTACATATGGTCGGTGTTAGGTCAGACCGGACTAAGTGACAGTGCATTGATTTCGAGAAAAATGCGTTTAAAGTTTGAATCGCAGTATCCTTTACATAATAATTGAAAAATAATTTTTACCATAATTCTTGTTTATTGTTTCATATTTCAAATCTGGTAAAAGTGGAATGTAGATGAAGAAATTCTTTATCCAGTGCTATCATAAACTCATTTTTTGATGTTTTGCGACTTGGTCCGGTCTGACTTAACACCGACCATATGATGAAATCAGTCTATACCCGCAAATCAGTCCACTGTTGATTGATAGGGAGCATAAAAAGGGACAATTGCGTGATTATGGTCAGTAAATAACTAAGTGACAGATCAATGTTGTTTGAGCCCAAAATGATTCTTGTTTGAAGATTTAATGGAACCTTCAAAAAACGCCGAAAAAGCTCAAAAAATAATGTGATGGACCCCTTGATTCACTAGATGCCTTCATAGAAACACATCTCTTGCAATGATTCACCAAAGGGTTCCAGTTCATTTCAATCGCGTTTATTGCCTCTAATGCACTCAACGTTGCAAACATTATAAATCAAAACTGATTCCCGCTCTAAAACGTAACGTCCATTTCACCATTTCCGAAATTCGTTCTACCAGCTGAACAGAAAACTTTGATTAGTTCATTGTTTACGCGCCTAATGTGCCGGAAAGGACACTATTTATCAATCGTCTTGTGCGGTAGTACACTTTCAAAAAAGAACAAAACAATATTGAGACAGCAGTCCTGGCGACAACGGTTCCGTACTTTTAAGAAGTTACCTCCCAGAAGCTAAAATTTTGGCGGCGAAACAATTAACTTGTCGCCTTTTAGCCGCATTCCAACCGTGTCGCATAGATAAATGGGTGCCGCAAGCGGTATAAGGGACTCCTTACTCTCTCCTAACTTGGGAGGTATGGTTTTCGTAACAAAATTGTCACCGCTGGATCTGCCGCCACCTACCGAACGAAGCCATAAATCTGTTATCGGTTCGAATGAGTCTTAGCCATGTCTTGTTTGCTTCATTTGGGTTTGCACAAACCGAAGAATGAAGCTGAGTGATGCGACTGCTTTGGCTTCAGACAAATGTGGTGTAAATAAAGGGACGATTATTTGTACACACCGGGGTGTGATGGAATTGCACTGTTCCACCACATACCTACCGAGAATTGTAGTGAAAATGCATGGCGAAAGCTTTTACAGCTGCAATAGGATTTTGGCTACCGTACCATAACAAATTGAGGTAAAAATGCTTGACTCGGAAGAAATGATTATCAAACAGAATCAATATTTCACTATTATCAATGTGTACCCTCAAGATGCCAGGTAGTTAACAAATTCGGTTGGGAATTTTTAATTTTGAGTGATTTTCGCCAAATGATTTTTTATAGGTTTACCTCATAGATGCGCGGAAACTGAAACCAAATATTTCAACAATTCCAATCGGACTATTCCCGAAGCATGATGCAACGACCGTATGGCTAGGTAGAAGCCAAAAACACTGGAAATATGCTAGTCTGAATGCCGTATTTCTAACAGTGGCGAAGGGTTTAATAATGAAGATCCTGGACAGAATCCCAAACATGGCATTGATAAATGCAATTCTGGTATTTCCGGACATGTTCAGTCTGACCGAAGGCTACTTTACAGACAGATATGATATCCAGAAGTTGGCAGTTCTGCCCAAACCAAGGCACAGTGGCACGACTTAGAACAAAAGGTGGACAAAAGTCCAAACTTTTCCGTATTGGTTCATATAGGACGATTTTATGTAATTTTGGTACGCTGAAATCGTTTTCGATATTAAAACATTTCAAAAATAAACATTTACTATTCATTAGGGCGTCTCAAAAATTTTTTTTTCTGAATCGTTCTTAAAATTTGTGTATATTAATTTTCGTGTGCTAAATCGTTTTTGATATTAACATTTGTAAAACAAATTTTATTATACATTAGGGTGGCTCAAAAATAAAATTGTTGTGAAGGTTAAAAAAAATTTAAAGAAATTTTTGTGCTCTGAATCCCTATGTTGGTTATAAAAATAGAAATTAACTTTACTACTTATTAGAGTTGCTCAAAAGTAAATATTTTGTCTTTTATAATGATTTCTTTCAATTATAATTTTGGAATTTATTTTCCGTATTCAAACTAATTGATTGACATCTCATTATGGGGCTTCAGAAATGACTACATTATTTTTAAGGATCAAATAAGATGTGATCGACTAATTTAGAAACGCTCAATTCACTTTAATTAAACAGTTTAATAATACTTGGTATGAAAACTACATTTTCTTTCATTTTCAAAACAAAAATTTTAAGCGTCTTAGTGGAATATTGATTTACATTCACTAATCAACAAGATGTTTAACGATTTTGTTTTCGCAGGAGTGTTTTAAGTTAATTAGATTGCTTATTTCATACCCCAAATAAAAATAAATCCAAAATCCTTTTTTCGCGTATATGGTTCATTTAAAAATGGTCTTATTTTATTTGGATAATATCGCATACCCTTAAGCTATATCAGTGCAATGCAAACTCGGATAAAATAGTCTCACCAAATGACCAGAACTCAACTATGTTCACTCAATTTGACAGTTATTGCGTAAGTTAGCAAAAATAGTTCATGAAACATTTTATGACACATTTCAGATGGTTGAAAATATTTACTGAATTTTAAACATTCTTAATTCCTTTACCACTTAAAAATCATACTTCCCACTCGGCTCCTTACTCTTGATCACTAGTAAAACCCTTGTAGATCATGCTCTAAATGCCATTTGAAAGTTTTGCATAAATTAGTGTCATTATTCTAGTTATCAAGTGAATATTCAAATTAAATATCAGTAATAACCATGTGTCTCCATTCACAGTTTTTTCACATTTTGACAGCTTATCGCAAGTTTTCGCAAAACTAGCATAGGCTCATTTTAAAGAAAAAATGAAAAGCTTTCGAATGAGCATAGTGTGATCGCGGGCATTCACGGGCGTCGTCGTCGCTTTAGAAGTTCGAATTCAATAAAAATTCATGACAAACAGTTATCTAAACACTAACTAAACCAACTAGTGACTTATTTTTGGCGATTTAACGATGTAATTTTATCACACGGATAATTTTGGTGAAGTAATGCAATTCATAAAATCAACCGTTTCTTTGAAAAACGAGAATAACCGTATGTAGTTCCTATGGTCAAATAATGCAAAAAACACTTGAGTTATGCCCTTCAAAAAGCTGTCAAAAATTCATTTTGCATTCAAATCACCTAAAATCTCGCGAAAATGTCTCTGATGGCTCAGCTGATACGAGAAAAATACTAGTGAGAATATCGCATAACCTTCATATATGGACTTAAGACCGGGCTCGTCCCACTGTGCGCAGGGCCGACGGAAACCATGTTGAGTGTATAGTAAACTGCACATTTGAAAATGTTCGTCTGGTGAATTTCACACCTGAATGATCGAAATAAATTTTACTTTGAATGATCCGTCATATTACAATTTTATTGTGAAGAATTTCAATCAAACTGTAATGTTTTGTGCTTTTTTCTGATTTTGCTCCTTTTACTCCACATGTAGAGAATATCGCAGACGAGATGTGCAAAAAGGAAAAGGCGCTGAACATCGTTAGTTTTAAATTTGAACGAATAGTTGGAAGTTAAAAGCCCCGCAGCTAACGTGAACATATTTTAAGTTAGGTTTTGTTGGCTATTTTCGGCAAATTTAAGACGAGAAACGAAAGAAATGAAATTCAAAGACAAAGTCAATGTTTGTATGTATGTGATTTATGGACTCCCAAACGGCTTAACCGATTGACGTCAAAACTTATACATAGGAGGCATTTGTTATGGAGCATGTTTGTGTGCTATTGGTTGGGGATTATCTGACCGCCAGATGGCGCATCGGAAAAAATGTATTTTCCTCCTATTTCGTTGAAAATCGTAGCAGCGCGCGATGGGTATTAGCTAGTCAGTTATAAACATAGAACGGAAAACTATGATTAGGCTGGCTCATATGGACATGATCGAAAGGAAATGTGAAGAATCCTTTGCCTTCTGCTAGTAGAAGTTGGGCCTTCCACACAAGTCTACCGTATGGTCGTTGATAGAATATAACATCATCATGGTTTACCGCCGACGCACTAAAGGACTTTTTCCAATAGCCAGCTGGATTGGTGCATTGTGGTAAACCAATTTAAAGACCATTCATAAATTACATAACACTTTTAAGGTAAGAGGATACGACAAAATGTGACATGTTGCGACATATGGGGAAGGAGGAGTAAGCTAAAACGTTACAGAATATGTTTCACTGAAGAAAAAAAAGTCAAAGATATTGTTTCGTTATAGGAGAGGGGGTAAAAAATATGTAAGACTTTGTTACTTGAAAGGAGGAGGAGACGATTTTGTGAAATTTTTACTTTACTTAATTTATGAATAATCCCGAGGTGATCTTTACCTTTCTTGGTACATTTAGTGCTTTTTCCTGTCTACGCGGGTGCTGACCCCGTGCGTTTACGGTGTCGATGGCTCCCTCCCCGGACAACAATGGGACGACTTAGAACAAAAGGTGGACCAAAGTCAAAACTTTGCCGTATCTGTTCAAATAGGACGGTTTTATGCAATTTTTGTACGCTGAATTCGTTCGTTTGATATTAAAACATATTAGAAGTAGACATTAACTATGTTCTAGGGTGTCTCAAAAATATCTATTTTATCGAAATTGTTTGTAAAATTTCTGTATAATAATTTTCGTGCGACAACTCGTTTTGTACGCTGAATTGCTTATTTGGTTATAAAATTATTACAAATTAACTTTGCCACTTATTAGTGTGGCTCAAAAGTAGTTTTATAATGATTTTTTCAATGGTAATCATGGTAAAACTAATTGATTTACATCTCACTATGGTGCTTCATAAATGATTATTTTGTTTTTACGGATTAAACACGATGTACTTGACTAATTTTGGAACGTTCAATTCATTATTGGGTTACTTGATAAATAAAAACAAAATTTAAATTAGTCAAACGAAACTCTTGAGCGTCTTTGTGAAATGTTTAATTACAGACATTAATCAACAGGATAGCCAACGAATTTTTTTTCGCAGGTGTGTTTTTAAGTTACTTGGATTGCTTATTTCATATCTTAAATAAAAGATACATCAAAAACCCCTTGTCATTTATACGGTTCATTTAAAAATGGTCTTATTTTATTTAGGTAATTTTACCCTTAAGATATATCAGTACTATACAACTTCTAATCAAAACAGTTTTACCAAATGACTAAAACTCAACTGTTCACTCAATCTTACCGTTACTGCTTAAGTTATAAAAATAGTTCCGGAAACATTTAATGACATATTCCATTAGGTTGAACATGTTTACTGAATTTTAAACATTCTGAATACCTTTACCATCTAAAAAACCATACTTCCACTCGGTTCCTCTCTCTTGATCATTAGTAAAACCTTCGTAGATCAATGTTATTTGAAAGTTATGCATGTATTCGTTTCATTATTGTAGCTATAAAGTGATTATTGAAATTTAATATCAGTAATAACCATGCGTCTCCATGCACAGTTTGTTTTAACAATTTGACTGCTTATCGCAAGTTCTCGCAAAGGTAGCATAGATTCATTTCAAAGAGAAAATTACAAGCTTTCGAATGAATATAGCGCGATCGCGGGCATTCACGGGCGTCGTTGTTGTTATCACATTAGAAGTTCAAATTCAATAAAAGTTCATGACAAACAGTTACCTAAACAATAATTAAACCAACTAGTGACTTATTTTTGGTGGTTTAACGATGTAATTTATTCACATGAATAATTTTGGTGAAGTAATGCAATGCAGCAAATCAACCGTTTCTTCGAAAAATGAAAATAACCGGATGTAGTTCCTGTGATCATATTATGCAAAAATTCTTCGAAAAGCTGTCAAAAATTCATTTTACGTTCAACTCACCTAAAAGCTCGCAAAAATGTTTCTGATAACTCAGCTGATATGAGAAAAATTCTCAGATAACTCAGCTGATATGAGAAAAATTCTAGCGAGAATATCGTGTAACCTTAACACATGGGCTTAAGTCCGGGCTCGTCCCACTGGGCGGACGGCCAACTGGAGGTCGAATCGACTTCCTTGGCGTCCACCGACCCAAACAACATCCAAAGCTCCCGACTGGTCCCTTAGCGGTCTTCTTTCGGCACAACACTAAATCGCTGAATCTCTTACCGATTTCGAAAGGCCTCACAGAACTATTCTCGGCTGAGACCGAAATATCAAAGGTTTGCTCAGACAAGGTCAGGGTCTTGTTGACTAATTCCAAACAGGTAAACGATATTGCTTACTGCGAGTAGTTTATGCGGGTCTATTATGTGTATATTCCAGCAGTAAGGGTAAAGATTGAAGGCGTCGTCAATGATGAGAGTTTAACATGCGAGGATCTACTGCAGTACGTGGTTGGCGGTTTTAGAGACCGCTTACTCCAAACGGTGTCAATACTTGATTGCACGCGTTTGCATTCAGTATTAGTCGTGAATCAAGTTCCTACTGGATGACCTTGGCTGGAAGCGCCTTACCGAACTACATCCTATTACGCAAGGTCCGTTTCCCTGTCCGTCTGTTCACATCGCGGGTCATGAATTGCACTAAGTATGGACAATTGGGCCACATAGCCACCCATTGTAGCAATAAGGCCCGCTGTGCTGAAAATGCGGCGAGTATCATGTCGATGATGCGTGCAGTAGAAGTGCTGAAAAGTGCCCTTACTGTGCAGAGAGTTTGCACGAGATCTTGTCATTTCCCGTGTACAAACTACACTGGGATAAACTGAAACGTTCCAAGCGTTCTTTCGCAGAAATGCCAAAGAAAGCTACGCCACAATCCTAAACTAACCACTATACTCTCTTGTATCCTAACGAAGGCGAGGCTGATAATCTACAAGAGTATACATCTACTAGAGTATATAGCAGCTATAGGAAGAGGAGGAACATTTCCTCTCCAAAACTTACCTGTAAAGGCCAGAAGGTGTCCCGTGACGTTGTTCCAATTGTGACATGTCTTGGAAGTGTCGCAACCAAACCGAAGCAAGTAGCTCTTGGTCTTGGAGGATTAATCTCAAGTTGAAAATTTCGGAGGAAGTTCGGACCCACCCCTGATCGCCCACTCACTGGATCCACCCAAGTCTTTATTTCACGATCTTGGCAATAACTTCAATTTGAAAATTTTAAACATGGGTGAAATGACACGGATTCCTGCTCCCCCAGCGCACCCGAGCGCCTTAAACTTGTCTTTCTGTTCAACATCGCTGCCGTTTAAACTGCACGTGGAAGGTAATTCCTGATCCCCACGGTAGCGACCATCTTCCGATCGCAGTCTCAATCAACAACGGCTCATAGGTGTATATCGTTATTTCGTATGTCCTCACACGAAATATCGACATCGAATCTACTCAAAAACTTGATTCTCGATTGCACGAATCAAGCTCAGACTAAGCCAATACCCGGCGCGAACATTCCTAATTCGTGGTGGAACGAAAAGTGCTCAGGAGTGTACGCGGAGAAGACCGCCGCGTATAAGATCGGGAAGACGGGCTACACGATAGCTATCGACAGTACGCAACGTTAGAAACACGAATGAACAGCTTGATGAAAGCCAAGAAATGTAGTTACTGGCACCGGTTCGTTGACGGGCTAACGAGATAAACATCGATGAACACTCTTTGGGGTGCGGCCCGACGTATGCGAAACCGAAACAGTACTAACGAGAGCGTGAAATATTCAAACCGTTGGATATTCGATTTCATCAAGAAGATTTGTCCGGATTCCGCCCCGGCACAGAAGACACCACCCAACGAAACACCTTTTTCGATGGTGGAGTTCTCACTTGTTCTCTTGTCATCGCCATTCAAAAACCAGCCTCCGATCACAACTCGACCGATTGCAATTCTCTCCTGTATCCGGAAGCTCTTCGAGAAAATGATCCTATTCCGTCTTGACAATTGCATCGAAGCAATTGACTTACTCTCAGATACACAAATTGGCTTCTACACAGGCAAAGGGACGAACGACTGTCTAGCGTTGTTAAGGCTCAAGTTACCTATTTTGAGCATGTCTTAGAATTGAACGCTTGGTAGTGTGCGTAGGAAAAATTGTGTTCAGCTTTGCCACTGGATTATAACCTTTTCAAAACTCTAAAAGAAGAATATCAGTCGATTTATTAAATCATCACAATTCAAACCATGCAAAATAGCTGGTGGAAAAACCATCGGTTTGGCTGAATGGTGCTTTTGAAAAAGTGGCTGTGGTTTTTTCACTACGTAGTTGTTTTGTGTGCCCCCGGACAGTGTGGTGGTGTGACGAATAATCACCGACACTTTTTCAAAAGCACCATTCCGCCCGGTCAATTGTTTTTCCACCAACTATTTTGCCTGATTCGATTCGTGATAATCTAATAAATCGACTGATTTTCTTCTTTTAGAGTGTAATGAAAGCTTTATATAGATAAACCGGTGACAAATTTGAACGCATTTTTTCCAACGCATACTATCAAGCGTTCAATTCGTGTAGACGCTCGCCGAAAGTTCTTTGAACCTTAACAACAGAAATACAAATGACCTATGCACGTAAGGTGTAATTGGCATCAGTTTACTTGTATATTAATGAAGCTTTTGATTCAGTTTATATTAACAGTCTTTCTGATAATTGGACCAGCATGGTCAATCAACACCTTTGAACATTTTTTTTGCAGAACTTACTGTTGGAAAAGCACATGTATTCGTGGAGAAATGCAGAATTAGGAAGGTGGCTACATTCGATAGTTTCTAAGGTATCGAACAAACCTTTGTTCCAGGGGATGGATGTGGTTTGATATCCCGATTCATGGCAAATCATCATATGCTGGATGCACACCTCCGGCATATTAGGCTCGTAGATAGCGGAAATTGCGCTTGTGGCGTTGGCCATTACGATATCGAACACATTGTCTGGGCGTACACCGAATAACAGTTCCGAGCCCGAGAAAGACCACCCAATGTCACAGTTCGAGATGTTATGGAGAGCCGCGATCTTATCTATATGTCTCTTATCTACCTCTTCTTAAAATCAATCAATATAAGCATTTAGCCCCTCTCTTCCTCTTTTTCCTCATTGTCAGAAGCAGAGTTAAAAATATTCAAATTCATTGAATGAAAATTGATCATATTCAGCCACATTCATTTTCAATATTCAGTGACGCAGCTGAAAACGTCAAACGAACAAACCGCCCATTCATCCATGCAGATTTTCATTCGTCTCCGATTATTATATGAAGCGACCGTGCAGCAACGAATCAAACGCATCAAAGTAGGCCCTGGCACAATGTAAGCGATGATGATTGTTGTTTCATATGCTTTACCGGCATTTGAAAACATTTTCCTTGATAATTAGTGAAATGAATATATTGTACGATATTCAACTGAATGATTAACATGGATATTTGAATGAATATTTCTTCTATTCACCGCGGGTCGCATCAGGTTCATTTTCAGCAGTCAAAATAGAGCTTCGATTATTTGTAACTCTGGTCAGAAGTTTCCTGCACAGCTTTGGGATGCTGCATCAGAGCGCTACTACGTGATTGTTTCATTCTCACCATTGTGCTTGCATAAACCAAAATTGGATCCGAAACGACCTGAAGATCTAACCCAATTTAGATGATTTCCTGAGGGTCCGACGAGGACTACCGGACATCCCGTTGTGTGCTGTTTTGGTAGTACAAGGCTGTCAGTACAGTAAACGATCTGTCATAAACTGCAAGCTTGATTCTTCTCATCTCTGTCATCGTTGTCCAACCTCTCTCCCCAGTATCTGATATTGCTGTGTGTAGGTATGTAAGCTTGTATTGAAAATTCGCCGCGTCTGTTTTTATGAATCTAACTTCAAATTCCGTTATTGACAACAAGCCCGAGTATCAGGTTCAAAATCCTTTACATTTCCCTTCAATGTTCGTTATTATCGCTGGTATACGTGTATTTCACAAACAATCCGATATGGAAAATAGGAAATACTTTTCTTGATTTACCACATCTCGCGCTATCATAACTCTTTATCTGTATAACTCGGTAGTTTTCAACCCAATAAATATAATGTAGATAAGAAAAAACGAAATATGTCTATAGACTGTTGCAATAAAAAGGGATGCGGCCATTACGAAGATAAGATTAAGTTTTATAGCCAATACTCTCACGGTCGGCCATGTGGAGTCCAAATTACTTTTATTTAGAGCACATAGGACACACTCGGTAGCCGGCTACCCAGAGTTTAAAAAGAACCAAAACCTTTTTTTTTAGTGATCGTGTACTCAAAGACTAACTGAACAACCTCGCCATAGACTAGTCGCACCGCTTGCTTGGAGCAAATCCTAGATCCTTCTAAATCTCCAACTCCGCGACACCAATGGAAGGGTCTGATGAATTGTCGTCCTTCCATTAAGTAGGTGGAGCGTCAACACTTCCCGTCTACCTTATCCCTTATCCTTCTCTGTGAACGATGGAGATTGAGGCGGCTGGCAATGATGGTTATCATGCAGTTGAGGTTTTAATATGGTTCGGATAGGTATGAATTCCCACTCAACATTCCCTAAACAACTCTTATTAGATAAACAGCAACATGATGAAGCTAGTGTGCAATCCGCCAAAAGCATCGTCACAACGCAACGCAAGTTAAAAAAAATACTGTAATCTTCTAGTTTTATGAAATGCAAAATGCGAAAATTAACAATTTTAAACTGTAATGGTACCATTCCTTTTAAAATAAACAGATTGAATAAAAATATTTATTGATACATTTTTTGTATGGGATAGATTCAGAGTCTCTACTAAAGAAAGTTGTAGTCACAAACTACCAAATCTTACTGCCCTCTCAAATTCACTTTACTAGTAAGACTGGAAGCCATCAAATTTTAAATTTAAACTAATACCTTTATGAAGCATTGAACTGTGTGCCTCAGGGCTTCAAACAAAGTATCTAAATGATTTTATGTCTCTGTTCTTTTCTAATTACTGCAAATGGCATCACTGAGAGTTATTTCCCTCCGCCATTACTCAACTTTAAACTCCCAATTTAATCCAATTTCGACGTTTCCAAAAAACAACAATACGAACTCAAGCTAGTCAAAGTATGGGAAGAAACAATTTTAATGAGTCTAATAAGCAATAATTTTTACATCGCTTCAAGCGAAAAATATTAAACCTGCTTTAATGAATCTGCCTCCGACGAAAAAGGGATTAATTTTCCATTTACCCCTTTGCCACCTCAGGCACAGGGTACTGCTGGAATTGGCCATATGCCCCCGAGGGAAAACGACGTCGTCGTCGTCATCGTCGTCGTCAGCTCGGAGGAAACATTTGCCCAAGAAGCTACTTTACGCCGGCGTTTCGCATGAACAAGACGTCACCGAGGAAGTTCTCTCCTTGGCCGTCCGGGTTGACTGCGCTCGACCCCTTTCGGCACTGACATTTTTTCCCCCAATATCGCACCGGTCATAAAGTGGCATTAGCTATCCTGGCTGGCTTCTGCGATGGACCAGAAGCGATTATTATTTACGATTGCCTGCCACATTGCCGAAATAACCGATCTCATCCTGATGCTGCCTGGGTGCAACCCTTGAAACAAGCAACCGCAGTGTTTCTCGAATTTACAAAGATTTGATTACCGCACCGCCAGTCAGTACCTGTTCCCCTAACCCGCAGTGGGGAAGAAAAAGGGTTAAAACTAAGCTTCCGAAAATCGTAACCGTAATCTTTCGAATGGAAGTCAGTTCTGCTGGTGGAATGTAACCAAGGGGACCGGGGGCTTCTTAACGCGATCAGGCTGCAGTAGGGGAAGGGATTGATGCTGCGTCTCTGCTTTGATGGGCTGTTTTTCTGCATAAATTTGGTTCCATTTTCATAATTTACGACCAGACGGTAGTTTTATGGTTTATAGGAAGTAGAAAACAATTATTGGTGCTGTGGCTGGATGGGCTGCTGGGAGAGAGCTGGCGTCGTGTTCACGGTATGGATTGTTTCTTACGTTTAAGTTAATAGTGATTGAAACGATGCTTCAAGCATAAATAAATTAATTTGTTAACATATAGATCTTTTAAAGATACTAATAGTAATCAAATTCAATTCCAATTTATTAAGATCAACTCGCCTATTTTTCTAAATCTTTTAGTGCAAAGCAAGATTTTTTTTAACTTCCAGGAGATATCCATCAAGAGAAACAACTCCTAATTACATTCTAATTAAAATCTTGAGATATGACCCAGTACAGAAAGAGGTAAATCTTGAATTTCGCCTGCACATATCAAATTACATGTAAATGTCACATTTAATCGGTGATTTATGAATAAATGCTTAACCAAATGTATCCCTTTTCATTTCAAGTTCCAACAATACCAACGCACTGGTATAAAATTCACCCAACAAAAGTCGTCGAATGAAGCTTATTATCGATTTTTACGAGCTGTCAATCAGAGCTGATTTTTATTCACCCCTCCGTTTCCTAACCACCACCGGAGCCACCAAAAAAAAATTGCATGGGAAAATTGCACCAAGAAAAGGCGTTCCGCATCCCGCATCCGAGGTCCAACGGATCATTATCCAGTCGAAGAATTGATATATCCCTTTACACTTATTTAACAACTTGCGCCTGACGGATTACAATTAACCTTTCGGTTTAGCTGACGCGTTTCAGCGGTGAAATTGGAGTATGATCGATGACGGTGCTACTGGGATTTCCGCCCACTCTGGTTGAAAATTTGCATACGTACGCCAGACCGTCGTTTAACTATTCATTGGATTCGGTGAGCAGCGATGGGGAAGTGCGGCCATCATCTGATTTCTTATCATGCGAAGGAGTGTTGCGTAGATGTTATCAATCTTATTCTTTCGGCGTCGGCGAGATTTGTTCGACCGAGGCGACTAACGAGCGAAACGTCATAGAACCATCAATCAGCGAGTAGATCGAATGGGGTGAGAACAATCTTCTTTGGTTTAACTGTCAATCAATGGTATCAATTTTTGATGGAAATATTCGTAAGCAAGCAGAATTTGGGCTGCATGCATTTACATGCATATTATTATTTGAATACTAATTACAACCGTGTCTCGTATATGATAGAAAATCATGTTTCATAAGATACTCGAGTTCAGTTGTATTCTGGAATTCTCTTGGTATCAATCAGCAAAATCGTGATAAATTTCTTTAGAAAAGTTTAATTACGTGAAGATATTGACATGAAAAAATCGAAACAATTATATTTAGTTTTTTCTGTATTCTGTATTTTAAGTTTCAGCACTTATCAATGTTTAATGACTTTGGCCTGATTCAAAGTATGTACTAGCACAGTGATTCTCAACCTTTTTCGTACCACGGACCCCTAAAAATCACTCTGGGTTGCTGCGGACCCCTATGGATAAACCTAGATTTTGTATGCTTTCAATATGTTATTTTCAGTTTGTTTGGAAGCATGACTTGAAATTTCAATCTGCGCTCAGAAAATATATTTTTCTTCGCGGACCCCCAGCAACGTCTTCGTGGCCCCCTGGGGGTCCGCGGACCCCAGGTTGAGAATCACTGAACTAGCAGGTTATCGCTTGCAAAAAAATACAATAAGAATGAAAACTACAAGCAAAACTTTGAAAAATAAAACGAAGTAATAGCTGAGAGTACCAAACACGCTTCATGACAGGTAGCGGTAAGTTTTATATAAAATCCAGAAACGAAGGAAATGCTTGGAGAACTTCATTAAATTCGTAACAGAAATGAAGACGCTGAACGGAATATTATACAAACCAGGGAGCTGTTATTATCGAGTGATACGATCCTCTAAACACCGATTAGCCACGTTGGTTTTAGAATTGACAACTAAGAACATTGATTACTCACACATTCGTACGGTGACAGAGACCGCTTAAACGCTCTACTTAGGTTATGAACCATTTAACGAAATTTTTCGCGCTGGGTAAAATCTGGCATTTCCAAAGGTATTTGCAAAATAACTGTGCTCTTAAGCATAGTTAAATTTGACAATGTGATACTTAAATTAATTTAATTATTTATTTATTTACAGTTCATAGCAACAAACACATTATGATCCTGTTTATAGTTTCCGAATATATCTAAAGAATTAGATTGTATTCTAAAACTTCATAGTTAACTCCATAGTTAGTCAGGCGAATATGTAATTGGAGGAATACGTCATTGCGGAAAGATCGAGGGCAAACATTTACACTTATAACACTAAGAACCTCGGGACCAAGGATGCAAAATGCCTACCTTTTCTGCGGCTGTATTTTTTCTGCCTACATTCTCATTTCTCTTTTGACGCTGCTGTCGTTCGCTATTGCAGGACGCCCAGCGCTGTACGGCAGTCTGTAAGCAAAGCAGTAACATGACAAAGAAATACTGCCCCCAGTACACCACCAGACGCGAGCGATACAGCTTCTCTTTCCTTATTTTACACTTTTTAATATTTTTAATCTATTCAATATTTTCAATCACAAACTACGGCAGTAAATGCAGTTCGTTTACGCCACGACCGGCAGCATCGCTTTCGTGTGCGGGCCTCTCCCTTTGACTACGCAGAGAAAAGTGTACAAAGCGAGAGAACAAACTTTACTACGCCACACTCTCACCGAGCAGTTGGGGTACAGCAGCAAAACAAAAATGTATTCTACTGCTCTACGGGAAAATGTACTCACTTTGGCTACCGTTCTGGCAAGAGCTGCAGCGATGCGTCGCTGTAGCGGGCTGTACGGCTTGTGCAAATGTAAATATACCGAAAAAATGTAGTTGGCATCCCTGCTCGGGACAATCAATTCGAACGTTCAGAATATCCAAAATCGTCAGATCACGGGATAGGTCCCGTTGCATTTGCAATGTGTCGAGTCCGATAAGCAATCCACGACTTTCGTAATTTGGCAGCTGGTGTGGGTTGTTCCAAGGCAATTGACGGAGGGAAAACCGAACAAATCTACGCTGTGCTGTCTCAATTCGAGGAAGACCCGTGAGATAATGAGAGTCACGCACAACTTAGAAATATTCTAGTATTGATCGAACGAGTGAGCAGTAGAGAGATTTCAAGCAGTAAATATATGAAAATGTATATGGATATTCTCATTACGAACCCCAAACAGCGTGATACCTTTGCGGTAAACCAAGTAAATCTCCGAGACCTTTGACGCAATTCGCTTTGTCCATCGTAGATTCTGCCAAATAGAATTCGATCCGAATTGGCTTTTTTACTTGAGAGCGTAATGACCGTGCATGTTTCAGAATTTAGGGTAATTTGGGACCATCCATAAATGACGTAGCATTATATGGGGGAGGGGGGAGTTTTGTATTTTGTGATGATGTGGGTAGGGTGTCATGCCATGCTACGTAGCTTTTTTGCATGGAAATAACTAACATCGTTTAACAATCTTTGAAGAAATCATTCATCTAGAGCCAATATATAATACAGTCGTGATTCGCTGGTTGGATCGAAAATGCATCTGCTCACATCTCTAAAGTGAATTTGTCAAATGATTGTGGAATTCAGATGCTTTTTAGTTGTGCAATGGTCCAACAAGCGGAGGTCTAACGAATCACGACTCTAATCCAAATTATTGTGTCGATTGAGCCACCTCTCAGTTCGTGGAAAAGTCCTAGTTTTAACAAATTGTTAAAAAATTCTTCTGATTATATATCTGGTACTGTCTGTACTAGAATCAGTCGGCGAGATGCTTTTTGGAGGAAATTGTCAAAGGAATCTAAAAAAGTACTAGTTTTTAACGGCAACTTTTTCAGTTTACAAAAAAGTGCATATTTCTCTCTATGCCTATATTGGTAACTGCAAGCCTCTTTAACACATCGGTTTCTGGCTTTCTCTTGGGATACTGATAGCATGTTTTTCAGGATTCTGCTAGGATTTATTTCAGGATTCTGATCGACGTCGTCTTAGCATTTTACTGCCATCTATCTCAGAATTTAGATTGAATGCCTATCCGTATTTCTAGATTTTTGCTCTGAATTTTATTACAGGTTTGTTGAGAAAAGCTTCCAAAAGATCTGGTGCAATCCTTCTCAAGATATAATTCTACAGAAGATTACGATTTATTCAGGATACTAATCTAATCATGCTAATATTTTCGATGACATCCTGTTTAAAATTCTAATGAATAATTAACAGATGAATGATGGTCAGTATTTTGACGTTATTCAGTTTATAACTTCAATTGACTCCTGCTCAGAATTCTAATGGCATCTTTAACCCCTTCATGCCAATGTTATTGATAAACAATGTTTTTAAATATTTAATAACATTCAATTGGCTAGAGTTTACTAAGAAGGGAAAGTTATGAAAATTTAGAGCCATAGTAAGCAGCGTTTTAAGCAGCATTAACAGTTATAAGTATCATCAGTAAAACAGAAGTTATTGATTGGGTTCCGCTAGAGCAGTTCTGCCAGAGATAGTTTCTGTTAAAGGCGAAAAATGAATTATTGGAATATTATTGAAAACTAATAAAAACTATTAATTTAGACTGTCTTCGTTTTCCATGCAATTGAACTATTGTAAATAATCTAGGAAAATTGTATCGATCGGCGAAAGGTAAAAATTGAGCAGCAGTTCTAAGGAAAAATTGGTTTGGAACTCTATTTTAGGAACCCTGATTTTTCTTTCTAGTACACAAATAAGCGAATCATTTACCTCGGAAAAACGAAAGAGAGATTTGTATTGAAAAAGATACACCTTATTAAAAAGTTTGACTTAGAATTCATGCACAATTATCTATATAAAACTGTTGTATACCATTAAGAGGGGGAGGAGGGTTTATATGAGTAAAAAAAACCCTTAATTATAATTTTTCTCAAAAACTCATCGTAGGGGTTAGGTATTTTTTAAATAAAATGTGTATGCAAAGTTTGAAAGAGATTGGTTAAGTAGTTTTGGAATGGCAGGTAACACGTCAAATCATGTTTTTCCAGAGACGTTCTACAAAAAGCTTCGTCACCGAGTTGTTTGGCGATATTTTGCATAGAAAAATTACAGCATGTTATTGAAATGATATATGTACTATAATGTACAAAAGTTTTGGTCAATTCGTTTCACGCTAAGTTCTAAAACAATAGGGTAAGGTGGGGTAAATCCGACCTAGTAAATGGTTTTGGCTGTAAAATGCTCACTTTACATAGGATCAAGTCGTTTTATATACCAAATTAAAGGTTAGACTCCTGGGCAACTTTCTATGTATAGCATTTTATTCGGATCTTGGGAATATTTTGAGATACACGCGTTTTACGAAAATGTTCATTTTTGCTATTTTCAAAAATGGTGGGGTAAACCCGACATCCTATGTTTTTGGTTGATTTAGTGCAGATATTACCCAAATTTATGGTTTTTCAATGATAAATCAATGAATGTTGTGTTATTGAATTGTAACAAAAAAAAAAGAAAATGGAGTTCAATGTCAATCTTAGAATGCTAAAATCACGAGTAGTAGCATGTAATGATATTCCCATTTGCATCGGAGCAATTGCTTGACGAATACTATAATCATCACGTTTTTGTGTCTTTCGTTTGTAATTATGAACCATTTTTCATAAAAATAATATGAAAAAAACAAAAAAAAAATATAATTCAATTTGATAAATAAACATTTTCTTAGCAAAAAAGCGGTCGGATTTACCCCACTATTTAGAGGTCGGATTTGCCCCACCGCGTCATTTTTCATTACGATGCAATTTGAAAAAGTTATGAAAAAGGTTGAACCAAATTCATCTACGCACTTTGTAGGACTTTAAACAAAGAATTTAAAGCCACTTACATTTTTTATGCAATCACTTTAACAATCAGAAATATCCTGTAGGCAATAATGCACAAAACTCAAATCAAAAGTTGTAAAAACACACTTTTTGTCGTTTGAGCATCTCAATGTAGATTAATAAAATGCTGTCATGCCACCAATATGATTATTTTCGATGCTCTATACGACACCATTGAAATTAGTTCGCGTAGTGCTTCTGATTTTCGGTAACAGAGGGGGGTCGGGTTTACCCAACGGTCGGATTTGCCCCACCTTACCCTAAGTGTTTTTTTTTTCATTGTGAAACCCTTACCCCCCCCCCCCCTCCTTAACTCGTTACCAATATAAATAATAAATAAAAACCAACTGAAAATATAAATAACACCTAGAAATCCTATAAAATCGATCAGCGCCAAAATAGATACATTTATTTTTAACATAACTGGAAAATTTACCCTGCTCCCCCCCGGATAATGGAGTCAGACCTGTACAATTAAAGCAAAACTATGGATTTCAAGTCACCGCACTGGCATATCTACACCAAATCAGCGCAGTCCAAACGAGGACTCGACTCATCAAACAATCATCCCTCATGAACTGCTTCTGCATAGAGCAGTCCAACAAATTGGAAGGATAATTGCACACAAACCATCAATCATCACATTTGCTCCACTCAGCAAAGGAATAATTAAAAAATGAAAATTAAAAATTTATAAGATTCCGAACTCGCACCCATCAACAAGCAGTTGGAAACCGCAATAAATTACTAATTAAATGACTTCATGTGCATACCGAGCTAGTGAGTGGCGTGCCGGTCGAGAATGAGCTGCACTTTTGCCCTGTCGTCGTTGTTCTCGTTTGCGGTTCGTGCAGTTCTGTCAGCAGCAGAATATTTTTGCATTCGTTGTTTTTTTTCTGTTCGTACGTTTCCTGCAATAGCCTTAATTGCACCGACATACGAAATTCCCCACGGAAAACGATGCAATTCCGATGAAATCTGATTAAAAATTCAGTAGATTTGAATAATGATAATGCGAAAATGGCTTTTCGTCATCGCACTTCTGCACCCGGGCGGCTGCTGCACCGATGTGGACGAGATTCTTTACCCGGGACAAGAGATCATTGTTTCGTTGTGTAATAAAATTAGCCTCCATCCTGGCAATGACTGTGATGTCAGGAAAAATGCATATCGCTACAATCCAGGGGTAGAAGGATTTTTTAATCGTATATAGCTATCGTCCTGACGTCGTCGTTCGACGTGCTGTGATGGGTGCACGGGTTTTTTCCCGGTTTAATTCAATTACGTTTTCATCAGACTTGTTCGCTGGTGGGCGGATTTTTGCTCGATGAAGTGCATCAATTAATCGGGAAATGGATTACATATATGCATTGTATTGTTTGCACGAATTTATGGAACCTAAACAGTTTCGGTACAGATTTTTCGTTATTCGCTCTATTGACTAGGCAGTCTATCATGAAACCCAATCTTTTGATTTCTATTGTTGTTGTGGAGAATTAGCGAAAGTCGCATAGTAATTTAATTGAGTCTGCAATTCTGGCTTGCAGGTTGATCCCGTATAGATAGCTTGCTTGCAAAATCAACGAAATCGTTTCGAAATGTAATATAGTAGCTTTCCAGTAATACTCAAAAGTTGTGCTTACTTCAAAAATGCAATTTTTGACCAGTATTCAAGTAATATTTATTCAGATTTGCTGGAAAAAGTTCGTTTAAGGAATTCCGCAACAAATAAACACACACATCAGAAAATGTTCAGTTTGGATGATATCCAATAACTCCGTTTTATATGTAACATTTGTTGCGCTCGATTCACTCCGAAAATAAACCTAATCATTATCGTAACTTATTTTCCATATAACGTAATCGGCAGAATATTTCTATATGTAATTTGTTTTAGTATTAGCAATAAAACTAAAACAGAACTAAACCTATTTGTTCAGATATTACTTCTCTCGCAGGAAGGTTTTTACTATTCACAATGCAATCACTAGCTTCATATAATATTTATTGCCGTCAGCCTGTATTTATGCCATATCATTTGGATAATTGCCAAACATCCATTGACTAGAAACTGCAATCAATTTCCCAGCGAAATTCAATTGAAAAGCGAAATAAAACAACCCATAAAAAAGGAATCTTTCCCCTTAATAGAAAGCAAATACTTGAGAAATTTTTCCAACCAGCAACGACCAGAAGCGTGCTCCCGGATCCCAGATCCTCGGCAGCGTATTTATGAATGCACCTACCTACCCACAGCGAACAGAGAGAAGATATATGTTTATGTATTTTAAGATTTTCCTCGTGCCTTTCGCCATAATCAGACACTACTTACGGGGCGAACGAGAGCATAGCAAACATCATAAAAGCGAACCATAAAGCTCACCATCGGCATCGGCATCATCGCAATCATCATCATCATCATCATGCCTATGGCCGTTCTGGGGGTTAGTCAATACGGAAGCCTCGGCAAGCAGTTGAGAAACCAATCGAAGTGGAAGTTAGAGTCCTCTCGGTCTCCCGGTGGAAAGTGTATGAAAGACGGATGCCAATTCGCGTGAACAAGCTTACGTGTGGCTGTACATTAGCGAAGGATTTGCCATTTCACAAATTTAATTTCAACTTGTCACTTATGGAGGCAGCTAAGTGTTATCGTGGTGGTAAAAGAGGTTATATTTTGTGCCAAGATATTTTTACGATCGGATAATAAATATAGTTGAATCCAATTAGTGTAGCAGCGATTTGCGATAGTGTCGTTAGAATGCTTTCCCAGTCGCCGAATGAAATATTTTGTTCTGATGATTTCAGGTTTATTTAGAAGGGAAACGGTACTTATACATTTCATTTTTGTGACATTTAATGATTTTTACGCGATTTATGGAGCGATGTATCACGTATTGAACCACCTATGTCTTTTATGTTATGCTATAGAAAATGAGCAATTATGGGAAGCTCGACTTTTCTGCTACAATTTAAAGAAAAAAACTGCCAAAAAGCATACATATACAGGAGGATTTTATCGGAAATCACTGACAGTGGTTTAAAATGCCAAAAACGTGATAATGTTAACTTCCAAATGTTATACACTTCCTTCTGAAGAATCTATGGCAATGGGATGCCCCCTCTTTGTGAGCATGAGCATGATGACCATACAATTCGTAGCTGCTCCTCCGTGATTGAGCAGGGCTAGTGAAACTGCACAATGAACCAACATATAGATTCTGGGAGTAGCTATCCACCCTCAATGTGTACGTTTCGAGAAATCCAAAATTTTAGTTGTCAATAACGGCGCTGGCCACGTCCTTGTAGTCATCGAGGAAGGAAAGGAATGTTAGTATGACAATCGCTATTATGGAGATCTTGCATACCTCTGTCACTCCATAGTTGCCACGAGAAGAAGTTTTTGTTAGTGGGAAGGGGGAAATAGCTACACAAATCTAGATTCAGCTTCAAAAGTGAATACTTCAATAAATTTAAACATGTGGTTATTGCTCTGGGCAGCTGGCTGCCGAGGAATGTCTCTAGATTTATCGTTTTTGTTTTAATACGGTTAATTCTGTTTGTACAATATCTAACTTGAACTCCGGACAGCCGACTATCGTCGCGACGGTGCTTATATACAGGGTGTTTGGTTCATGGTTAAGAATCTCTCGGGGGGTGATAGACTGCCATATTTGGAGAAAAAAATTGTTCTACACATACCATCAAATCTCAACCGTTACAGAGTTATTGAACTTTTTGTGTAAAAAACTTATTTGTCTTAAAATACCTCTAACTTTAAAAGTATACTTTGTATTTTAAATGTTTCAGTTCCATTTGAAAGGAGAGAAAATTTCCTATTGAATGGTGTTCTCATATCTTTTAAGTAATTAGTTTTAATTACCTTTTAACTGTAAAGTAGTTAAAAGTTAGTGTTTTTGAGGAGGTTTTTGCTAATTTTCTCGAAATAATGAAGTATGATTATAGCAATATCCAGTATCCAAAAGTTGAGTTTTGGGACGATTCATAATTTGTTCTTGGACGTCATATTTCTATCTCTTCTCATTTCTTAGTAATTTCATTACTATACTTTTCCCGTAACCGACTTGCAAGTGCTTAAAAGACTCTAATCTAAAAAATATGCTTTATATCATTATTTACAAGATTTCATTGGAAAGCTGAGAAAATTTCCTATCAATGTATGTACAAATGTCTTTTAGTTAAGTGAACTAAATGATTTTTTACTAACGAAATAACTCAAAATTTGTGTTTTTTTGGAGAGTTTTTTAATAATTCTAATTATTAATCAACAAAATTTATCGTTACTATTGTTCATTTGATGCCCCTTAATGTTCTCTATAACTTTTAATTTGACACTTTGTCTACATCTCTTTTCATTTTGCTGCTATTTAATAGTTAACACAGCATGAGCTCGCCACAAATGTAGTGGGTTCGAAATCGTTATTTTTGCATATGAAACGATGTGTTAAAAACGATTTTGCGTCGAAACCAAAAGAGATAATTGAATGGAGTCAAAGAAAGAACTGTAGAACTTGCTGAGATGCATTATTTCTATGATAATAATGGTGATGTTTATAATTTACTATTTTAAGAAAATTAACGAAAATGCCAATAATAGCACTAACTTTAAACTAATTTACTTTTAAAAGAATACTAAATTCACTTAACTGAAAGGTATTAATACATTTTTCACTGTAAAATTTTCCTGGCTTTCGAATAAAAAGAAAAAAAGTACAATAAGTGCCGTAATTTTTCAATTAGAGCTGGTACTAGTGAAAATAACATAAAAATATCCAAGTTGAATAACCCAAAATCATGAAAATAAGAAAAGGTAAGTGTATCATGTCAAAGAACAAATTAAGCAGCTCATCAAGACTAACAATCTGAATTATTAAAATGATGAGGTTAACTATTATGATTTTCAAGAAATGAACGAAAAATCGTCTGAAATTGTTTAATTTTCAATAAATTACTTTGAAAAGGCTATTTAAACTCATTAGCTGAAACATGTGAGGGCATCACTCAATGCGAAATTTTCTCACCTTTCGAATGGAACTAAAACATTTAAAATACAAAGTATACTTTTAAAGTTAGAGGTATTTTAAGACAAATAAGTTTTTTACACTAAAAGTTCAATAACTCTGTAACGGTTGAGATTTGATGGTACGTGTAGAACAATTTTTTTCTCCAAATATGGCAGTCTATCACCCCCCGAGAGATTCTTAACCATGAACCAAACACCCTGTATAATGGAAGAAATATATTTCAAGCGACAGGTAAACTATTTTTCATACCTTCTTTCATCCGGCGAAGCTGGACGATTTTAGAATAATAAAAAAGTACGATTACGATTGTCCCTACTACCTTGATATATCTATTATGATAGAAAAGCTGGTACCAAAGCGTACCTTAATATAACAACATTCTTTGCATTTAAATCATAATAAAGCCAACAGAAATATTAAAAAAAAACTATGGCCCGCTCATTTTTTCTGAAGGGAGGTTAAACAAAATATATTTTCTTTTAATTAAAACAATAAAAGTACCTAATTTTTACATTTCTTACGAAAGAAATGTACAGGATTCACTCAAACTTTGAGAAAATTTCTGAGGCCCGGGTGTCGAGTATATTAATATATGATCGACTTAGCTCGACATACTGGAAAAATGTCTGTATATGTGTGTGTGTGTGTTTTAAGAAAGCATTAAAAAACTTTCAAGAAAGCCCTGAGACGGAAAAAATGTACAAAAATGTGTCAGGGGGGCTGCCATCACCCGACCCGCTAAAAACCACTGCTTTTGGCCAGAACCTGATTCCTCCCCGGCACTACCTTTCGGCATTATTTCGGGGAGGGGTTTTTATGTGCATAGTACCCACTCTAACTCAACTACTTAGTAGTTAGTTCCTTCAGTAGGGTTACAGCACCACTCTTCGACACACCCAGTTCTCCTCCATCAACACAGACTGGCAATTTATGTATGGCAGTCGGAAAGCTGGCTGTGAGTCGAGACTTAGGGACCATCCATAAATGACGTAGCATTATATGGGGAAGGGGGGAGTTTTGTATTTTGTGATGATGTTATGGGCTTCGCTTTGGCTGATTGGCAAAAGCCTCAGCGGCACCGACTAGCATGGACTGAAAATGCCACCAACAAAATACACAAAGCCAAAATCTATAATCGCATCTCACTTATATTCTTTTCTCCCTCGATTACATCCTTACAATAATCTTCTATGCTTGCTCCCTGCTTGTCCTATTGCTACACGCATACAATGGTCACTTTTCCTACTCACGCACACGATCATCATCTTTACCGGCCGAGCATCACACCGTCCACACGTCATTTCGGTTCACCTCGATTCGCTTCGCATCATAGATTTCGTTCTGGCGGCGATTTCGAGATCGCGGATCTGAATGATCTCGTTCCTTGCTTGGAGTGATCGATATCGGATGCACGACTAAATGTGCACACTCCTTACTCCCGCGCACCTTAAAAGGAATTTCAAACAAACAAAAAGGCCCTAAAGGGCAAGCTGTGTTAGCCCTTTCTGACGATATACTTCTTAGGATTCCCTTACCCTCTTGGGGGCGATTGTTTGCTTATGACCGTGAACCGAATTGCCCGTACTTCCTCTTGTCCAACCACCGACATAAAGCTCTCGCACCCTTATTATTTCTCGACGTCAGCGCACTTGCATGAATATGTATCGTCGGAAGCTGAGCGACTGCGAGGGAAATTATCAGTTGTTGGATATTGTGCTCGCTGTCGGTAACGCTTACTAGTCTGTCACTCCCAAATGTGTCCTGCAATCGTCAGCGGTTAGCTTTACAACTTTGATGATTCGAACATAACCTTACTTGGTGACAGAAGCACGGAGTGACGTGATCTGAGTATCCTTTTGGACGCTTTCGTTTCCGATCCGATCGGCTCCTTTCAGTTGAGTGTAATTTAAGGTTTGTTGCTCAACCTGTCCAATTAGTGAATCGCCACTATTAGTGCTGCAAGCGTAAGCGGTTAGCAGGGCGATTTCAATAATTTCAACCTAACCTTACTTGATGGCAGAAGTACGTGGTAGCGTGCTCGTTGAATGTCCTTTTCGTTCGTTTGCTGGGCGAACCGATTTATTTATTTGACCTCCGTGTGTTGATTTCGCCGTTACTGCTTTTCTGGAACCGGTCTGCTGTCAGCTTCGGTTTCTAAGCGACGCCGTCGAATAAGGTTCAAATTGGTTTTGCCAATTCCTTCAAACAACGACGGTCAATACGATTGATGGGACGCAGGTTTTCCCGAGGTGTGCTTGTGCCAAGGACAAAATGTCCACCGTGCCAAACGATTTGGCACAACCAAAACTGCACCGGCTACCTTCTACCACCAACACTACACGAATGACGATTTAAGTTTTCCGGTTCTCTTGCCAACCTTTCTCCAAGGTGTGATGCAGAAATTACATTGCTTGTGTGCGTGATGCTGGCTGCGTGCGTTTCATTATTGACGTGTGGCGGGATGCCAGTTTTGCTGATTTTCCGCAGTTTTGAATGTTGCGCTTCTGACTTATTGGACACCAGATGCTATAGATTTTGCTTAATCACTACGTACGTTACAATGATTTGTGACGACAGGAGATCATGTCATGCTACGTAGCTTTTTTAAAGGGGAATAGGGGTTGACCTGATGTCACGAGAATCTTACCCGTTTCCTCTAACTAACATCGTTTTTGATTTTTTGAAATTTTTTACGGGGACAACGAGGGGGGTGAGGGTTACGGTCAAGCTACGTAATTACCAGGGGGGTATATAGAAGTTTGTGATGAAATGCTACGACGGGGGAGGGGGGTGTTAAAAATCACTCAAAAAATGCTACGTCATTTATGGATCATCCCTTAGTGCTCTTCTCTACGAAGACAATTTGGGCGGCAAACTTCAGATTGTCTAATTCACCGAACCCTTGGGCTACCGCAACTCCTTTAGGCCCTCTCGTTCCATTTCGCTCAATTTCCCCGATTAGCCATTCAGCTCCCGCCCTTACTTGCTTGCGAACTACTCGGCCTAGCCCCCGACAATGGAGCTAGCCTACTCCGACGGAGAATTCCCCGGCGAGAGGTTCTTCTGAACCCTAGCGGTAGATTTCTCCCGATTTTGGAAGTCTAACACACAGTAAACTCTCCCTAACGCAAAATGGAAACAAAAACCGAAAATTATATAAATATGAAATTAATTTTAGATTCCTTGAAAAAGGTGTAATAAACCACCGAAACGTCAAAGTTGAAGCAATACACCGTTTTTGTTGCTACCATGGACTGCAGATACAAAAAAACCCTATTCATATACTTGTTCCTTTCTGTTATCTGGCTGCTGCTGTTAACGGGTGTTCAAGAAAAATAAGGGAGATTTCCTGGAATGTGGGTTTCGAGAGCGGAAAGTAACTTTCATCGTCCAGCACGAATGACATCCCGCGGTAGTTCTTCGTCATCCATCGACATTTCGATTTCACTATCGCTATCTGCTCGTCCGTGTACTCGAGGGACCGAATCTTCTTCCGACAGATGGTGTCCTCCGTCTCGAGGGTTCAGTGAATCAAGATATGGGAGCAGAGATATTTTCGGCACGCAAACTCATTCCGTCCTTGTTGACGAACAGCTTTTTTTCCTTCTTCTTCTTCTTCGTCATTATCTTCGACGGACGGCTGCTCCACGCTCAGGGATGCCAGGATCCGCTAAACTGTAAAGGGCGAACAAGAAATTATTGCGACACCGAAAATGTCATGCCAATTTTCTTATAATGTTTAAAATCAAACCAAAATTTTAGGGTAGTTTTATACATATATTTACTTCAAAAATCAAAAGAAAAGTTAATCGATGGAGCCTTGAGTGTAAAATTGAGCGCATTTTCGCTTGATGCCCTCCACCAAAGTCTTTACAGTGTCATCCGGTACCAGTTTCTCAGTTTTTTCCATTTTCTTAACATGTCCTTCTCGTCTTTGACTGTCTTCTTGCTTTTCCGAAGTTCCCGCTTCATCATTGTCCAGTACTGCTCCACCGGGCGCAGCTCCGGACAGTTCGGTTGGAACAGTTGGAACAAAATGGACAGAATTGGCCTCATACCACTCCAGGACACTTTTAGAACAGTGGCATCATGCCAAATCTGGCCAAAATAGCGGAGCTTCGTCGTGCTGCTGCAAGAATGGCAAAAGGCGCTTCTCGAGGCACTCAGATTTGTAGATCTCACCATTTACTGTGCCCTTTGTCACGAAAGGCTCACTCCTCAGTCCGCAAGAGCAGATTGCCTGCCAATTGCTCTTGCCGGGAAAAACTCCAACCCCGGAATTTGCTTAAAATCGGCTTTTATATACGTTTCGTCGTCCATCACACAGCAGCCATATTTTGTCAGCATCTTCTTGTAGAGCTTCCGTGCCCGAGTTTTAGCCGTCGATTGTTGCCGCTCATCGCGGTTTGGAAAGTTCTGTGCCTTGTATGCATGTAGGCCAGCTCTCTTCTTTGCATTCTGGACGTAGCTGTGCGACATGCCGATTTTTTTTAGCCAAATCACGGCTTGAGACGTTGGGATTTGCTTTAATCATCCGCTTCACCTTTCCCTCCGTCTTTTTGTTCTCCGGTCCCGGTTTTCTTCCAGCTCCTTTGCCGTGGTCCAACGTCAACCGCACCTGGAACCGCTTCAGCACTCTGGAGACGGTTGAATGGTGAATGTTCAACATTTTTCCCAACTGCCGGTGCGACAGGTCAGGAAATTCCAGGTGTTTGGAAAAAAAATTGTTCTCTCGACTCGCGTTGGTTCACCTCCATTTTCGTTGAATCGAAAAACACGACTTCGAGTTTGACAGCATGTAAACAATACACATCAATGAGAAAGTGTGCAAAATTTGGTTGATTTTTACCCAATGGTAAAAAAGTTATGCCCTGTTGAATGCGTCGCAATAATTTCGTGTTCGCCTTTTAGCCACGGGCACGTTTTCGTCTCGAAAGTTGTCTACCGTACACTTTTTTCCACGATGACCAGGCGATTCGTAAAACCATACAACACGCTCGCGAAGTGCTTGCTGTTTCGAGGCCATCTTCGATTGAACTGATAGCACCCGAGCGAAAAGAAACATGCCACCAATTTCTAGGGAGTCCAGAGAGCTATTCTTGGAGAGATTAAAAATTACGTTCTTTACTTTAATTACTGAAAGGTATTGAAATCATTTTCATTTTTTGTTGAACACACGTTAAAGTTCCATTGCGAAATGGTTTTCGACGTAGGCATACGTCTTTGTTTTCGATTTGGAGGTGCACTTTGCAAATTGAACAAAAATGGTATGCAACGAAAAATTATTAGGGTTTTAAATGCTTATAGTTCAGTCACCCCACGATAAATTTCAGATTTTGCGCACATATAGCCAAGAAACTTTTCTAAGAACAGATTCCAAAGGATAAACCCGCAGATTTTTGACATCATGACATTAAAAATTTAAATAATGCATAACGTAGTAAAAATACCACGCATTTGCACACAGAAGGTAGCGCTTCCCAAATTGGCGCGACAGATTTATGTACCTTACGCGCAGTATATTTCAGGATTATGTCTATATGTTTGATTTCAGTAAAAAAAACTTTGTTGTTTCAGAGACGAACGAATTTTGCCAGAAAAAAAAATTTAAGTCGATTTAACTTTGTGAAGCATCGACTCATTTAGTGCCTGAAAGTTCTAACAGTGACAATTCTGATTCCGAATGATTTGTATTAGTGCTTGATTGAGTCATGGATTGAAAGGGAATGAATTAATCAAAATAAAGCCGTATTTAAACCGGTTTTCTATACAATTTGCCCGGTAGCGTTTTGACGAGAGGGCTCATTGCGCTTTCGTTGCGCCTTTTTCATTTGCTCTCGAGTTTTATGCAGCTATTTCGGAGCCACACTTGATCTATGAAATGGTTCCACCTTTGTAATCCGCCAGGGTAACAATTTAGCACTGGGTGGAAATATACAAAAATTTTGCGTACTCTCTCCGTAGAGTGTATTTGTTAAGGTAAAATTATGCTCAAAGCTGTTCGGTACCGTTCACAATTAATTGTAAATTTTTATTCATTTTTACGTTTGTGATCGGTTTTGTTCGTGCAGATAGGTTAGATAATATTTGCTTTATATGTGTTGCTTAATAACTTTGCCGAAGGAAGTAAGGTGCTAGAATGGCTCTGAATAAAGTTATAGCTGTTCAAAAAACGATAATCGAACGCCTTTGTGTATAGACGTGTTTTTACGGTCCGCAGTTAATTGTTATTTATTTATCTTTCTACCGTCGCGCGTGTGTTCAATCCTATTAAACAACGGTTATCATAATGAGCTGCAGTGTGACATCTTGTAATATCAGCGACGATCGTTTCTTGTGGCAGTGTGAATTCTGCAGAAAATGTTATCACGCAGCTTGTGTTTAGAAGAATTTATCTCGCACTTCATGATTCCCCTGTGTGCAGATTGCCAGCATAATCTAAAGGACACACGAAAAGTGCTGTACCAACAGGAAAAATTATTTGAATCTATAACTACGCAAACGGACTGCAACTTACAAATAGCAGCCGACATAAAAAAGTTCAATTCAATTGTTGACTTATTCGAAAATGTTGAGCTGCAGCTTAAAGAATCAGTGGCGAATGTGAACATAAACACATCGTCGCAAGTGGCAAATGCTGTATCGGCACTATCGCAGGCCATTGACAGTAATTCTTTTAATAAGGCCGATGAGCTGGTCACGCTGAAAAACCATATCACATCACTATTCAACATATCTATGGGATCCACAAAAAAACACATTGAAGAGTATGTAAATGATCTCACTGCCGATTTGACCAGAGAATTGAAAAAAATCTGCAGCGAAGTTCAGAACTTGAGCACCCTTACCATAGATATGGCAGCTCATTGTAATGAACACTACCTGAGTGAATCGCGTCCTACACGTGAAGTTTTAGACGAAGTGAAAATTATAACAAATTCAGTTGGCAGTGACATTCTCAAAGAAGTACAATCTCTTGCCGGCTCAATTAACACTTTGGATAGCAGTATACGCGATGCTTGTTTGCCACCAGCGGGCCCCAGCTTGATGGACGAATTAAATGCCCAATCAACAAAATCGGGTGACTCAGGTCACCGTTCCACTGCCGAAGCCACTGAAGGGTGGCGCTTTTTGGGTTCGAAGAAAGTGTGGCGCTCTGACTGGACGGAGTACGACACACGTAATCAGCATAGAATTCAACAGCAAAAGATGAAAGATAGGGCGATGGCACGAAGAAAAGCTAATAAAAAGCAGTTGCATCGGGTAATAAATGATCGCAATAAAAACAGACACCAACGTAGCCGTAATACTAATGAGACAAATAAACATCAGATATCCAGAAGCAGTTATTATAACTATAACCTCAATGACAACAATAATAGCAACAACAATAGCAATAATAATCGTAACAACAATCGAAACAACAATAGCAGCAATAATCGCAACAACAACAACAATACGCAATGCGGTCGTCCAACAGCTGGCAACTCTCTTCCCCGGGATAAGGATCTACTTGCGGCGGCAAGGGTGCAATTCTCTAGGCCTCCGTTTGAAAATCAGCGTGGTATCAGGTTTCAACGTGGTGAAACACTGAATCCATACCCGGTTGTACATCAATTTAACTCAACTTTCGCACCAAATAGGTTTGTAACCCCTGTCCTGACGAATTCCTTTTCTCAGCGCTGTTCAGCTTGTTCCTGTGAGCATTCGTGTTTTCGTCCAACCTAACGCACTGTTCAGAGGCAGACCATGACGAACCGGTTACGGATGAAAACGGATCAATAGTTTTGCATGATATTTCTAAGTATGACAAATTGCCATTAACTTTATCAGAAACGCTTTCAGAAATTTTGATATATTGTCAAAATTTTAATCGTATGCAGAGCGCATCTAAAATGAGCAAAATCTATAGTAATGTATTGAGCTCCTCTTATTCTGTTATTTTAGGCACTGAAACAAGTTGGAACGATAGCATAAAATTGGAATGGAGCAATTTTATTTACAAACACTCAGGATGATTTCTGTGTATCTGAATCTTTGGCTCCTTTGTGGAAAAATGAAGCTTTTCATACTGCTATTGAATTTTCTTTGTTCATCCATAAAAATCAAGAACCCAACGTCTATGACTTTGAGGAAGTCTTTGAATACCATAAAGCTAATTATGACAATATCAGACGGAAGGTAGGTAATGTCGACTGGCAAAATACTCTTAGGAATGAAGCGAATATTGAAACCGCCCTGGACGTATTTTACAAAATAATTTTCGAAATTATTCATGAAGAGGTGCCCATTAAGAAGAAAAGACGACACGGTAGCTCGAAGCATCCTATTTGGTACAATAGGCAAATTAAAAATCTGAAAAATAGGAAACAAAAAGCCCACAAGCTATACAAGAAAAATCAAAATAACGAGCACTTGGAACAATATCTCGACATTTGCGATAAACTAAATATTGCCATAGATTCTGCACTTGCGGATTACAACTCCAAAACTGAACAGCAGATTAAATCCAGTCCAAAGAATTTTTTTAACTACGTCAAAACTAAATTAAAATCAGATAATTTCCCATCAACAATGCACTTGGATGACAACGTACATAATAGCCCGAAAGAAATCTGCAACCTATTTGCAACATTCTTCCAAGAAATATATACAACTTTTTCTGAACAAGACCGCGATCGCGATTATTTTGCTTTTCTTCCAGATTTTCCTATGGATATTGGCGTCAGTCATGTCATAGTGGAGGACATTTTCAATGCTCTAAACCATTTGGATTCATCAAAAGGTGCTGGCCCTGATGGAATTCCACCATTATTTATGAAAAACCTAGCAACCGAGCTTACAACTCCATTGTTCTGGCTCTTTAATATGTCTTTACAATCTGGAGAGTTTCCCAAAACATGGAAGAGTTCTTTCTTAGTACCTATATATAAATCTGGGAAAAAATCTGACGTTCGCAATTATCGTGGAATAGCCATAATCTCCAGCATTCCGAAACTTTTTGAATCAATCATTAACGAAAAAATATTTCTTCAAATAAAAAACAGAATTACTAACCTCCAACATGGCTTCTTCAAAGGTCGTTCGACCTCAACAAATTTACTAGAATTTATTAACTATTCACTGATTGCAATGGACAATGGAAACTACGTGGAAGCACTTTACACAGACTTTAGTAAAGCATTTGATCGAATCGACATCCCAATGTTACTTTATAAATTAAAAAAGATGGGAATTGAGCCTGAGCTGCGTACGTGGTTAGAATCATATCTATCCAACCGCCAGCAAATAATCAAATTCAAAGGAAAGCAATCTAATCCAATTGAAGTCACCTCAGGAGTTCCACAAGGCTCTCATTTAGGACCTCTATTGTTTATTTTATATGTGAACGATATTTCCTTCCTTCTCAAAAAACTGAAAGTACTAATCTATGCCGATGACATGAAACTTTACTTGGAGATAAGAAATGCCGAGGATATTGATACATTCCAAAACGAAATTCTAGTTTTCCACACGTGGTGTCAAAAAAGCCTCCTACAGCTAAACGTGAAAAAATGCAATTCAATCACTTTTAGTCGAAAACGACAAACATCGAATGTTGTGATTACCTTAGGAAGACAGACTGTAGCAAAATGTGAAAGAATTAGGGATTTAGGCGTTATATTAGATTCCAAGTTAAATTTTATTGATCATTATAACACAATTATTCACAAAGCTAACAACATGCTCAGTTTTATAAAACGCTTTAGTTATCATTTTGAAGATCCGTATACAATCAAAACATTATATATTGCTTATGTTAGGTCGATATTGGAATATTGCAGCATCGTTTGGTGCCCTTTTTCAAGCACACATGAAGAAAGAATAGAATCTGTACAAAAACAATTCATATTATTTGCCCTTCGTAAACTAGGTTGGATAGCATTTCCTTTGCCATCTTATGAAGCACGCTGCATGCTTATCAATATACAAACATTGAAGGAACGTCGTGAATTTGCAATGCTTTCGTTCATTAATAATATCGTCTCGCATCGTATTGATTCAGCCGAAATTTTATCCAAATTGAACTTTTATGCACCTTCTCGACAGCTACGAAACCGAAGCATATTCTCAATAACTCCATATCGCACAAATTATGCAAAATATGGCCCTATAAATCGAATGATGGCTGTTTATAACCGCTATTGCGAATCAATTGATTTTACAATGTCCAAACTAAAACTCACACAATATTTTATACATAAAAGAAATTCTAACGCATAAGAAAATGATTCTGTAAAAGCTGAAATTGTTTTATTTATAATAAAATTACGTATATATATATATTTTAGTAAATAAGAAAAATGTAAACATTACTGTAACTATACCAGTCTACATCGATTGACGAAATAAAATAAATAAAAAAGTTCGATGGTTCGAAATAATTGGCAAAAAATATTTATTTTAACAACACTGCCGGTGTACCATTGGCAGTCAGATTTGAAACTGAAATAACTTCGTAGTTTCTTGTGTAACGGGATTGGTACATTTGGATGAATGATTCAAAAAGAATAATTCAATTCCATAGACGTGGTTAGACGATGAAAGGGGCGGAGGGTTGAGGGTTTGCGAGGGGGTGGGTGTATTATACACATATACAGAAGTAGAGGTTCGAACTCAAAAAACTGAAATATTGCCGAGTTAGTTTGTTCAGGTGAATTATTCAAGCACATTCGCATATGCGCAATAGGAAAAAAAGAATAACGTCATTATGTATCCCCTCTACCCTCCCTTAGGTCAATGGTAGTAAAGTCGATAAAGATGTCTATAATTCACCAGAACATTCCAACTCGATAATAGTTCTTACGGATCTCTACTTCCTGCATTAGATACAGAATTTCTTCAGCCACACGTTTATTAAATTTGAAATACGTAACATGAATGTTTCGAGTGAATTTTGATCAAAGACGAAATGTTGATGAGCAATAATGTGTCTTTTATCTTTTTCTTCAAATACACCCTTTAACACTTGTTTGGTACTCTTTGTACCCAGCGTTATTATCTCCGTTTGTGGTGCAGACCTCAAATTCATTTAGTTTCCCTAAATATATTGTTTTTGGCAATTTAACGTGCTCGTTTCGCACCCAATACCATACTGTATGAAACAGAATATTTAGAATGGCATCTAGCAAATATTCAACCAGATACTAAAATTTTACATCCAACAAATAGCCGCATTTTACGATCCAAACTGTAAAATTTCCTATTGATATCGATAAACTTCACACTGCAGTCGTCTTCGTGTAGCATCGATTCGGTTCGAAAATACCATTCCACAAAAGCTCGTAAATTGTGCGAGCCGGAGTTGGTCCTGAGCCGGGTGTGACTGTGCTGACGGTTATAAGTGTACAAATTTAATAAGCATGTGCGTACGTATTCAGCTGCTGATGTGGCCACCGGTTTTACCATTTTATAGTTATTACCATTGTCACAAAGCTGCCCTAATCCTGGACCATAATGACGATAATAGCGCAGCATATTACCGGGGACTCACATTTTCCTCCCGTAGTTCACCACCGTGCTTGCCAAGGCTCTGGAATCCTTAGTCGAAGATGCCGTGTCATGTTTGATGAAATAAATCTCGTTTTAATTGTCCCCGACACGAACTCCAGGACAACATCGCAAGGCATTGGGAAGGGGCAAAAGATTAAGCAACATTGCGATCGCGGTGACGAGTTTGTCTGTTTGCTCTGGTGCAGCGTGGCTCCGTCAGCGATAATAGCGACCAACGACGAGAGTGCCATTAGTGAGCGTTGTATAGCGCACAGATCAAATCACATCATCACCTTGGAAACCCCTCCCGTATGTTGACGTCCTGCTAAAGCATATGTGAGCATCCCATTACGACCGACCTTCTCCCTATTCGTCCTACCGTACACCCTGGCCAACCACCGCACGCGGGGTAACAAGATTGCAGTCTTTGATTGTTGTGCCTAGATTAATACCATCAAAGTACGGATCGGAATAGAAGACGATAAACGCCCCGGGAATGTTCGCTTCCAAACAGCAACGGAATCCAACAACCGATGAAATCTAATACCTCCTCTGTACTTCAGCCTGTGGATTCACAGCCGAACGAGAATGGATATTAATTGGTGGTTGAAAGGATTCCTTCAATTGAAAATGATGGCCTCGGTGCGCTGCTGTCCGTTCCTTCCACAAGCCGATGTAAGTGTAGAATCAATCAAATCACGACGAGTGCAGTATTCCAGAGAAAGATTTACGAGCGGCTTCGGTTGATAGTGCAATTTAGCATACCTCGAAACGATAACGGACGCTAGGAAACCCATGGAAACCACACGCACTATTGCGGAGCTCAATTTCCTTGAAAGCTGGATGCCATCAACTTGACCCTTTTTCCCCCATCGAAAAACAAAGGAAGAAGGATGACTTACATTCTGGGGAATCCGGTGCAATAAACGTAAATTTTATGAAAGCCTTTGGTTTTCTTTGAGTCAAGCAATTATTTGCATGTTTGTTTAGATAAGGCTGGCAATAAGGGGTTCTGTTTGGCACTAGGTTACCGATTTATTGGTTTGTTCAGAGAGTACATAACCATGTTTTATGGCTAGATTCTTACAGTTATTTTACAGACATAATTGGATTCTTCTTCGGACAGTTCTAGGACACACCACAGAAATAAATCGAAAATAAATGTTTTCAATATGAACAAAATAAATGCGTCGTGAAATAATGAAAAATCATGAAAACAAAAATAAAGGCAGAGAAAAACGACGGTTCCATCCAACGTCAGGAGTGAATTTCCTTTATTAGCGACGATGATCCTTCGAAAATTGAACCAATTTCCTAGCAATTCCCGTATGCAAATTTCTACATCACTCATCCAATTTATCCTTCTATTATATCCACGTATGTCATTCTGCTGATTACGCAAAAGGTGGAACGACACGAGAAAAAAAAGACCGGCTTACGAACAGAGAAACTTCCGGAGGCAATCCATCAAAAGGGGCAAGCAAGCAAACGATTGCTGGATGCGAATAGAAACAAAAATCTGCATATCCCTGTTGATTCCCAACTCCACCTCCGCACGTGTGATTTATCCCATTGCTGAAGCTGCTGCTGGCTAAAGAAGGTAAAAGAGAAAATATTTTCATTATTCATTTGTGAAATGAAAGGTAATTCGGAAAACTCGCCCGGAAATCAACCATAGGAACATTTTTTTTCACTACTGTCAGCAACTTCGGGTGCTTCTAAGCCCCAATGATTCCGGAACCGTTTCTTTATGGAAATGAGAAGGTTTGCAACTGTTTCTCTTCCACTCGAATCATACACACACAACGCACCCTTGCCTCAAGGGTGAACAAATGGAAAATCTTCCACTCACTTTGCATCAATGATAAGTAATTGCAGTTGTTCAAGATGGGAGATTCCGTTCTGAAAGAAGGACTCGCTGTGACTTTTGCTCCAACGATGATCACACTGTGCTACGGAGGTGCAGTCGTTCTCCCACTCTTCTGAACAGAAGGAAAAAAAGTGCATGCATGTGTAAAATCTACTTACGTTTCACAAAATTCTGGCTGGTGCTAGCTTTTGTTGAACCTGTTTGCCTCGGGAACCAGTAGGAAAGGAAAAACAAATTCAAGAGCTCCCACTTACATATAGTATCAGTAATGCTACTTGAGCACACAAAAAGGAAATCGTACTTACCTATTTGCTGGCGACGGTACAAAAACTAGGATACAATTTAGGATCTCCTTTCTCCGGTTTTACCTTTCGTACTGTTTGTGCAGTGCAAGTTCTGGAAAAAATAAAAATCATTTTATATTTCGAAGAACTTTCGAGAAGTCAAGCGAAACTAAATGGCACTCTTCTCGGAGGATCCGGTGCATAGGTACCTGCTACTTTGGGACGAAGTGAGTTACTTTGTTTACGAATCACTTGTGTCATTCTATTCGATTCTGCATTCGAATGGAAATTCCGTATTATGTTCATTTCTTTTGATTTCAGTAAAAAAGCATGGTTGTTTCAGAGATGAACGAATTTTGTTAGAAAAAATTTAATGTGATTTAACTTTGTGAAGCGTCGACTCATTTAGTGTCTGATTGTAAAGTTCTAACAGTGACAATTCTGATACAGAATTGTTTGTATTAGTGCTTGATTGAGCCATTGGAAGGGAACGAATTAATTAAAATAAAGCCGTATTGTAACTGATTTTCTATCCACTTTTTCGGTAGTGTTTTGAGTGGGGGGGGGGGCTTATTGCGCTTTCATCGCGCCTCTTTCTTTTGCTCACAAGTTTTACGCAGCTATTAGCAATTAGCTGGATCTTTTCGTTGGAAGGAGATTCTCTGTCCCCCCGGATTGCGCATAAATGACTCTGTTTATGGATCCGCCCCATTTTGGCCCTTCATACAGTGTTAATGTGAATGTTGGTTGATAACTTAATTTTATCTGTGCTATTAAAAGCATCTTCAGCCACCGGAGTATTCCATGCACTGATGGTGGGTTCCTATATCATCATCATCATCATAATCACAAGTTTCACGCAGCTATTTCGGAGCCTCACTTGATTTATGAAATGGTTCGACCTTTGTAACCCGCCAGGGAAACAATTTAGCACTGGGTGAAAATATACCAAATTTTGCGAACTCTCTCCGTAGAGTGTATTTGTTTACGTAGAATTATGCTCACCGCTGTTCGATACGGCAGGGCCTGTTCGAGCGAAGAAGGGCGTCAAAGGTGCCCCTGTTAAGTACACTGCGGTTGACTTCTGGAATGTCTCGCGGGGAGCGAGTAGATCCTGCGATAATTCGCCATCGTTGCTAGGGAGGTTCCAACAAAGGAATAAATCTCACCTCCTTAGCTAACAGTCAAAGACCACTGCCGAAGCAGCCAACGAAAAACGAAGGAGAACGCTGCCATTGCTATCCCGGCCGGTCGGAAGGAGCCACCCACCTGCCCATATTTGACTGTATCCAGCGAGCACCAGCTGTTTTTGACGACAGAGGGAGTAGGTGAATAAATTATTAATTTTTTTTTGTTAATGTACGAATATTCGAAATTCATGTAGAGGCACCTAGGCCGCCCTGACAAGAAGGGTCTGCCGGACAAATCAGAACCTGAGTAGTGGGTAAACCGCTACTTACACTTTTGAGCCATTTAGCCCTCCTCCTGCGTGTCGTCTCCATCTATTATGTCGCCATTCAGCTCTCATCTCAGTGAGCTGTTAAGCTTCTATAGAAACCCACTTTCTGGAGCCATTCAGCTCCCAGATATATCAAGATCTGCTCAGATAGTATCCGGCGGGGGCAGTACCCTACTCCGACTGAGAGTTCCCCGGCGGCGGAATTTCTCTCGGTACCGATATCTGTTTCGTGAGACAATTAGCTCCTAGCCGATTAGAATCCACCCTACTATGGATTCCTTAGGGATGGATTTGTCCCGATCCTGATGCGTGTTTTGTGAGCCATTTAGCTGCCTGATTTGTCCCAATTTACTCAATCTAGTCCTCGCCGGTAGGCCTAGCTTATTCAACTGGCCAGACAGTAGCTGCCGAGGTCTGTCTGTCCAACAATTCCGGGTGGAGCGTACCTTCCGATTCACTGCGACCCAACGACCTGCTGATGATCATTCGACACGGTCTACTCGATCTTGTTCCCGTATGCTGTCGAGCTCGGTTCGGCGATTTCAGTGAAGCCTGACGTCCGGCTCGCTAGCGCCTCGACGACTCGAATCCCGTTCTACGTCGCTTACTACTCAACTGGTTTCCCCGGCGGCACAATTTTACCCGAAACCAGATTTGTGGTTTCACAGCGGTTTTCTAGCCGTCGGCGGTACTTTGTTGGTCCCTTCGCCACTTCTTCTGCAGCTCGCAAAGAATACTCATCACTACTCTGTGAACCGCATCATGGCACATCTCTTCAATGATATTGTCGACTGTCACACCGAGCACACCCCTTCGAACTTCTTCTAACCTAGGACATTCGAAGGCCACGTGTTCTAGTGTTTCTTGCACGTTCACACACTCTGGGCAAAGGGGTGACGAAACATGCCGAAACCGATGCAATACTTCCAGAAGAATCCATACGCGGATAAAAGCTGCATCAAACGAAAGTTTGACGTGCATCTTACGCACCCACAGCGAAACATTTGGAATGAGTCGGTGGGTCCACCTTCATTTCTCCGCGTTATCCCACTCTTGTTGCCGCATCAACGAGTCAGCTCTGATCAGTCTCCTTGCATTTCGTGTATTCCTCCGCAGGTATCATTCCACGTCCTCAGCCAGAGTGATACAGATCGGAATCATCCTGGCAAAGACGCTTACCATCTCTGGCGACATCGTTCTGTTCGCGCTCGTGAAACGAACAACCATTAGGTGAAACGACCTTGTCAACTCCATCCGGTTCCGTTTTGAGTTCAGTCCACCAGCCCAGGTTGGTTCGGCATACCTCAGTATTAAGACACCAGCGACACCAGCCTTTGCCTCGATGCTTTTTTCGCACTCGCGATGACTATGGCACCCCCCGTCGAGATCCCTTTCCGGAACCTGAACTGCCTCAGCGATAGACCGTTCTTCTCATTTTCAGTGTAGTTCGTCAACTTCTTGAGGATAACCCTTTCCAGAGGTTTGCCAAGAGTATCAAGCAGACATATAGGCCGATACGATGCTGGAGCTCCTGGTGGCTTCCTAGGTCTTGGCAACAACACCAGGATCTAGCATCAATCCGGGAAGAAACCTTCGTCCAGGCATGTTTATTGAATTATACTGAACATATCCGGAAACGTTAAAATCGCGGTCTTCAGTGAAACGTTGGGGGTATCGTCCGAACCGGGAGCTTTCTAGGATTGCAATCTTTTTGCCACTGTCAGAAGCTCGTCGTTGGAGACTCGATTGTCATCAACATTTTTACCGTCTGCATGCGGCTGGGTTGTGCTTCGGAAAAGACCCTCCACGATAATTTGTCAGCGAACATTTCAGCTGGCGTCATTTAACCCTTGACCTTGGTCATCACGACACAGTAGGCATTGCCCCACGGGTTAGCGTATACTTCTCTGCACTGCTTTTAGTAGCTGGTGGATTTTCTTAGTACTATCTCGCGTTGGCCATAATGTCAACTTACACTCTTCTCTGACTGCCTCAGGTCTTGCTCTTTGAACGCGAATTTTAGGCAGGCACCATGCTGATGCTGAGCTTCTCATTCCATCAACACACCGGCACTTGCTTCGGCTCCATTTTGTTCGGATCGTTACGTCAGATGCTCTCGCTAGTAGTTCAGACAGCTCATTGGAATTCGAAATTGGAGCGAGGCTGTCAGCACGAAGTACTCCCACAAAAATGTCCGTATCGACATCCTTTATATTCTACTTCCGCTCTCCAGTCTATATGTTTACTGCTCACTAGCTCGCCAATTCATGTTATTCATCTCCAACGCACTACAGAATGTTATGTTGATGATGGGTTCCCGAATGTGCTAGCGGATCCTTCGTTACACAGTCTTACATCCAGCTTCGCCAGAGCTTCCAACAAGCTGTAATATTTTGCGTTGGTCAGCCTGCTGCTCCACTCCACGGCCCAAGCGTTAGAGTCACCTCCTATAACAACCAGTGTTTGTCCGACTAACGAGTCGGTTAGTGCGTCCAACATCCGATCGTACATACAGCTCTAGTGTCCACCGTGGAGAAGCATAACAGTCACATACAAATACGCCATTGATCCCAGCGATCACAACGCCTTCGTGAGGGTTATCCAGCACCTCGTGGACAGGGAAACCGCCCATCACTAGGATTGCCGCCATTCCTGCACTATCCACCATCCAGTTACCGTTATCCGGACGGAACACGATACGGCTTTGCAATAATTGCAACGTCGCACTTCATTTCTGTTGTTGACTGCTACAAGGGTTGCTGTGCAATGTCACAATAATTGAGATTAAGCTGGGTTATCTCCATCATTATTGGCCTGCCTTCGCTTTTTTGTACATTGGGCATAAGAAGCCTCGCGTCATATGGTCCTTTCTGCCCTCCGTTGGTCAGAGCATGTACTTCGGTTCCTTTGTGCAGTCTCTAGCAATGTGTCTCTTCTCACCGCATTTTCTGCACAGAACAGATCTGTTCGGGCCCTCTACGATTCCTTGCCTGATGGCCGTAAGTCAGGTACCACAATTGGTAAAAAAATTGGTCGCAGTGTTTAATGAACCCAACAAAGTAAAAAAAAGCCAGGCACCCGAAACACATCTCCATTTGTTTAGTAACTCTAGGGATCAATCGTAACGGGCACACCGACCATCCGACTTTGATCTTATCGATCGACATGTGCCACTATAGGCCTTCCTCAAACTGATTGACATCTTTCTACAGGTTACATTACGCTCCTGACTTCGTCTTCCGTTGTGATCTCCTCCAGATTGCTACACTCGACCACCGCTTCTTGTATTAAAACTCTCACGTTCGTTTCTCCTCCCTCCGCTTATGCCAAGGGTTCCCGATAGGTCAAGCTCTTGATTAGTAGATCCTTCTTCAGCTTGAACAGCATATCACCTTTCTGAGTCCACCTGGCTCTAGCCTACTATGTTCTCGTCAGCGTACGTCACGCAGTCGTTTGCTTTGACAACTAGAGCGTCTCTCCTATACCTCTCCTGACGCAGCCGAAGGTCTTCTTGCTTGTTTTTCTTCTCTTCATCCTTTTCTTTCTATTTTTCCTCCTCTCTTCTGTGGTTTCTACGGTTCCCCATACACTCTCCATTTGTCGGCTGTTTCGTTGTCTTTCACCGACCATCTTAGGCTTCTTCGGTTCCTCCTCCTCTCCTGGTGTGTCACTTACTCTTTTCTCAGAACTGGAATACCGGTCCGCCTTCTCCGTGCCATAGGCTTCTACTTTTGCTATCTCTGTGATCTTCAGCGACTTTTGGTCGTTTTCAGTTCCTTTCAGTAATATCATCTGTTCGCATTCGACTGCTACTACGGTGGCATTGATGCTAATCACTGGATCCCTGATCTGTCCGTGCACGTTGCTCTTGCTTTTCACGAATTCGTAGAGCTCCTCGATTATTTGCCTCGGGTTCATCACTTTAGGCAACCCAGACTGCTGGTCTTCTTGGGTAAAGCTTAATTTCGGCGTGCGCATCTAAAATCCTAGCTTTCCTTGGCGATTTATTGGTTTGTTGCCGATCGTGTTTGGTATGGACTCACTGAGCTGCTCTCGATGCTGATGTTGCGGCTGCATGTGCTGTTGCACGTAGCCGTTTTGCTGGGTCGGTGACCTCGTTAGCCCACTTTTGGCGAACGGGTTGCCTACACTTGCTCCATTTGAATTGTTTCTGATTTTGTCTTCTTCCATGCTTTTTGGGTCCCAGCTCCAAACCGCTATCTACACAACTAATAAGTAGTCGCATCTATATGATCCCACGATTACCTTTGCAGCCGCTAGTCGGGAACGTTCAACTGACCCAACTTCCACCGGCTAAAGTGCTGGGTTTCGAACGTACTTGGACACCTACCAAAGCTTCAACGAGGCGAGGCGCAGCCACTCACCGTTTAGGGGAAGTGTCACCCTTTCTTACTAGCGCAATGGAACGGGCTGTCGGTTGTCGGCCCGAGGTTCAATTGCAATGAAATCCTTATTCGCATTCGAAATATTAGCATCATCGGATGAGCTGGAAAGAGAAATCAATTTCAATTCATACCATACAGCAGTGTTCAAGGTCATGTAACGGTTGTTTGATTCATCGTTCTTTCGTTCGGTGTTGCACCGTCATTCAATTATTTTCGATCTAGTTCTGCTTCATTTGAAAACTACATTTTCTTTCTATGCTGGATCTACGTCAGAAATTCGAACCAATATGCACCTGACATGAACTATTTCACCTTTGCTCGAAATTGTTAAAGATACCAACTTCTACTTCCAATCTGTCCACATAACAAAAAATAATCAAATGGTTTAGGAATAAATTGATAATTCATCTGAATTGAAGGCCTTCCATCCTGTGTGAAACCTCAATGAGCTTAGAAGAGAATTACTAAGAGTGGCTTCGAGACCGAATGCTGATTGCGACAAATACACGCGAATATATTATATTCATTTGCATTTGATATTTCACACCACTGAGCGCCGAGCAATGATTTTTTATTTGACCTAGATTACCAAAAAAGTTTCTTCTTTTACAGCATTACCAAAACTCCAATATTGATACAGATTCTAATGCATAGAGGCCACGTGTGATAACAATGTAATATTTATTTCAAATTTATAATAAACATAACCAATCACGCAATCTTAGAGTTCATGATTGAGTAAGACCCAACAGCGATGTTTTTTAATTATTTCATAATGTTATTTAAACCACACTTTAACCGCATTTCAGAACTGCAACCGATCGGTTGTCGATTGAAGAGTGTTATATTTTAGTTGATGCCGCATCGGCAAATGTGCATGTTAAAAACATCACGAGTTACTTCATGATATCTACCACAAAGTTAAACCACACAGAATTAAAACCGCCAACAGGTAGCCACTTGAAGCAGCTCTAGTACAGCGGTCTCTACGATGACATATGGCACCGAGCAGATCGCGTAATTGCACGCATCCTACTAGACAGCAGAATAGGAAGGCCGTGCGTAAAACACGTCAGTTATGTATGCTGATCGTACTCCCCTCCGTTTCATCCTTCAGCTTTGCGGCGGTAATTGTCCGTTTCAACCAAACAACCTAGGTCCGATGTTTGTAGGTATGTACCGAGTTAAACCCGCTGCAATACAAGGGGACGCCATATGACACCACTCGCTTGATGTACCTTTTCATTTTTTTCAACTTTCGTGATAAGTAATTGTTGCACCTATAATGAGACAGTTCTGAGAAAGATTACCACACTTCCAGAAGGAACCGAAGGATGATTAAAAAGCGGGCTGAAAGAAGGTTCCCTTTTTTGATCTGTACACACTGTAACCTACCAGCCGGTGATGTGAAGGAATTCGGTTCTCACGATTGCATTGATCATCATCGATTGACGTGTTTCCACCCTCACCCCCTACGAGACCGCCTGTGTGATGCAGCATTTAGATACCGATAGCAGACCGACCCCAATAAATTAAGTAGCCCTACACGATCAAACGCGGCAATATTTTGGGTGTCGCGATAAATTTGTGCTGATAAGTGGTGAATAAATTTGGCTCTTTATTGCTGCCTGGATTTTATCTGTCCGGATCATCATCGGGGGTAGTCACTAATTAGATATCGCTTTCGGGCAGTTTGAAAATAAGGGCTGGACTGACTGAAATGTGTGAAACGATATTTATGGGAAATATTTTATTCCATATTGTTTATAGTGGATCAGTACGTGTTCGCGGGTGTGAAAGCAGCGGCACATGTTTCTGGATGTGGCGTTCTAAGATCCATCACATAGAAGCGTATCATGTGCTTTTCCATGTTAATAACCTTTATTGATTAATGAATGTCTTCTTGACTGTCGAGCTTCTATTATCAGGAGTTTTTTCGGCTAATCAGTCATAAATTAGACAGCGAAAACAACAATATTGCTTTTACTTCCAACGTTTCAATGGATTTATTCCACCTTTATCAAGGATTCTAAAAATGTATAGCTCTTGGTAGTTACTGAAGTACATAAATAATTTTACTTACAAAAACTTTGTGTTTTCTTGTAAAGTGTAATGTTGTGGTAAAACATGAACTGTCCTAATGTATACTACCCATGATCGCATAGTTGTCCCGTTTTCTATGGGATTTCCTATCTTTATGGGACTGATATGCGATCATGGGCAGTATACGCGTCATCTAATAGCTATTTTGGTCAAGAATTGAAAAAAAAAAAATTATATTCTGTGTTTAATTTGCTAAGATATATCTACTCACTGCTATTGTTCGCATATTCATGCACCTACTGTATTTTTTGAAATTTTTCTGCGTTTGAAACGATTCTGTTTCGCGGGTAGAGAACGAGGGAAAAAGCGTTATATTCGATCTGGTAACTGTATTGAACTTGACGGTTGTTGAGTGTTTGCTATAATCGTGCGTATGGTAGTATCGGTAGTGTAAGTGTTGTCAGTTTTATAGTTTCTATTATGTAGTGTTTGTAGAATTCCTGCATATGTACAACTAAGTCCGTCGGTATCTGTGCGTTTGTTTATAGTTTTTTGCTGGTTGATGATATGACACATTTCCAATATAGGAAGAGCTGTCGTTCGGTTATGTTGATCGAGTATCTTCACCTTGTTTACATCGAAGTTATGATGATGTGTAATGCTGTGTTCGAGGAGAGCTGTTTTTTGTTTTAGTTCGACTATCTGGATGTCTTCACTGGTGTGTCCTGCTTCCCTGAGTAAGTTGAGCTTTTTTATGTTTGAGCGGTGTGCAGCTATCCTTGTTTTAAGCATGTTAGAAGTCATGCCCACATATGATGATGGGCAGTTTTGGCATGGTATGCTGTATATCACATTGCTCAAATTATCCTGCGGTATGCTATCTTTGACCTTGCTGAAAAGATTTGCTACTGTTTTGATGTTGCGAAAAGCTAGTGAGACATCCGGGTAGTCTCTTTTTAGGGTTTTTGCTATTTTATGCGTCAATGACGGTATGTTTGGAAGTGACCGGTAAGTATGTTTCAGGTTTTCATCAGGATTGGAAAGTTGTGTGGTAGGTATTGCGCGTGTTTTGTTATTGTTAATCTGTTTCGCAGCGACTTTGGGTAGTCGTTTTGTTTTAAATATTTGTCCACGATTTGGATTTGCTCCGGTCTGTTGAGATTGGTAAACAGTTTTTCCACTCTGCTGATAAAGTTTTTTGCCACGTTGATTTTTTGCTGGTATGAATGGTATGAGTGGAAGTTAAGAAAACGTCCACTTGCTATGGGTTTGGAATACCACTCAGTACGTATCTCTTGGTTTTCCGTGCGTACTAGTACCATGTCGAGATATGATAATCTGCGATTTTCTTCCAATTCATAGGTGAAATGTATATGTTTGTCATTTGAGGATTATTGAGGATATCGTGCACTTGTTTGAGTTTGTTGAGAGGTATAGCCATTATGAAATCGTCTACATATTTTTTGAGAATTGGTGGTTTGAAACTTAATTTTGTAATGGTTGTGTCTAATAGTCCTTCTAGAACGAGGTCGGCTAGAACGGGTGATAGAGGGTTTCCCATAGCTGTTCCAATGATTTGTCGGCAGTATTTGTCGTCGAATTTGAAGTAACTGGAATCTATGCAAAATGCGACAATTTCCAATAGGAGGTCAAGGTTGATATTCGTGTGTTGTTTGATATTGTTCCAGTTGTATATGATATTGTGTGTTATCAATGATTTAGGTATACATGTAAGTAGTGATACAACGTCGAAAGACACTAAAATATAATCCGGTGGAAGAGTTATTGTATTTATGTATTCGCAGAATGTGAATGAGTCCTTTATGTTGTATGTTGTTGATATGGAGCTTTTGAGAATTTGTCCAATGAACTTTGAGAGGCAGTACGACGGGGCGGTCATATTGGGAACGACCGGTCGGAGAGGTAATCCTGGCTTGTGTGCTTTGGGTTGGCCATAAATTCTTGGACAAGATGCTTTGTACGTTGTTAGTTGACTTGCAGTTTTGGGGTCAACGAGTTTTAGTTGTTTGAGCCTTTGAACTAAACTGTTGTTCTGTTTTTGGAATTTTAGGGTTGGATCACGGTCTATCTTGAGATATGTCTGAGTATCGTTGAGTAGTGAGAACATTCTGGTTTGGTAGTCCGCAGTGGTCATTAGTACTGTTTTATTACCTTTGTCTGATTGTAGAACTGCTATGTCAGGATTCTCTTTCAAAAATTTGCGTGTTATTTTGGTAGCTGAATTGCATGTTTCATGTTTTACCACAACATTACACTTTACAAGAAAATACAAAGTTTTTGTAAGTAAAATTATTTATGTACTTCAGTAACTACCAAGAGCTATACATTTTTAGAATCCTTGATAAAGGTGGAATAAATCCATTGAAACGTTGGAAGTAAAAGCAATATTGTTGTTTTCGCTGTCTAATTTATGACTGATTAGCCGAAAAAAAAATTTATTGATTAATTTAACATGTTCTACAAACTTGCAGGTATCACCAAAATACAACTTTTAGTTTAAGGAACTAATAACGTAAAATCAATAGTTTTTTCATATAAATTTGCACTATTTTCATTAAAGATTATTTGTTTTTTTATGCACCCTTATGCAGCCAAACTTAGGCTATTCCGATACTCTATTATTCCTACAATAAATTTAATATTACATTGAAACAACATGTAGCGGGACGCATTGTTTGGGTGATCATTCATGTACGAAATAAAAAAAAACTGCAGAATGAGAGCCACCTACAGAATGAATGTTCCAGAATGGCACTTCCCCGAATGTGTACGGCAGTCAGAAAGTCTTACAATTTTATGAGAAATCGAGGGGATATGAATTACTCACACGGTCTTCAAAGCCCCGGATTCCCCTATACAATTTATCATATTTTTAGCTAGCGGGTACTAATTAAAGTTGGGTGTTTTCGGAATTGGATTGAATGTTTGAAGCCACTTTAAAATTCAAGATGGCGAATTCCGGTTTAGATATTCTCTATAACCTCAACAATATGGGTATTTTAGAAATGGGCTTGACGAGTTGATGCCGGAAATCGATATCTAAAGCCATCTTCTTTGATTAATCTTCTACAAAATTCGTAGATGAATTTGGCTCAAATTTTTCATTTTTTTTTAAATTGTAGAGTGGGGTCAAGTAAATCAGTTTTTGATGAACATGTGCGATGGTATTTTTGCACTGATTTTGACTAACAAGCACTCGTTGGAAAGGTTATACATCTAGCAACGTTTTGACAATAATAATTTTATGCCTGGCTAAATATTTTCAAACTTAATTTCAATAAGTCAAAGGTAATTTTTTCGATGTCTTTTGAAACCTGGGAGTGCGATAGGTCACTGCATTCGAGGTTAAATAAAACATTGACACACTTAGAAAATCAGCGATTCAAGCGATTGAAGAGCACAAATACTGCAGTTTATTTAAAAATAATAGCACAAATAATAAACGCAATTTATTGACGTCATTCAGGTAAAAACGATGTTGTAAATGATGTGAAAAATCATAAAACCACGGAAGGAACTGTTGAAAACTGTTGTTGCTGCTGCGTCTGACTTTGTTCTTACGAACGGCTTCTCCCGTGTCCTCGTCGTCGCCAAAGTGCGGAATTGAAGTTGTGCATTCCGGCTAACGTGGTTGCTTAGCTGTACGACGATCACGTTTGCGCTTCGGAGAATTTTTTCGGATTCCTTTTTATTCTCTTTTCCGGTCATGTTTTTTTTATTAGTTAATTCAACAATACTGTCGGGGACCAGCCTAGCCCTCTCCGATAGCTCAATTGGTGTTGCTAGGCTCCCGACATCGATTAGGATTGAAAAGATCCAAACGGATAGAATGACATGTGTTTTGCAACGACCTTATGTAGCTCCATTTTTGTTCGGGATTAGTGTGCAGTTAAAGATCTCCGGTAAATAACCCGGTGAGAACTCTTGCTACCAGCGTGATATCGGTCGAAAAGAGAGCAATGATCGATACACTCTTATCAGTGGCCGACGCCAAACGATCGTGTTTCCCGCCAAATGAGATCTTTGATACCAACAAAAGGGGGTTGATTACTCGGCGTATGAGTGCGGCTCCAGGAATGTAGTGCTACTTCCAAAGAAATACCTTAAATTGTTATAGGTAATAGGTTATAGGTAGGCTTCCATTTATGACGAATACTTTTCCATCATACTAGCACGGAATGTCTCGAACTGGACCTTGAACTGCATAGAGACTGATCGAATACTGGCGCCATCCTGAATAGATGCAATTGCGTTCTCTTCACTTCGTTTTGGCGTTTTTCTAATCGTCATAATAAAAAATGACGCGGTGGGCAAATCCGACCTCTAAATAATGGGGTACACACATGCATACTCACACACATATACATATATACACACATGCAGCGAAAGTGGAGGATGGAAGCCTTCAACAAAGGCCTCTTCGTTGAGGCACTTCGGCCGAACGGCAGGACCGAGAACGTGGGTGCGGCTAATGCACCAAGAAGGATTATGACGGCTTGTGACGCCACAATGTCGCGAAAACTGGAATCACGCAATAGACGGCTTATTGGTGGAACGAGATGCTTAGAACAATATCGGAGCCACATAGATAAGAGCGCAAGGCAGAGTTTCGGGAAACTAGAGCCGCTTTAAAACAGGAGATCAGTCTTAGCAAGTCAGACTGCCACAAGGAGCTGTGCCCAGAAGTATTCACCACTCCCTGGCGTGACGCGGCCCGAGTCGTGATGGCAAGGATGAAGGGCTCGACGATGCCAGCCAAAATGTGCCCGGATACGCTGAAGATAATAGTTGAGGGTCTTTTCCCAAAACACGATCCAACTGGATGACTACCGACACCGTACGGCAAAGAAGATTGAGCAAACATGGACGATCGGCAAGTGACTAACTTTGACCTCGAAGAAGCATCTAATCGCATGAAATCCAAGAAAGCCTCTGATCCAAATAGAATACCGAAAGTAGTGCTGAAAGCTGCGATCTTGGCATATCCGTACATGTTCAGGATGGTGCTGCAGGAGTGTTTAAATGAAGGTAATTTTCTCGAAATGTGGAAAGTACAAAAGCTGGTGTTGCTGCCGAAGGCATGGAAGCCACCGAGTAATACGGCCTCGTATAGGCCCAGATGTCTGCTGGATCCACTCGGACAACTCCTGGAAAGAATCATCCTTAACAGGCTAACGAAATGCACGTAGAGTTTGCGCGGACTGTCCAAGATGCAGTTAGGATTCCGTAAATGCGAGTCACAGCGGGCGTTCCTCAGGGCTCTATTCTCAGTTCAACTAAATATTTGGAACGGGATGTACGAGGGGGTCTTAACACTGCGGCTGCCCAAAAAAGTCAAAATCGTGGGTTTCGCGAACGACGTGACACTAACTTGAAGAAGTGGAGGTGTCGGTGTCGGAGACAATAGACGCGATCGAGAGCTGGAAGAACGGGGACAAGCTGCAAATAGCTCACCACAAGACGGAGGTGTTGTTGGTCAGCAACTGCAAAGCGATTCAGTGGATGCAGATCGACGTCGGAGGGCATGTGATTGTATCGAAGCATGCTCTGAGGCAATTGGGAGTGATAATCGACGACCGGTTGTGCTTCAACAACCACGTCGACTACACTTGCGAAAAGTCGGCGAAGGCAACGATCGCAATTGCGAAAATCATGCCAAATGCCAGGGGTTCAAAAATCAGCACGAGACGTCTGCTATCTACTGTTTTGTCATCGATAATCTGATATAGGGTTCCTGCCTGGGGTGCTGCGCTGAAAAAACCAAGCGGAACCGTGAAAAGTTGAACGAGAGCTTCCGGCTGATGGTCGTACGAGTCGCGAGTGCGCACAGAGCAATATCGTCGGAGGCAGTATACATGATCGCCGGGATGATTCCCATCTGCAGCACTCTAGCTGAAGCCATGGAATGCTACCAGAGGAGAAATGCACGTATTGCTAGGAGACTGATCCGAGTGGACTCGTTGGCTAAGTGGCAGCAAGAGTGGGACAACGCGGAGAAAAGAAGGTAAACCAACCGACTCATCCCAAGCGTGTCAACTTGGGTGTATAGGAAGCATGGAGAGGTGAAATTACTTTTGACGCAGTTTTTGTCCGGGCACGGATGCTTCCGGAAGTATTTGACTTGGTTTGGACACGCTTCGTCACGCCTTTGTCCGGAATGTGTCTATATACAAGAGACACCAGAACACACGGTCTTCTAATACCCTAGGTTCGAAGATGTTCGAAGAGCTCTTCCCGGCGTGACAGCCGAAAATATCGTCGAAGAAATGTGCCACGACGAACATATCACGGATGCTGTCAACAGAAAAGTGACACGTATACTCTCCCAGTTGCGTAGTACAGTAGTACAGTGAATAGTACATGATGTAGAAACGGGTTGTCGTGGCGCCAGCGGACGCCTGGCTCCACCGGAATCGCCGGACCGATCTCCATACCCTACCGGTTGGCCCGTGAAATGCCACAGAAGAATCGGTTTCAAGAGAACTTCCAACGCCGCAAGCCTCTCCTTCAGGTGTAATCTAAGTTCATCGCTGGAGATCAGATGGGTGGCGTGTGACAAAGTAGTGGGTTTGGATCGTCATGGTGTCAGCGTAACGGAAGTCAGGGTCCACCCAGAATCGTCAGACCAACCTTGTCAATGTACCGGTTTGCCCGCGTAAGAAGGGATGGCAACGCGCCGCAAAGACGAATGGGCTGGAGTAGTACTAGAGTTGCCGTCCCCAAACGGTGCAGAGAGAATTAGTTAATCAAATTGCCGTCTTCATCGAAACGAGTACAGCGAGCCAGCAGCCGCTAGAGGCTACCACAAACGCTGTGCATGAGCATTGAGCACAGCACAGTTACAAGCTGAAAGAAATCAGTCAAGTTGCTTCAGGAAGTATCTTTATCGGTTCGCTTACGCACCTTCGCTGCCTGAAGTGCTATGGCGTGAAGGGAACGCCGATGCACGTGATCTTCGACTATCCCAGATTCGAGGAAGTGCGTAGCGAGATACCTGCTCTAAGAGCAGAGAACGCATACGGTAGAAAGGACGTAGAATACGAATCAAGGGAATTAGTTGAGTAATCGCTCTGATCCTAGTGGAACTGCAGAAGAAACGGAGATACGACCCACAACTAACAGTTCGAATAAGTGCACCTTACCGCTCACTGTGGAGTAGGCTAAATCCACTGCCGGGGATTAGCTCGAGTAGATTGCAACGAAACGGGGAGCTAAACGGCTCATGCAAAAGAACATAGGTATCGGGAGAAGTCCACTGCCGGGGAATTCACAGTCCGGGTAGAGTAGATTCACCGCAAAAGACTATCCGAGTATATCGTGACAAAGCTGGAATCTAATCAGCTCACGAAACGGGTATCGCTATCGGAGAAAAATTCCGTCGTCGGGAAACTCTCAGTTGAAGTAGAGTGAGTTCATCGCCGGAGACTTTTTGAGTAGATCGTGATCAAGCACGGAGAGCAAGAGAAGCGTCGATAGCTAATTGCCTCAAAGATCGTGCTATTTCATGGATCAAGTAGGGCTCCATGTTAGCTGCGGACAACTAGAGAGCAAAAGAAAGAAAGCACAATTACCTAAACTTTTCACTTTAACACTACTAAACTTGGAAATCAGTCTATCTGATAAAATGTAGATGATTAAATGGTTGGGAGTGGGTGTCAGAAGGTTGAGACCACTTAAACCCATTATAGATTTATCCAAAAGCTATTGTTATCTGTCATATATTTTTTTAACGAAAAAAGAATTGCAGTATTAACATTCAATAACTTCTATCAGTAGTTTGAGGATGCAAGGCAGTATATTATAGACATAATCTAGCAACACAAATGACGCGTAGCTAGTATGTAATGCTTCAATTTACCAAAAATCATTCGATTCCAATCTAATTAGAAAGAACAAATTCGGATCCACTTTCTGTTTTACGATAAGAGGCAAGTGATTTCGTCAAACAATACCTTCCGGGTAGCAAAAATCAAATTACGCACCACATTCAGACAGAAAAATCACTCTCATTTAATGACTAAATTACTGTTCATTTATATGTTTTTAAAAGTGTCCCTTCTGGAAGCGAAATTGTCCACTCTTTGTGCTGCTCATCGGATCGGGGCAGGAAATCCCATAATCGTAATCGTAAAAACTTTTTTCCTCCACTCTCAAGAAATTGTCGCTCACACAGGACTTAATCGAATCATTTTCATTTGCGTCATTTTTTTCCTATACTTTGCCCCTATTCCCCCCAACCACTGTCGCTGCTTGACTGGTTTGTCACTTTTCTTCTCTTGTTAGAAGCATATTTTCCTATCGAGATCCCTACGCCGTCGCTATTCTCCAGGAACAGCATTCAAGGATGGATTGATGGATAATTGACATCGACTGCCACTTCAGCCCGGCTAGTGCGATTGTTGCGTTGCTTCTTCCCGGATTGCCGACCAACCCGGGATCATGAAACGTGACTAAAGGAGGGTGGTGGCGCAAGTGGTCCTTTACTCGCACAACTTTATGTTTTACAACCAATACAGATTTTATTGAAACGACAATAGAATCACTCTCCAGTTGATGGTGATTTTTCTCATCTAATAATCGTAAAAAAAATCGAGACAAATCTCGGAGCGAATACCTACCCAAGTGCGGAGGTGAAGTTGACAAAAAAAATTTGAACATTATTGATAACAATGTAGCCCGCTTGACACAAAGGTCCCTCTCTTCAACGGCATACGCAATGAATGTTTCATCAAAAAGGATAAAAAAGCAGCGAGCACGCATAAAGCGTTTATGATTATCGCCCTTATTATTATGATGGCAGTCAAAGGCGAAAAAAGCAAACTCGCCCTCCTAACATGGGTGCGGTCCTTTGACGATGCCCTCCGGCAACACGGCTGCAATGTCCTTTGAAATCGGTTGTCATTTGAATGAAGGTTGACCGAAGAAGGATGGTTGATATGGCAATTTTATGCTCACTGGTAAAGTGTTTCCGGGCGAGGCCACTCGGACAGAGGATTATCTTACGGATTGAGCGACGGCCACCCGGGGAACATGTGTGAAGAGTGGTTGTTGCTGGGCATTTTCGAGCTTTGTGAAGATTTCCGTGATAAGATAATGACCGTTTGGAGGATGCTTTGATGAAGTTATATTTAGCTGTGGAATGGTTTGATCCAAGTGATTCACCCTCCTTTCCACTGTTAGTTTATTAGTGCATGGCCATATTTGTGAATAAGTTAACTGTACCTAATTATAATGGTTTTAGACTGGTGTCCATAGTGTGTTTAACATAAAATGACAAGGTGGTGATAATGACCGAAGTCCCTTGGTCGATTTCGTTACATGCAAAGACTGCTGTTAAAAATTTTATTATATCGCAAACGAACATTCTAGTCTAATAATCTAACAAGACTGTCTATCGATTCTCATCAGAAACACTTATGAGGTAACCATCAAAAGCACGCCATTATTAATATCCTTCGACACTGCGGGTAACGCGGGTGGCGTCGTGAAAACTGTCGAATGGAAACTGACATCAACTAAAAGCTACAAATGTGCATGAATTCACCAAAAAATCTTGCTGGATAGCAGCTCTAAAAATATTCACCTTTATTGACCTATTTTTAAGAGTTAATAGAAGTTGTCAAACAGATCTTTATAGACTGTCTTGTTGTTTTGGAACTCTATATTAAACGTTCACAATAAGTAACACACGATCATAAATGAATGGTTGTATTTAATTATTCAGGAAACATTTTAACATGATTTAATTTATAAGGGTAATTTAAAAATGCAAATCGTAAACCAAAAACGAGTTCATATACCCGTAAATAATAAACAACTCTCTACGGCAAAAATCTGAATATTGAGGGAGACGTAATGGTGGACATTGATATATAAAATCATATTCGGATAATCGTTCTGAAATAATTCAATCATAACCGCCGACACTTTCATTCAATGCAAGCATTTTAATGGACCGGAAGCGGACTGCGTTTGATCTACAAAGTAACCAAATGTGACAAATGTATTTTGCAACCCCTCCCCCGTGTCCTGCACCCAATTGGAGCGAAATGTAGCTTCGCGAACATAAATATTTATGCACCGTCAATCGCACTTCGCGCCGCTTTTTAGCGTTGTAAAACAGATTCAGTTGATTGATTTTATCTTTTCATCTCTCGCTTGCCAACCGTTGCCAACCATAAGCATCAGATGAAACAGGATTTACTGCCGGATTGGTCGTAAACCAATTATAACATGCTTCATAATCAATCAGGACACTCGTCCCCCACACTCCGACCGGACCAACAATCGACCCGAATCGGGCGGTGGGTAAGTTGGCACCTGATTCATCTCGTCGCCGATGCATTTGTAAAATCCTATCGGTTTTCCGAAGCCCTAAAATGCATTCTCTAATATAGCCTGAAGTGCTTTTTGAGGCTACCTTCCCACCCAATCGGTTACCTCAACTACTTCGATCCAACCATACTCAATATTATAATTTTCTCGGCAATAAATCAACACTTTGCTGCCCGGGCTTGTTTATGTGTAAGTTCTATTTACCCAGACACAAGTAACCCCTTCTCCCAACACTTTATGCCGAAGGGGTATGTGTATCCGTTGGTCATCCATGCGGGAAGAGTTTTGAATAGAAAACACTTAAATAGTGGCTACTTTGTAACACTCTTCTTTGGACTCGAAAGGGGACGAAGATTAATTCTCCGTTCGCCTTCCACAATTGAGCTCCTAGCCAGTAGGGGGTTGGTTCCGTGCCAGCATAGCTACGAACTACGAATGTGACACTGGACATCGGCATCGGATAGACAAACCGACGCGATGCATGGACGGATTAAAATTGGAAATTGGAAATGGACAACAAAAGGCGGCCATAAATCTCAATAAATACAAAGTGTCGATAGCAGTTTACCCAGGAGACTGTAGCCCTTTTGCTAGGGGCATTGGTCTGCACTTTATCGAGCGTGACAGTCTCTTTGGACGCTCACTAAACTCTACACGGTGCTACCCCCGTGCACTAGAAGTGTCTGCTATTGCAAGATTACCCTTTCCTGGAGTTGACATTGCAGCGAAATTGGCGGTACAACGAGTAATGTCATTATAATTCATTCCAAACACGATTATAATTAAATAACTCCCTGGGATGAAGTTTGTCCGAAGGAAAAGGATTAAGTTACGTTTTGGGACGGAGGCAGGATTTTTGCATGAACTGTTTGTTTGAGGCTGCTCTAACCAACGATAGCGATACCTTTCGTGAATGGGTGGAGACTTCTCATGAAATGCGAGTAAAGATAAGCTGACGGTAGGTACTATGCAAAATTTCCCAAACGAGAAAATTTTTGGACAAGGCCAATTTTTTATTCATCAGAACATTAGCATTAAGTCACTGATAATTACTGACGACAAGAATCTGAAACACAAAAAACTAAGCTTCGTGTTAGGTACTCATAAAGGTTAGTTTTTTTTGTGTTTCAGATTCAAGTCTTCAGTAACTAACACCAACTTAATGCTAGTTAGATCAGTCCAAACCAACACCAAATTGGTGCTAGCTAGACACTAGAATCCAAAAAGTCATACGTCTTGCGAGATCGTCTAAACAACTGTCTTGTAAAATTGTATCAACCGAATCGATCAAATGAGCGATTGAAAGGTTTTCTCCGTATAGGTTTTCTTGAAAAGACGAAATCATTTCAGTTCTACTTCAAAGAGGATATGAACAGTGGCGGATCCAGTGTGGAGGGTCCTGGGGGTTTGGACACAACACTTCAAGCATATTTTAAAAAAGTTCTTACTTGTATTCTTGCAACACCATACATTCCATTGGTGTGGCGGAAAATAATTGCAAAAATCATGCCCGAAGGTGGCCGTAGACAAAGAACTTTAGACCGATCAGTCTGATCTCCTTCCTTCTCAAATCAGCAAAAAAGGTTTGTTCGATCACTACATCCGGGAGTTTAGTTCGCTGAATGCAATGTAACATGCACCTCGCTACATAATGTTGTCTACAACATTGAAAACGCTTTTTCGCAAAAAGTAAGAAGTTTTTCGTGATATTGAAGGTACCTGCATAAATCACGAACTGGATACAAGCAATGCTTAGCAACCGACATATGTGCCCATTAGGACATAACATTTTTTTTAAATCCCAATGTAATTTTATAACAAATGACAAAGTAAGCTCAGATGCCAAATTTCACATCATTTGGACAATTTTAGACCAAATAAAATAGTTCATATCAACTCCATTTAACAATAAATTATTACTAAATTTTCAATTGAAAAATACGGGAAGTTGGGGTATTAGGTAATTTGATAAAATGGATTCTAGCCTAAATGTCAAAAAACCGATGTTTCTGAATTTTACCGGTAACGAAACTATTTCCATTTTTCACGTCCAGCAAGGTTCATTTAATAAAAATTGATTGAAGAATAATAGAGATAAATGCACGAAGAAGTGATAAAATTTAATATGAACGACAGAATACCCTAGAACTCCAACTTCTCGTATTCTGAAACAGGTCGCAAAGATACCATTTTATTGCGGAGATTTTTTTTACTTTAGAATATCTGCAAAATAGGTATGATTTGCAGCATAGAGCAGAATGGTTATTAAGAATTAGAGATTTTTGGGGCAGAATGTCCAAAAACTTCAACTTCCCGTATTTTTTGAGAAACGGAAATGTTTCTATTGAAATGCTAAAAATATTTTGTTCACAAAAATGCATAAACTGAAATTTTCCGAATACTACTTCAAAAGTTGTAGCATTTAATATATAGGGGAATGTGTTCGGTTGTTTTTGGTTTGTTTTGTTTTTGGCTCACAACCAGTGCACAATGGCGCAGTAGTGGGGGGAGGGGGGTTTGGGTTACATACCCTCCTCGAAATATTTCGAAGAAATTTGAAAAAAAAAACAAAAATATCCCTAATATTTTAAATGGAATTCCCAGAGTTCCGTTTGCAAAATTTATCTTGTGAGAATATTTCCTTGTAGTGAAAATTGGTGGAAGACCTCGACACCTACCTGTCGGCTCGTTGTGGAGGCTAGGTCAACCGCCGAGCACTACAACGAGTAGATCGCTGCAAAGCAAAGAGCTAAATGGCTCCTGGTATCGCGACAAAACTGGGAACTTATTGGTTCACGAAACGGATATCGGTATTGAGAGAATTTCCGCCACATTCTGTTGTCCTTGAAGTATCCCCATAACGACCACCACGCGATTCGTTCTCGCATCGGCCAATGGAACCCTGCTGCAGCACGGCGAAGGACGACCGGCAAGCTAAAGTGGAAGACGAAAGTCTTTAACAAAAACCTCTTTGTTGAGTCACTTCGGCGAACAGCGGAATCAAGTACATTGATGCGGCTGATCTAACAAGAAGGATTGTAACGGCTCGTGACGTTACAATGCCACGAAAACTGGAGTCATGCAGTAGACGGTGTGCAGCTTACTGGTTAAATGAGTAGCTCAGTACGCTACACGCTGCTTGTCTTAGAGCCATAAAGCACGCTCAGAGAGCAAGATCGAAGAGTGAGAAAGGAGCGCAAGCAACGTTTCGAGAAGATCTATCTGGTCACCGACACCGTACAGTGAAGAAGAAGGAGCTGACACAGCCGAGTGGCAAGCGACTAACGACGAGTTCAAAGAAGCGTCGATGTGACTAAAATCAAAGAAAACCCCCGGTCCGGATGAAATGCTATCGTGGCGCTGAAAGCTGCGATCCTGGCATATCCGGACATTAAGGAGGCTACTGTTGAAGTCTTTAGATGATGGCAATTTCCTCGAAGTATGGAAGTCACCGGGCCATCCAGCTTCGTATAGGCCAATGCCGCAGCGCTACACAGAAGAATGAGCCAGATCCTGAAGAGCTACTTCCAGAGTAGAGTACTATCAAATACAAATTTGTATTTGGTACTACTGTACGCGACGAACAAAGGGCGAGTCGCAGCAGGCGTTTCTCAGGGCTCCATTCTCGGTCCAACTCTTTGGAACGGGATGTACGCTGGGGTCTTAACACTGCGGCTGCCCAGGAAAGTGAAAATCGTGGGTTTCGTGGACGACGTGTCACTATCTGTGGTGATTGAGACACTTGAAGAAATGGAGATGACGGAGACAATAGATGCGATCGAGAGCTGGATGAACGAGGTCAAGCTGCAAATAGCTCACCACTAGACGGATGTGTTGTTGGTCAGCAACTGCAAAGCGGTTCAGCGGATACAGATTACCATCGAAGGGCATATGATTGCATCGAAGCGTGCACTGAAGCAATTGGGAGTGATAATAGATGACTGGTTAAACTTTAACAAGCACATTGATTACACTTGCCTAATGTCGGTATATTATCTAGTGTTTCGTCATCGATATTGCGATATGGGGCCAAGCGGAACCGCGAAAAGCTGAATAGGATGTTCCGGCTGGTTGTCGTACGAGTTGCGATTACGTACCGGAGGCAGTATGCGTTATCGCTCAGATGATTCCCATCTGTATCACACTGGCGGAGGATATCAAGTGCTAAAATCAATAAAACGTCAGAAACGTGATTAAGATGATGAGAATCGATTCGATGGTGACGTGGTAGCAGGAATGAGTCAATAGAAAACACGGAGAAATTACCTTCCACCTGCAATAGCTCCTATCGAGATACGGTTTTTTCATCGGTTCGGGAACGCAACGTCACCATTGTGCCCGGAGTGTGAGAACGTCGAGGAGACACCGGAGCATGTATGAATCCGACCACGGCACCCCACTGGTTGTTCCGATAGAAATATAGTGAACACCAAAGAAGAATCAGTATTTGGAGAACTTTTTCCGCCAGGGAACTTTCCGTTAGCGTAAGCTAGATTCGCGGATCGCGGGACATCGGGGCACCAGGGAACCGGATGCCCTGCTTCACCGGAATCGCCGAACTGACTTCGGTACCTAGCATATTGGCTCGATTTCGGGAGAACTTCTCTCACGGGGAACTTTCTGTCGGTGTAGGTAAGGTCCATCGTCGGGGACTAGACCGAGTAGCTCGCGAACAAATCGAGGAGCTGAATGGCTAATCAAGGAAGTAGTGCTAAATGGCACATGAAAAGAACTAAAGGGCTTAAAGGAGTTACGGTCACGGAGCAAAGGACTCAAGAAGTTGTGCTACTGAAACCAAAGAAGAATCGGTATCGGGAGAACTTCTTTCGCCGGGGAACTCTCCATCAGCGTACAGTTAGATTCACCACCGGGAACTAGACTACGTAGACCGCGACGAGACACCACCAGTGCGCCTGGGGCTCCAGCAAACCGAACGCCCTACTCTACCGGAATCGCCGAACTGACCTCGGCTCCTGGCTGGTTGGCTCGCTTTCGAACTTCTCTCGCCGGGCAACTATTTGTCGGAGTAGGCTAAAGACTCGACCGAGTAGTTCGCGAACAAGACGGAAGCTCAACGAGGAAATGGTACTAAATGGCACAAAGAAACTGAAGGGCTCAGTAAATTAGTAGGGGAAGAGCACTAATTCTAGACCCACAGCTAGCTTTCCTAGTACCATACAGAAATTACCACGTTGTGTGGGTGGTCGAAAACAGGTAGTGTATCGAGGATGAGTGATGTAACTTTACTAAAAAAAACTAGTTGGATAGGAGTGTGTGCTGTGCACATAAAAAATCTCTTCCCGAAGTAATGCCGGGAAGGAATCAGGTTCCGTGCAAGATTAGTTGTATTAGCGGGTCGGGTGACAACCCAAACCCGTTCCCTGAGTTGTTGGTTTTTGTACATTTTTTTCCTGCTCAGATTGTTTTGGAACATTTTTCATATATATACAAAAAATATTCATATCCCCCCACCCGAAAATTTCTCTTACCACGACACTGCTCACAATATTACTCCAATTGAACAATTTATGGGAATAAGCATACCAATGGAAAGCTATATGCCCTGTCTAATAACTTATGAAAGAATTTTTGTATTGTAACGACATGTAATTAGTAAGGGACTGGAAGGTGAAATATTTTTCAACTATTAAGAGCCATAGTACTCAAGGAAGAGAAAGGATTTGAATTAAGAAAGTTTAGAAAAGCGTGGAGTAGGGTCAATGAGCAAGCTTAGAGTTTCCCGGCAAATCAACTCTTTGTCTTCTGCAACGCAGGAGTCAGGATCTTTTGGCATTAAATGGGAAGTTGTGGCAAATTGGGTAATCTGTAATCAGAAAACTCATATTTTTTATAGTCACGTTGGCTATGTTTAGACGAGAGGGAATTCTTATATTTTATAATTTGTAAAAGTTATGTAACGATTTGTAAAAATTTACAATATTTACTTTATTTTTTGGCCTATTAGGGACCATGAAAATGCAACAAATTGACATTTTGCAAATCCCTCTCGGGAAAACATAGCGGTATGCTCTGACCGGTTAAAAACACTACTTTCGAGGAAACGTGTTTAAAGATAAAGTACGGTGTATAACTCGATAATAGTAACTTACTAGATAATCTACTATACCTGTTCTTTGCTTTGCATATTTTGCTCTCTCTGTTGAATCCGGGCCTTTTTTACCACGACACCCACTTTACGTTCAGAACGAGTTATACGTTCATTGTCAAGTCGAGTAGCACATCTTTCAGCTTCAGTCCCCAAGGTAATTCCCATCACCTCTATAGTTTGTAAGATTGATGAAAATCCTTGGTTGAAGATACTGACTGCCAAATAAGTAACAACATTGACCACCTGCCTGCCAGAATTCGTTCATATTTTCTGGTGCTAAGGAACAGATTCCACTATTCAGAGACTCATTGAAGTTTCGGGTGTGAACTCCTAAGCATTTCTAATAAATCATCAGATGATAGACTTCGTAGAACCTGACATGTTCGAAAGATTCTAAAGTTCCTTTTACTTGAGCCTGACGCCACTTGCACCAACTGTCCTCACCGGGTGAACACTTTGAGTGTTGGGGATTTTCGTCTGATGCTGAGCAGTGTTCGAGGGAAGCCCAGATTGCATTTCGCATATGTTTTACAGAATTTGAGTTTCTCCGAATCACCAGCCCATAAAATTTTGTTAGCTCGCTAATTGATTTGTCCGTCAACTTTCCCTTTCCTTTCCACCGATACCTTTGTTTTCTTTCTGCAGTTATCGTAATATCGTTCCCATACGCTTCTCAACCTGTCCGACGCATTCTTTCTTCCGTACGATAATCTCGTTTCCAAAAAAAACAAAAAACCATTCACAGACGATCACATACACAGAATCCGTCAAGAATGGTGAATTCTTTAAACAGTGATTTTTCCATAAACAAGCGTCATCGTGATGCGCTGCGCTTAGTATCTCAGAAACGGCTGGAGATGGGTACCTTTTGGTTCCCACAAATATGCCAAGGAATGTGATTTTCACAAAATTCTTTCAGTGGCGTATTCTCAGCTACATATTGATTGAAATTAAACAAAGAAAAAAAAATCGATTTTTTGAAACCATGAGAGTAGAAGACCCCCTTAAATCGTGATTGTAAGTTACAAGACGTGACAATAGGGGGAGGGGGGCGTTTTTGTTCAAATTTTACGTCAGAATGGTCCAGCTCTTGATTGGTTGATACTGACTTTTTGCACCGTACCCAATGTTACTGCAGGGATATCGAAATGATTTTTGGCAGTGCTGCTAAATTTATAGGAAAAGATTTTGACAAATAAAATTAGTATCGTTAACCCATTCATGTCCATGTTGTTTGTGGACAACAACGTTTCCAAACAGCTATAACTTTTGATTGAGGCGAGATTTGCGCATAAAAACAAGTAAGGTTCATTAATGTGATTATTGCCTTTAATTTGAGTATTAACAGTTATAAAGATCAGCTCTAGAACTGAAGTTATTGCAATTAGTCTGATTGGATTCCGATGGAGCAGTGCTGCCAGGGACAGTTTGCGTTGACGACGGAAAATGATTTTTTCATATATCTTCGTTATGGTGCAATATTATTGAAGACTGATAAAACTTACCAATTTAGACTATAGTTGGCTACGTTTTCCACGTAATTGGACTATTGTAAATATTCTAGGAGAATTGTACGAGCATTAGAAGGTAAAAATTGACCAGCTTCTAGCACTGCCATGGAAGCACCTATCTTTATGAAAATAGGCTTTTTCGTGTTTCTTGACTCCACCGTTTTCAAGGAATAATAGTTTGGAAACCCTACATGCACTAGAAAAAAGTTGGGCATGAAAGGGTAAAAAATTAAAAATGACTAAATTGAACTGAAATTGTGCGGCAAAGTGAAAGAAGTATTTATCATGCATTTACCGTATACGTAGTTGATTAACTATAACACAAATAAGACAGAAACCACATTAAAATCCAAAATTGTACAGAAAATGGCTTCATCAAACCTTACTAAACACTCATGATATGGAAAAACGGTGCCCTCCATCAATATAGTGGATTCAAGATACAAAACATCGTCGGCATAAAATAAATCGACAAAACTCCATTTTCATTAATAAAAATAGCAACACTGTTTGGAAGATTTCGGCAGCTGGAACAGGATTTGGCGATAGATGTTTTCTTTTTCTATTTTCTGTTAATTCTATCGTTCATCTCACATAGCCTCTCTTTTTGCCTCACACAGTTTAAATAGACTGGCTGCATTTGACGTTCGATTTTTTGCAATTTGCATGTTTCGTCTCAGTTCGGCAGGGTGAAAATAGGCGAAAAGAAGGAAAAATAAGAAACCCATTGTCACGTCGTGTCTTAGGATACACTCACTCACTGCTCGTCTCTCTCTCCCTATTCTCTCTGAGCCATCTACCTTGTTCGAGAGAAGTTGATTTGGCTTCACTCTGGACGGAAAAAATATACAACGCCTTTGTCACCTACCAAATACTTATTAGAATTGTTTGTTTCCTGATGTATTCCAAATCAACTTGCATTCGTTCGTTCGAACAATACCTGCTCTCTTGGCACAACATATGGTTTAAAATACAAATTCAAAAGTATGGCATTATATTCTACAGTCACTGCTCGTATTATTATTACTTAAGCAGAAATAATATTTTTCCACCATATAAACTAAAATACACGTTTAATATTTGATTAAACGTATATGCTGTAAATATGGCGGAAAGTTATTTAGTATAATAATACGACCAGGGACTGTAGAATCGACTATCATACTTTTCAATCCATCTTTTAAACCAATACGTTGTACCGCGAAAGCAGGCACTGTTCGAACGAACGAGTGCAAATTGATATGGAATGACATTAGGAATAAGGGTGGAAACCTACTCAACATCCTATCATTATCCGGTTACCCAATTGCCATTTATAGTAATTTACATTGCCAACTATCATTGTTAGTTAAAATAAATAAATAATGCAACCAACTAAACACGAAGAAATGACACGACTGTGGTGAGTTCTCAGAAAAAACGCAGCTAACTTGTCAAGTAGAAAACAATAATTACTTTCCGGGAACCGAAGCATTTATCGGTTCTCCCGGAGCATCCGAACCCAAAACAACTCATTTTATTTATTCCTGGAAATATGACTAAGTACCCGGTCGGCACAGAGTGAACAATCAACCGTGATTTGTGACAAGCGAAGGGTTAATTGTGGAAAACGTTCGGTCATCGTATAGCAGCAGGACCCCAAAGGCGAACCGCGACGGTGCAACCTCTGTCAACCGTTGCGAATTTGTTTCAATTTATATCCCCAACTCCAGTGCGTATCATTCTGCTATATGTATAGCGTGCTGGACTAATCCTTCAATCGCACTGCATTTCGTCCTTTGATGTCTTCTTTCTGCTGTGGCAAAGGACACGGCCGATTCACGTCCCCACGACCGTAGCATCCAGCCATGTCCATCGGTCCGGTAATTGTTGTAAATGGAGCTTTGCGCGCCTCGGCGTTCGGCTGGGCTGATGATGTGACCGATGGCGAAACATTCATGCATCGCTAAACAGCTTAATTAATCTTTCACGGATTCATTTGTGCGTCTGGGCGGCGGCATGGCGTCCCAATTCCTCATACACACACCTTAGTTGTCGTAGCGACCGCAATTTTTTTCGCATTTCAATTTTGCGGCCACATATGCTGACCGCACACAACACCGCACGCACCACGTGTCGCCGTTTGGATCCGGAAAAGTGGGAAAGTCCCCTGCCGATGTAAACCCGCGCGCTCATATTTATTTATGTATGTAGATTTATCCTAGCAGAAAGGATAATTCATGTAATTGCTAGAGAAGTGGTCTCTGGTGCGAGGAACAGCAATACCATCGGGAAAAACAACATCAGATGTTACAGTACCTACCGGGCACGTAGGTGCCCATCACCGGCCGTGACCGGTTGTGGGATGAAAGAGAAACCAACGGAAGCGTAAATATTTGTCTGGCTACCCATCCTGACTGTGTCGTCTAATTCGATTATGCATTTTATAGTGCTCGTTTGGATTGAGTTCCGTGAGTTGCATCGATTCCTGTGGAACCTTCCAGCGTGATTGTTGTCGTTGAAGCGTAAACGGGGATCATATATTGATATCCCAATACGGTATTCAGAGATACGGATTTTGAACCATCGTCTGGGTTCCTTGGTAGCTAATACGACCTATGATCAAAACGGGAGGAAGTAGCTTGGTTTGCAAGAAATTCACAATGTACGTGGTAAATGCGTGCAATGACGACTGAGGCGATAACTAAGATTCACTAATTTGCTTTCTCAATAAAAAAGTATTCAATCGCTCTGAAAATCGTCTTTTTAACCGAGGCCCGGTACAGCTATTCGATTCGATGACGAGTACGAAACATTTCTGTGTTTGTACGTATTTTTTTCATTTTTTAGAGAGCAGATAAAATGTTCAAAAGCACTCTGAGCAGGAAAAAATGTACAAAAACCAACTCAGGGAACGGCTTTGGGCAGCTAACCGACACGCAAAAAGAACTACTGTCTCACGGAAGCTAATTTCTCTCCGACACTAACTTACGGTACTGCATCAGAGAGGGTTTTGTATGTGCATATCACACACTCTAATCCCTCTAATTAGTAGTTAGTTCATTCAGTAGGGTAAGAGCACCCAGACACACTACCAGTTTTTGACCATCCACACAACTTGGCAATTTCTGTACGGCAGTAAGAATGCCAGCTGAGAGTCGAGAATTAGTGCACATCCCCTACGATGACAATCTGGGCAGCAAACTCCAGATTGTCTAATTTATCGAGCCCTTTGGCTCCCTTGCGCCATTCAACAGAATGACTTTAGCATCGCAAATACTTGAGCTCCTCTTCCTGCCATTTGGCAACACTTCCTCGTTGAACCTCCAACTTGTTCGCGAAGTACTCGGTCTAGTTTCCGACGATGGACCTAGCCTATTCTGACAAATAAGACGAGAGAAGTTCTCCCGAAACCGAGCCAACCAGTCAGGTTCCGAGATCAGTTCGACGATTCCGGTGGAACAGGGTACCCGGTTCGTTGGTACCCCAACGACCCACGAATGGTGGTGTCTCCTCGCGGTTTACTCAGTCTAGTCCCCGATGGTGAATCTAGCATACACCAACGAAGAGTTTCCCGGCGAAAGCAGTTCTCCCGATACTGATTCTTCTTTGGTTTACGATATATTCCTCTCGAGCCACCGGTAGGTTGCCGTGGTCGGTCCGGTGATTCCGGGTGGAGCGCGGCGTCCGGTTCGCTGGTGCTCCGACGAGCCATACTCGGTACTCTGCCGCTGTCTACTCGACTAGACTCCGGCAGTGGATCTAGTCGAGTAGACAGAGAGTTTTCCGGTGGTGAGTTCTCTCCCGAAACCATTTCTCTCTGTTCAGCGTGCCATTTCCGCTGTAAAGTGGTCATGATCTACCTCACCACTCTGTTGACCGCGTTCCACGTGTTTATGTCGCTTGTCAATTCGTAGACGGCATTATCCGGGTCGATATCCAGTCCTCCCATTTCAAATATCTCCGTGTCGCAGGGACATTCGTCGGACATTCGAAGACCACATGGTTCGGTGTCTTCTCGACATTCTCACGATTTGCGCACAACGGTGACGTTGCGTGCCCGAACCGTTGGAGATACTTCTTGAAGCAGCCGTGGCCCGACATGAGCTGTGTCAGCTCGACGTTTATCTCTCCGTGCTTTCTATTTACCCTCGTCAACAGGTTTGGGATGAGACGGTAGGTTCACCATCCTTTCTCCGTATTGCCTATTACTGTTGCCATCTCGCCATCGAATCGATTCTCACCATCTTCCTCACGTTTCTAGTGTTTCTTCGATTGTAGCACTCGATATCCTCCGGCATCCTCCTAACGCATACTGCCTCCTACGGTATTGTTTTAGGCACACTCGCGGATGACGAACCGGTGAAGATGGTTCTTGAGGACGACCCTAAAGAAAGAAGAAGACGGAGCGCACAGCGAGCACGGTGGATCGACCAGATAGAGGACGACCTGCGGACCCTTCGAAGACTGCGAGGCTGGCGACAAGCAGCAATGGACCGAGTGGAGTGGAGACGGGTTCTGTATACAGCAAGAGACAACAAGGCTCTAGTCTGAATGGTAAGGTAAGTACCCGAGGTGGAAACTCCATGTCGCAGTATCGATGACGAAACGCTTCTTGAGTTACCAACATTTGGAATGGTCCTCGCTATTGCGTTCGTTGCCTTCGCCGACTTTTCGCAAGCGTAGTCGACGTGGCTGTTGAAGTCCAACCAGTCGTCGATTATCACTCTCAATGACTTCAGTGCTCACATCGAAGCAATCATGTGCCCTCCAACGTCGATCTGCATCCGCTGAGCCGCTTTGCACTTGCTGACCAACCACACCTCCGTCTTGTGGTGAGCTATCTGCAGCTTAACCCCGTTCATCCAGTTCTCGATCGCATCTGTTGTCTCCGTCACAAACACATCCACTTCTTCAAGTGTCTCACCCATCACCGTTAGTGACACGTCGTCCGCGAAATCCACGATATCCTGGGCAGCCGTAGTGTCAGGATCCCATCGCACATCGCGTTCCAAAGAGTTGAACCAAGAATAGAGCCCTGAGGAACGCCCGCTGTGACTTGCATTGACTTCTACCCTTTGTCAACCTTTTGCAGCAGCACTCTGCTCTGGAAGTAGCACTTCAGGATCTTGCATAGATACTCGGGAACCCTCATTTTTTGCAGTGCTGCGGAGATAGCTCCCCAGCTGGCGCTGTTAGATACATTATTCTCATCAATCGTGACCACATCGCATCATCGATCTCCTTTTCGCTTCTGTTTAGATGCCTTCTCGGCACTCTTTAGTACTAGCTGAATTGCATCCACTGTCGATGCTCCTTTGTGGAACCAGAACTGCATCTTAAGCAGTCCATCCGTGCGTTTCGTTTCCGAGTGTATTCAGCAAACAAATAGGCTTATACGAGGATGGATTATCTAGACACTTCTGCAGCACCATCCTGAATATGCCCGGGTATATCAGGATCGCAGCTTTCAGCACCACGATTCGTATTCCATCCGAACCGAGAACTTTCTTTAATTTCAGTCACTTCGATGCTTCTGCGAGCTCACCGTAAGTTACCTGATGATCTCCGTGTTTGCTTCTTCTACTTCGCCGCCGTACGGTGTCAGTTGCTAGGTAGTGGGATCGTACTTCGAGAAGAGACCCTCAATGATTATCTTCAGCTTACCCGGACACATTTCAGCTGGCGTAGACGAGCCCTTCATTTTCGCTATAACGACTCGGTACGCGTCGCACTTGGGATTGGCGTCTACATCTCAGTACAGTTCCTTGTGGCAATCTGACTTACTAAGCTTGATCTCACGTTTTAATGTGGCCCTATCTTCCCGAAACGCTGTTTTTCGCTCCTCTCAATCTGTCTCCGATACTGCATGCCTTCTAGTTGTGAGATAAGCAGTGCCTAGCGTGCTAAGCGTCTCATTTCATCAGTAAGTTGAATACCGTCTATAGCGTGGCTCCAGCGTGGGATAGTGGTCCGCAAGCCTTCACGATACTTGTTATTAGATCGACCGATCTCGGTCCCGCGGTCGGACCGAAATAACTCAACGAAAGGTCTTTGTTGACGGCTTTTGTCTTCCACTTTTCTTCACCGGTCATCCTTGTCCGTCCTGCAGCCGGGTTCTTTTGACCGATACGGTAGCGAACTTCTCGCCTACTCTCCAGTTCATGTTCGCCGTCAGTGAAGGACTATAGAATTTGGCGCCGATGATAGACTTCCTCCCATCTCTCCAAAGTGTGCTAACGGAACCTGCATTACACAAGCGTAAGTATAACTTTGCTAGAGTTTCTTGTAGAATACACCCTCTTGTGTAGGTTACTCTACTGCTCCACTTCGTTGCGTAGGCTTTGAAGTCACCACCAACTACCAGCTTTCGGCCGATCTACTACTCGAGTAACTGCTCCAGCATTAGGCCACGTATGTATGGGCGTGCAGACTCTCCTGACCGTACCACCAATCATTGCTTCTGATGGTCCAAATTTTCTGTTTGACTTAATGTGTCGATCATGGCAAGTGCGATAGCTGACGCCTCGACCGAGAAAACAAAACCTGGTGCCGGTTAACGGAAGGAGAGCGTTTCCTCTATTCCGCTTACTCCTATTCCCACCTGCTATGCCTGGTGGCCATCAGTCGGTTGTATTTGGTTCTGGCTTCACTGTCGGTAGCACCGATCCTATACAGATAGACTTACATCCAGGGTGGGTTCGCGGTCGTGCTAGGCCCACTCATGAACTCATTGTAAGCGGTAGCAGATCCATGTCTGTGTATTCCCGATGGATCTCGCTGACTGTATGTAGAAGGAAGCAGTCCTCTATGGTTGTTCGTTCCAAAAATCCCATTGCTCTTCTAGCGATTGTAAGTGTAGCCGCCCAACGAAGGGGGAAAATCCCGCGTTCCATGCAGGACACCATAACAGGCGTGCTGGAAAGCAAGCCAGAAGCAGCGCGAATTGTTCCGCGGTATAGGGGGCTTACAATGTTGATGAACCCCTCCATATTGCATGACGTCAGCTCTACCCCGTAGAATATCTTGCTGTAGACTAGCGTTCAGTGCAGTACGGCGATTGCAGCGCTTGCTCCGGGAGTTTAATGTTCTGATTAAGTGTAGCGTGAAGGTGAGGCGACGGTCCACAGTCATTCCCAGGATTTTCGCTTCCTTGTGGTAGAGAACGACCGCTTCGTCCAGCAGGATTGGGTTATTTATTGCAGTGTGGTTTGTGCTGCAGCAGTGTGTAATCATGCTTCTAATGGATGACATGCTTAAACAGACTGACTCCGCCCATCTGCTCACCGTACTTATGGCGGCGTGAATTTTACGAAGGGTTCGTCCGATGGTCCTTTCCATAATGATTATCGGTGTAAACGAATCCCCTGGTATAGCTTTGGAACAGGGATTACTAAGGGTTTTTAATGAGGTGGGCCTCGATTTACCACTCCAAGCGCGGTTGATTCTCTCCAAAACCAGCCGCTTAGCTGGCGGGCAATGTCGTAGCAGAGGATAGCCAACGTCATCCTACGGACTTACCGTGTGTTGGTTCCAGTGAAAGGATTGCCAGTTGCCAAATTCGCAAGAACGCAGCTGGAAGGGCGGCATCTGCAGACAGGCACGTGAAGTGCCCTTTCTAGTTCGTTAGCGTAGTCACTCTGTAACCGCTTTCCGCTTGGGGCGTTAACTCTCCGCCAAAGCAACGAATTCGAGGGCTTTGAGGATATAGCTTCGTAAAATTGATCCAGCGAGTGTGTTTTGTCTGTTCGATCGCTTTCTTGGCCTCGTTTCTGGGCTTTCTGACTGCGGGTGTGTATCGTCCAGATAAATCTTCTTCAGTGCCCGCAGCGCAGTTTTGCGCGCCCTTACTCATGGTAACCAGCAGTGCACTGCCTGTCGGGGAGGTGCCCACGTGTCTTGGAGATGCAGGAAATGGCTGCCCGATTGCAGATGCTGGTGAGTTCGTTCGGGATGTATGGCTCGCCCCGATTTATAAGGTCGGCGACGGTCTCTTCGTAGCGGGACTAGTGTGTCCGAACGTTAAACGTAGAACGACGGCTTTCAACGAGTTGTTGCGGGTGGCGCCTGGGCATACATAACATGTATAAAAAAGTGGCCACTGTTGAATGGGTCGACAAGTACACTCACAACACTCTGCTAGCACCTTTCGGCAGATAGTAACGACGGTAGCCAAATCCGCCTGTTCTCGGTTAAATGTAGAACTGCCGTCGTTGAGAACAACGGCGTCGTTGTTTTCGACTGCTTCGGCGATCTTTGGTGGCCGTTTACATCTCCCATGATAGTAAATGAGATCTCACGTTGATCAATGAGCCGCTGTAGTGGGTTACATTCCGAGTACTGCAGGAAATATACAGGGATATGATGATGAACTAGACTGGATATTCAATCCTCCGGGCGTCTACTAGTTCGGCTTCCAAAGATATAGGTCGGAACGGTGCATCGACCCGAATGGCCACACCCACCTTCCGACAGATGTAATTTCTTCTGGTGGCATCCTACGAACACAGGCGTCCAAACCACGATACCGGGTTCGTCTGAGCCCGGATGTGTATTCACTGCAACATCAGACAATGATTCTTTGCAGGTCACACAGACATTGTATTCAATTGGATGACCAGTGTCGGTGTTTTATTGATTTTCCCGAATCTTGAATACAAGCAGAACGGTTGATGAGATGCGTCAAATAGTGATATACGTTAATGATAAGGCAAGGAGCCGAATGCTTTCAGTGACTATACGTCGAAATAGTGAATATGACCTGAGAGTAGCCTTAGAAAGATTTCACTGGCGTAAGAAGGTTGTATACAACTAGAAGAAGCACACGAAAGTAAATAGAAGTTTTATCAAATAATTCAACAAGAACATCAACAGAAAAAAGGAGCAAAGTATCCGGACACCAGTTATGTTGACCAATACCAATTAAATCACTATCATACTTCCATTGAATTTCTTAGTTGCCATTTCGGCAATTAACATACAAAATTGGAAAAAAATTTCAAATTTGAAGGAAAAACGGGTTAAATTGCATTTTTTGTTTGGTAATACGATTTTAAATGTCTCAACATGTAAAATATAATGTTGTTGTTCGCGATGATTTCCATATCCGTCTTGAAAACGATCCAGGCATATTTTTGCCGTTGTTTTTCTCAGAGAATGGCTACACTATGATTCCAGCTTGATTAGATTCAAAATTCTCCGCAGGAGCAATGCAATACTCTACAAACCAATACAAAACGTGACAAAACAATATGCTTCTACTAACGGCGAAATCGGCTAGTTTCGAACTAAATTACAATGTAATTAATTGGTGCATAAAATTAGCGCATAAACTCACAACATTAAATAAAAATGCTCAGAAATCCCGCCACAGGGTATACCGCACTGAGTACAATGAAAATTAATATGCAAATGCTGGCATCGTTTTAATCAATTTTTAACGCTCGCCTGTGTGTGTACATATAACCGGAACCCGGAACGGTCCAGATGGACAAGGTATCCTCTCGCGTGCGCCACACATGCTTTGGTGCGGTGCGTTCACATTCCGCGACATCCGCGAGTATGACCTCGCGACGGGCACCGGTCCGTGACGAAATTGTGCCATTATTATTATTTCAAAAACACACCGTTTTAATTAAACACACACGCTCGCACTCGTCCTGGGGAAGCAAGACAGCAGCACCGGGCCGGGATCCTTTCTTTCTCCCATGTGTTTAACTGCCAACGATATCGCGACTAGTTGAAACAAGAACAGGCCAATCTGTTCCGAGCAGCAGCGGGGTTCCCTTCCGGCATCTGGATCGGTGCATATATTATTTTGATAATAATTTAAAATGTTAAAACAATCACAAAAGTTGTGTGACGCTGTGTGCAATATTTTGCACCACGTTGACTTGCAACCGGGGAAGCGTGATAATGCAAATAATTAAATAAACCGCTCTCGGGACACTTTTTGGAATGACCAAAGATGCGCAAATTGTTGCATTTTCAGTTTATCCGCATCAATTTTTCATATTTTTTATTTTACTTTGGTCATATTTCCAGATTCCCTCAGTAATTCATTTGATAATAAATATTAAACTTTTGAAATAACTGAAATGTTTAACAAGATGCCATCCCTATTCCGGTCAGCGACACCGGACCAAACCTGGTTCGGACATGACTTAAAATTGGAAAATAATCTAATTACGATGATGTGTGCACTCGGACGAGACTCGGTGTCGCAGCCTCAGCTTCAGCTACAGCATCAGAGTCCAGCCGGTAAAACAGGAACCAAGATATGACCAATTTTGCTTCACCTCTCCACTTTGACGCTGGTGTCCACTTCACACTACTGCCAGTACCTATGTAGGTAGGCATGACTAACAAACAAGTGAGTAAACGAGTAGGGACATAAAATGCGCCCGAAAATAGATACAAAATAGTACACTTCAGAGAAACAAACTGGAAAAAGTCATCAACCGGTCGGTTCGGGGAATAAAAACTGACGTTACATACATTTGGGAGATTGCGTTTTGTTGTCCGATGTGCCCGTGCCTATAGATTCAAATTCAGTTTGGATGGTGTGAGCATCGCTCAAAAACAAAAAAAAAAGAGAAGGGTTTGACGCACACGCCAGTGTCAGTGACGCCATTCGTTTTACGAGGACGATGAGGGAACTGCATGAGAAAATTGAAACGAAATTGATATTCAAATTCAAATTGAAAATCATCACCCACAGTAGAGAGATGAATCGGTAAACTACACTGCCGGGAGTGAGTGAGAAAAGTTTTCCACGCCTACTAGGGGAGATTTGGGTTAAAAGGGACACAGGGCTTTCATACAGAGGAACTGGTGGTAAGCCCGACACCCCACGACTTTTCCCAGAATTCAAACTAACAGGATACGATTGTCGATTAGTACGATTATTTTGAGCATTTCGAGACACATCGATGCCGTATAGGTTCATCAAACGTCAACAAAATAAACAAAACATGTGAAAGCAAAGTTGATGCGTACTTGGATCTTATTTTTAGTTAATACATTTTAAGGTTGCACAGAGAATGCGCAAAATTCGCAAACGAAAAAAGCAGTTTTTTTTCCACACCGTATGTCAGATCTTCATAAAAATCAATTAGCAGTACTGTAACAACATTCTACATACGCTGATTGATTTTTATGAAGATCTGACATACGGTGTGGAAAAAAACTGCTTTTTTCGTTTGCGAATTTTGCGCATTCTCTGTGGAACCTTAAGGTGAAGCGATGTTGAAAATCAAAACAAAGTTTTGGTTATGCTCGTGATATGTTCGCGTATAGTTACAGTATATGAATATGTGCGTCTGAGAATTGCACAATACATTCACGCTCCTTCATAATGCGCGTGCAATTGAGTAATCAGACGTCAAAATTTTTCCAACGTCGTTTTGTTTTCTTCATCAAGTCCAGTAGCTGTTAGTTGAAAACATAAGTTTGTAATGTACATTTTTTCTATTCTAAAATATTTATTTTCACTTTTCACCAGTGCACATACTTCGAAGATGGAGTTTTCGCTGAAACCGTTCGTGACCGGAATTCCAAATCAACATCTTATTCTTTCGTGATTCCGGTACAGCTCACTGTAAAAAGCACAATCTGAAACCGCCAAAAAATATTTCGGCGAGCTGCCAACATCGAAATGAAACTTCAAATGGGACTCTGTCAATTTTTCTACCAAGAATACCTTACAGATGTGTTGAATTTGGCTCGTGAACAGAACAGGGCTCTGAGTGGAGCATTGCATACGCACCGTTGATCGCTGCACGATAAAAACGACGAAAACTTTGGTTTGTCAACACAAATCTATCAAATTTTACAAATAAATCCAAGTTTAGTCCAGCATCTACCAAGGTGTTTGAAATGCGTTCAGTATTCAATCATCAGAAAAGATTAGAAACTTTGAAATTGTCTGAATAGAATTGGTGGTACGAGACGACAATTGAGTAGAGTTGTTACAATAGCCGACTAATTGTTCTGGAATTCAGATTTCAATCTATCGAACTAGTCATGATTATGTGCAAATACAGAAACATGGGATCGGCTGACTGAGTATTTAGTTGGCACAGACAATAGGGCGTTTCAATAATAATTTAAATAATCGAAAATGTATAATCATTATTACTAAAGAATTGTTATTTTCAGTATTCATTTCAAAATCGGGACCTCTTTCTCGCAAACGCTTTTTATGAAGTAGTTTTCAAAAAAAGCTTGTGACTTGTTCTACATTTTGCACTCGAAAAATGATTCGTCTGCCATTATTTTCACAAAGTTTTCATGCGAAAGTTTACCAGAACTGTAAAAGAAGACAATGTAATTAAATATTTCGCAAACATGCATAGCAGTTTGTGCTTCGATTTCAGTGTTCTTGTCTAGAATACAACTTTTCCTCTTTTTCGTCAAATCGGTTTGTCCTACACGTGTTTCTGCTTTAACCTTAGTTGCAGTACTAGTTTTTTGATAATAAAAATCGTTGATCCGTTCTCCGATACGGCTGAGAATAAACGTTATTTATACTAAACAGAAAATTCGCAATAATATGATGATTTGTACCATCAGGAACGCAACATAGATAACCGTGACATTTGTCCACGAACATTCGCACCCATTTTAGTGTTGTGCGTATCCTTCAAAAACCGGATCACTATTCGAACAACAAGCCTATTACTTTTTAGTAAATTCCAGGTATTTGTTGTAAGCAGAACCTTTTCGCATTTGTTCCATTTTGTACTTTCGCCGAGAGAAATTTGGACTGCTTTGAACTTTTCTTGTCCGTTGAAGAGTTCTGAATTCTTCGCTGACCATTTTTCGCACCCAACATTCAGGATCTTCGCCAGTAAACATCTTCATATACCTCTCATGCCATGAATATCCTTCGTTGTGCTGCAACACAGTTATATACACTCGTCGTTGATATGATCCTCTGCTCATTGTATCAATGCGCTTTCCAACATTGTATTTGCTAAGTCTGCAGAACAAATTTTCAACCCTGAAATTTAAAATTGAGAAGCAAAAAATATAAACACGACTATTCCGTCTTATTTCAGTATGTAGCCTTTCTAACTCGCTTTTTACTAATTTACTAATAACACGCGATTGACTGATTCATTAGTGTGGCACACACAGTAACCTGAACATCACCCATTTACGTAACATAAAAACATTAAATTTTTGAACTTTTAAAGTTTCAATACCTTTTTTTAAATGTTAAAATTCAAGTTTAAAATTTTAAGTGTTATTAAATTATTAAAATTTCGAATTTTTTTCAAATCACGTTTTTTATTCCTATATTTTTAAATATTTTTTTAATCATAAAAGTTTTGGAATTTTGAAATTTTCCTTATTCCAAAATTTTTGTATTTTTAGGTTTCATTACGCTAATTTTTTAAATTTTCATTTTCCTAATTTTGTTTGTTTTCTAAACCATTCAAAAAATTCAAGTTCCCGCATCTTTACAATTTAACGAATTTTAAATTTCATGAAAAAGTTTAAATTAAATTTTTGAAGGTTTTAAATTTGGAATTCTGAAATTCATAAATTCATTTTTTTTAAATTTATGATTTAAAAAAATCCAACTATATTTTCTAAATTGTTAAAATTTTTATATTTTCAATTTATTTTAGTTATTTTTTATAGTTTTTTAGTTTTTTTTATTTTTGCTTTTAGAAATTTTAAAAACTACAATATATAAAAAAATAATAAAATTCAAAATATTTTAAATTTTGGTATCTTGAAATATTAAATTTATTTTTAATTTTTTAGGATTTTTGCCGTTGAAATTTGTGTTGTGAGTGGCCTATTATTCGATTGATTGATGTTTTGATGTACGTGGCTATTTGTCGTTACCAAACTATTATCAAGATGAGATGAAATTAGAGGAAATTTAATTGCTCTATTCTGTAATTTACCCGAACAAACCAGAGAACCGAGTTAGAAATTCAGAACATATGCTTCGATTAAATACAAGTTACTGGTTTTATTGTCAGAGATAAATTCAGCTTTTGCTGCCAATTGCTCGATTATGAGAAGAATTTTATCCCATATTCCGATTTTTTGCAATTCCGGTATTATGCATTGCTCATCCTTTGCATGTGCAAAAATAATCGCGACAATCCTCATAGTAGCCAAAACATGGAAAGGAGTATTCCTTATATCATTACGCAAGCCTTCCACGTCGTCGCCTTTGGTATCTTCAGAACAATGAATGATGGCACAACGTTGACCCCTAGTGATTCTCACTAGTGATCTTGAGAAAATATCACTAAGATGTTTTGGGCATTTTATTTATAATAAAAATTTATCTTAAAGGTTTAATATTACATCAAATTAACTCAACGTACATCTCGGAGCTTTTTACCGGAATTTTTCGTAGCATGATTGCAAACTCCCTTCTCAGGCGAGTATTTTGCTTTACATGACAGTTCGCTTTCTGAAAACCTCTTGGTTCATAGCATGCCGTTGCGTACAACTCCAGATTTCCTGTCCGTCTACTACCAGAACGTTCGTGGAATGAGAACAAAAACGCAGGCTTTCTTGCTTGCGCTCACTTCCTGCGACTATGACATTATCGTTCTCACCGAAACCTGGTTACGTGATGATATATTAAACACCGAGCTAACGACGAACTACACAATCTACCGATGCGATCGCAACTCTTCTACCAGTCATCTACGTCGCGGAGGTGGTGTTCTCATAGCGATAAAGAAACATCTAACTGGGATTATACTAAAAATGTCTGGATGTGAATGTTTGGAGCAAGTTGCCGTACGCGTTTCACTGCCAGGTCGATCGTTATATATTTGTTGCATTTATCTAAGGCCGAACATTGATCCTGACTTGTACAATGTTCACTCTTCTGCAGTTCAAAGCATCCTGGACAAATGTAATAGGCGCGACAATGTACTTGTTGTAGGTGATTATAATCTTCGTAATCTTCGGTGGATTTTTGATGACGATTATAAGTGCTACCTTCCTGAAAATGCAACCACGGAACAAGAGACGGCCACCACAAAAACTTTGGTCGCTGGTGGCTTGTATCAAATCTGCTCTGTTAGCAACGTGAATGGACGAACCCTCGATTTAGCTTTCGTCAATGACACGGACGTGTTCGAACTGATTGAGCCTCCCACATCTATACTGAAGGTTGACCCTCACCATAAACCCTTCGTTTTAAGACTTGATATGCGTTCTGATGACGGTGAAGCTTTTGATACAATTAACGACGACTTCAACTTTGACTTTACTCGATGCAACTTCGATGAAGTCTCAATGGCCATTGGTGCACTCAATTGGCGTGAGATGCTGGTTGGAAATGACTTAGATCAGGCAGTTGTGGCGTTCTATGATGCCATATATGAGATTCTTCGCAGTAATGTTCCTAAAAAACGTCTCAGCAGAAAAGCAGAATATAAATTTCCATGGTGGAACGCTGAGCTTGGTCGCCTACGCAACGTACTCCGGAAACACCGAAAGCGATATTTACATCATAGGACCGACGACAAAAAAAACTATTCTTCGTCAAACTGAACTGCAATATGAAACAGCCCGGAACAGTGCATTCGGTGAATATCTGAACCAAGTTCAGCGCAGCCTTCGAAATAATCCTTCGACATTCTGGACGTTTATAAACAGCAGAAAATGTTCCGTGGGTGTACCAGAAAATGTCTATCTTCGAGACAAAAATTCACAGTCCGCTGCCGAGTCGGCGAACCTTTTTGCAGATCACTTCCGAGATGTATTTTCCAGTCCTCCTGTCTATCCATCGCAACAGTACCTTGAAACATTGCCAACGCATAATATTAACCTTCCTCTTCCTTACGTAGATGATTCTGATGTAGTGAGCGCTCTGTCCAGCGTTGATCCTTTGAAAGGGCCTGGTCCGGATTGCTTGCCTCCTGTGTTTATAAAGCATTGTGCCCGAGCACTTTCTGCACCAATAAGTCTTATTTTTCAGCGTTCAATCTCGGAAAATATTTTCCCAATGGCATGGAAAGAAGCTGCTATAGTTCCTATTCATAAGGCTGGAGATAGGCACAATGTAGAAAACTACAGAGGAATCTCGCTGCTGAACTGTCTAGCTAAAGTTCTGGAAAAGTTTGTGTACAATGCGATGTACGCTGCTTCTTCCAACATAATCGACGAACGACAACACGGATTTATGAAAAAACGCTCCGCCACTTCGAACTTGATGACGTACACGAGCCTTCTAGTTCCAGCTGTAGAGAAGCGTCAACAAGTGGACGCTATATATTTTGATTTCGCAAAAGCATTCGACAAGGTACCCCACAACATTGCTGTTTTGAAGCTGGAGCGACTAGGCTTTCCTGAGTGGGTTACCAGATGGCTGCATTCTTACCTCTCACAACGATCTGCCTTCGTTAGAATTGGCACTACATGCTCAAGCGCATTCGTAACGCCAACCGGTGTGCCTCAAGGAAGTCACCTTGGGCCACTGATCTTTCTCTTATTCATCAACGACCTCTGCACCCGCATCATCTCTGAAAAACTGCTCTATGCTGATGATCTGAAAATCTTTCGCTCAATTGCTTTAGCACTCGACTCTGCTGTGCTCCAAGACGATATAGCCAATATAGAGGAATGGTGTTTTCTGAACGGTATGCAGATCACCATAGATAAATGTAAGATGATAAGTTTCGGACGCTCGGCAAATATAAGGCGTTGCGAATATACTCTTCAAGCCTGTGTCATCGAGCGGGTGGATTCTATCCGTGACCTGTGAGTGTTATTCGACAGAAAACTTCGTTTCGCCGACCACATCACTGCAACAACGGCGAAGGCTTTTGCAACATTGGGTTTTCTAAAACGGAACGCTGTCGATTTTGTGGATTTCTAAGCGCTGAAATCTTTATACTGCACACTGGTCCGGAGCACTTTGGAGTACGCTGTACAAGTATGGGCGCCATATAACGCCGTTCAAAGTAGCCGAGTGGAGTGTGTTCAGAGAAGTTTTGTGCGATTTGCTCTTAGAAAGTTGCCTTGGAACGACCCTATCCGTCTTCCGCCGTATAATAATAGATGCATGTTGCTAGATTTGCCAACGCTGGAGTCTCGCCGCACGTTCTTGCAAAGAAAGTTCATTTTCGATATGTTGTCGAACAATATTGACTGTCCCGACATTCTCTCAAGTATTCATTTATTTGTTCCCCCTCGTGATATAAAGAATCGTCCGCTTCTGTGGATTCCCAGGCACCGCACAGCATATGGCCAGAACAATCCGTTAGACAGATATTGTAGCAGATTCAACGAAACTGGTTTAGTTTATGACTTCCATACCACTAAATCTAATTATAAGTTAGCAATTAGAAATTTTTAACATTGACACTAGCAATCGAATTAAGTGTAATCTGTACGATATATATATATATATATATATATATATATATATATATATATATATATATATATATATATATATATATATATATATATATATATATATATATATATATATATATATATATATATATATATATATATATATATATATATATATATATATATATATATATATATATATATATATATATATATATATATATATATATATCGAAGATGTAATAATAATAATAAATAACACAGTTGTTGTTTTATTTCATGACCATATACACATTCGTTTTTCAACTTGGCCACTGTTGTTGAGTCGCCATCAGTCACCACTGTGGTAAACCTTTTTCATACAACTCCTTAAAGCCTTCAATAATTATGCTAGGCTCCATGCCACTAGATGCTCCCGTGTAAGTCCGATAACATTTGTGCTTTCGATTATTGTGTTTTGCCTTGTCGCTATGCGTGTTACGATTACAAGCAGAACATCTCTTGTTACGACAACCTACGTAGTACACCTTTTTGGTTCGCCAACCGATAATAGCGGCGCATCCAGATGCAGAGTTATATCGATGACCGTTACTACGCTGACCCCATGAACCATCCAACGCTGCACATGAGCTTACAGTTTGTCCTAATCCAATGTTCTTCTGGTTCATTTCGTTTATTACTGCGTCCTTTTCTTGTTTGATCGCTCAGTCCAAGGAATTTTCAAGTGCGGCTTCAAAACACCGTCCATTACTATTTCGTTTTTAATGAATTTTTGTCTTGACATGAATGGAATATTAAAAAACGAGAGAAGTTCATGCGTTAATGTATACGTTCCTCCAGAACAGAGTGTTCCCCAGGTAACGCAAAATCCTAGCCGAGATTTGACAGCCGTCCTTTCTGTCTTTCCCATGAACGCTTTGTTACATACATTACACATAAACCAGACCGTGGATTCCATAGATTTCATGTTTTTGTTGTAAGGACACAGTAATCCGCAACAACTCCTAGAGTGCGATGCTTGAGCCAGCAATAGACATTTCATGTAGTGGTCGAAGTCCACGATTCTTCGCCCTTCAAGCTTTTTCCATTGAGGAACTTCAATTTGGGAAAAGTTATTCACGTCAACGACACAAACGCTAAAATAAATAATTTTCATTTCATATATTCATGTTTCAAATTTTAACATACCTTTTCGTTGAAGTTTTCTTTGCTAGTTGCCGATCAATTTTAATAACACGCATTGAGTAATTTACATATTTCTTCATTGGCTTTATATTTTTAATAAAATCATGGATATGCTCCATCCTCATTTCTTTATAATCTTTGGCAATGGTTGATGAGGAACCAAGATACTCGTGCTTCACCTGGGATATATCATCAGAATTATTCATTGTTGAATTGGCAAGCTTTTCGTTGTGTGCAGTGCATTTCATACACGCTGCACAATTACAGTCCATCATTGGATCGACGAATTGTCCAGGTTGTAATGCAGGAATCTCAATTATAATCGTTCTTGAGCGTTCCAATTTAATTCTTGTCGTGACTCTTGTTCGGATCATTGGCTAAAGGTAATAATAGCTAATTAGAAAGATAATTTTACAGAAAATGTAGGATATTACCGTAGAAGTTCCAGCTATTTGCCAATCCCCCCTTTTCAGGGATCCTCAGGAGTACCGGTTGATGTTCCGATGAAGTGCAACAGCTACCACAAGTTTTTCGGTCAACGACATCGGGCGCATTGACACTAGCATAGCCTTGATGTTTTTCCAATGCATAGCCCTCTGTCATATCTGGCTCGCAGTGTTCGGGTGAAAATATCATACGACTATTATTTTGCTGTTGAGATTTGTCTTCTTCCTAAAACGGATATTGCAACCATTGTTGAATATCATCATCATAACAGAGATTTTCGTCGCGTTTCGCATCGTTTGCAAAATCACCCGCTAGGCCACATAACGCCTGAGCGCAAATAAATTCGTACCGTGTGTGACGTGTTGATATTTGTTTTACCGGATGGACTCCATCATCCGGTGCAGCAATCAATGGATTGACTCGCGGATATCGAGCTGGAAACACATTCGGCGCAGCTTTGAGATCACTTACATTCTCTGAACACCAGACTCTTTTCAGAGCATTATGCCTGTTGATGGCCGCGGATCGTTTTTTAGATAAGCGAGGGATTACATTTATAATTCGCGACGCGCACTACTTGATTGCATGTAAACAATAAAACCATCCAACTGTCAGTGTAATACCGTGCTGCCCAATGATCATTCCAGTCATATATGGATTAATATATTCAAATTGTTCATTTCACTAAAATTGTTTAAAATGCGAAATAAATCATGAACATAATTGAGATACATTTGAGATAATTTAGGTAACAATTATTTCAATACGTTACCTAAAGAATAGAATCAAATTATGCCGAAAATCGATGAAACGGATATTTAGCCATCATTTCGTTGTTTCAGCCACATCGACAACACTGATCATATTTGTTGGAACGCACACAAGCGTATGTTTTAGTAAACATCTGATTGGTTTTTCTACTATATGTTTCATTTGTTTTGAAAAATATAAAGGCACAAATTTTCAAAACACATTTTACACATATTACACATTTTTAAATATTTTATTTAATCTATTCAATATTTTCAATCATAAACACGGTAATAAATGCCCTTCGTTTACACCACGACCGGCATCATCGCTTTCGTGTGTGGGCCTCTCCCTTTGACTATGCAGAGAAAAGTGTAAAAAGCGAGAGAACAAACTTTACTACGCCACACTCTCACCGAGCAGTCGGAGTACAGCAGCAAAACAAAAATGTACTCTACGCGAAAATGTACTCGGTTTGGCAACCGTTCTGGCAAGAGCTGTAGTGATGCGTCACTGGAGCGGGCTGTACGGCTTGTGCAAATTTAAATATACCGAAAAAAATGTAGTTTACTAGTACCTTTGGCATCCCTGCTCTCAAAATATAAGTGTTTTTGTCAGGCATGATGCTGTAATGTTTTGATTTTGTCGTCAAAATAAGAATAAGAAGAAGTGAAAACGGCAGCCATTTTAGCTGCCACATTGTGATCTTGTTCACGGTGTCCTTAACAGCACAAAAGTTTTGAAAACCGTCAGTTTTTTTATCGCACATTCTGATAAACTACTTCCATATCATTGTTTGTGTGCGTTGAAGATAAGTTTGAGTATTTCGATACTGTTAATTGGGTATTTAATGTGCACTGTTGGGGTAAAACTGGCCGTTGTTGGGTGGGGCAAGACCGGCACGCTGCACAGAAAAAATGTAGATAAAAATAAGAGTTTTTTACTCTTACCAAAAACAGCCAACACATACTCTTAGTTTGAAAATAAAACTTTTGTTTTGATTACTATATTTCAATTGCTTTAAAGGAAAACTTATTTTGATTATTATCAAATACATCTTTGTATTTGTTATTATTCTTGATAATTTAAAAGTTTTACTTTCAACATAACAGTAGGCGTTGGTTGTCTTTTACTAAGAGCAGAACACTGTTACTTTTACCAATATTTTGTGTGTGTGTTTAGTTGTTTGTTTTCATTTTTGATTTATTACGAGCGACTGGGAATGTTTGTGGTGTTCAATTATACTATTATTACATTTTATAAATAATAGAAATACAGTGAACTCTGTTTTTTGCATTTATTGCTTGTTAGTATTGTCCTAAGTCAAACTAAGCGTGATTCATAATTAAATTAAATATCGTAGGTAAAGCTTCAGCATGTTTCAAAACATTGTCCTCTTATTGATACACATATCTTTCCAGAAGAGATCTTAGGTCTTTGCAGAGCTGCCAGATTATTTTATTGAAAAGCTGTATCCTCGTTACAAAAAATCTGTTTTTGTCTGTATTGAATGAAGAAAAAGAATTTTTATAATTGATTCCCATTTATAAGCCTCAAGTATTGTCTACTATAAATTCAAGCATTAAACCGGAATTTAAATTGTGTACTTTAAAGTAATCTGTACATTTCCCAACTCAAGTTTTTAATTTTTTAAAGGTGTTATGGTTCATTTCACAATTATTTATTGAAGAAACGGCCAAAGTTAATGAAAATGATTTCCGAAAGGGTCCGTCAATTGAAAATTCTTAAAATCTGTGTTAGTCTGTATTGTGTATTGAAAATCTGTATTAATTCTGTATTCTATATCAGGTCTGTTTCTGTCCTTAAAAATCTGTATAATACAGGTAAATCTGTATAAATGGCAGCTCTGGGTCTATGACTTGCGATTTACAAGCTATTGGATCATTATTGGTAAAATTAGCAAAAGATTCAAAAGCAACTTTTAAACGGGCAGCAAGCTCTTGTTGCAATTTGGTTATATAGTAATATGCTGTTTTTATTTTTTTTGATGCAGCTGAGGTAAAAGATACGTAAACGTATTTTTTTCTCATTTTTGTACGCAAAATAACAAATAAAAATTATTTTATGAAATTGAATTATTACGACCTCACCTATTACTTGATCCCTATTACTATTGCTTTTTTTCAAAAAAATGTCCAACATCTTCGAAAAGACTCGAGATACGAAAAAAATAAGAAAATTGTATATTTTGATGATTGATAATTGAAAAGACATTTATAAAAATACTTTTGGGGGTCATCCAAACATAACGAACTACAACTATATGTATTTAAAGAAGAGACTTCATGTATTCAGCGAAGCTATTCGTGAAAGCAAACTCCACTACTTTTCCAAAGACATTAGCTCTTTTCTCTCACTTAAAAAATCTCACTTATAGTAGGATTAATCATGAAACTCATAGCAGCAACTGACAAACCTTGCTATTTTTAATTGGTAATCCGAAATAACTCTTGACGTTAACTCAGTCGTTTCTACGATAACAACCAATCACCATTTGAAAACTCTATTTTTCAAAACTTGTTAAATTACTTTGAAAATGCCCGACATAAGTCATTGTTTTAATATAGAAAGTCGTCCATTTTGATAATTCAAACCTTTACGGAACATACCAAACTCATCAGAATGAAATATAAAAGATGTAGTAATGCATTGACTTTAAAGGGCGAACACGAAATTATTGCGACACATTCAACAGGGCATAACTAAAACCATTGGGTAAAAATCAACCAAATTTTGCACACTTTCTCATTGATGTGTATTGTTTACATGCTGCCAAACTCGAAGTCGTGTTTCTCGGTTCAACGAAAATGGAGGTGAACCAACGCGAGTCGAGAGAACAAATTCTTTCCAAACACCTGGAATTTCCTGACCTGTCGCACCGGCAGTTGGGAAAAATGTTGAACATTCACCATTCAACCATCTCCAGAGTGTTGAAGCGGTACCAGGAGCGGTTGACGTTGGACCACGGAAAAGGAACTGGAAGAAAACCGGGACCGGAGAACAAAAAGACGGAGGGAAAGGTGAAGCGGATGATTAAACCAAATCCCAACGCCTTGATTTGGCTAAAAAGATCGGCATGTTGCAGAGCTACGTCCAGAATGCAAAGAAGAGAGCTGGACTACATACATAGAAGGTACACCCAAAACAATTTCCCAATGCAAAAAAGGCATTACATCCTTTCGTGCATACTCCGAATTAGAACCATGCTTCCTTCGCATTGTAGACCAAGCATAGCTACGGCATTATACCAACACCGCTTGATTCATGATGAAATAAATTGATTGAGAATACACGCTACCATATTATCTGCCCGCATGTAAAAGTATTAGTTGGTTTTGCTTGCTAAGTCTGCCATAAAGGTGGTGTATTCTATACATGAATACCTCTGTGGTGTGTGTAAGAACTTCTGTCTTCATACACAGTTACGCTGTTTTGTCTGCGAACAGGTCAATTCCAACCACACTAAACGCGTGAACAGTTTACGTTCACGAGAGTGTGTGATATACGCGTTGTTATTTTCCCATAGCGAAAGTTTTTTGCAGTAAAATCATCGCTCTCTCATTCTGTGCTTCAGAGAAGAGTGGAAGAAAATGATTTGTGCTCAGATTGATTTGCGATGATCGTTGCCCAGAGCGATGATGTGCGCTGGATTCGCATGTTAGGGAAATAATACAAACTGAAATGAGTAACTACCACTGCTGCTCAAAAGTGCAAAACCATGTCATCACTGCCCTTATAATTTATGATACTTTAGATTTAGATACTTTTACTGCGAAATACTGATATGATATCACCTGAAAGTACTGTTGATATGAGGAATGCCAGAAATGATTGGCGGACGGCTTCTATCCGACAAATGTTGAATTAACTTGTTAACCCAATGTTCCCATATAGGTAACTTTCTCCTGCGTATAGTGCGCTTAAATAATCATTGATCATTATTTATGAACTTATCTAGTGGCTAGAATTCGCATATCGCTGGTAAATTTAGTGTTTAGAGAACGCCGAAAGCTCAACATATTATCAAAACAAAATCATCACCCACACCCCACCAATTTGATGTTGCTATAAACTGTTCTCTCCAATATGCAGCATGTGATCAGTAGAAAGACGAAATGGAAACTGGTCCTTGAGCGTGTATTAGTATTTTCAGAGCGCACATGTATCCGAGTGGAGATGTCCTTTACATGTGTATTAGTGCGGAGTCATTTTAATACTAATACTCTGATATCGTTAAATTCACTAATACATTCCCAACTGTGGGTTTGTGTAAGTTTCTGTGGTGTAATCGCCTTAATGCATTTTTGTCCCGGACCAATATCGCTTTATATGCATTATACCAGTTACAATGCAAAATTCTCATTAGAATCATGCTTATTCGCATGTAATTCATGCAGTTCGCGTTTTGGGTGTACAGAACTTCCCAAACCGCGATGAGTGGCAACAATCGACGGCTGAAACTCGGGCACGGAAGCTCTACGAGAAGATGCTGACAAAATATGGCTGCTGTGTGATGGACGACGAAACGTATATAAAAGCCGATTTTAAGCAAATTCCGGGGTTCTATGTGGACGACAAATTTAAGAAGAAGAAAATGTCGAAGTTCGCCTCCAAATATCTCATTTGGCAGGCCATCTGCTCTTGCGGACTGAGAAGTGAGCCTTTCGTGTCAAAGGGCACAGTAAATGGCGAGATCTACAAATCTGAGTGCCTCGAGAAGCGCCTTTTGCCGTTCTTGCAGCAGCACGACTAAGCTCCGCTATTTTGGCCTGATTTGGCACCATGCCACTATTCTAAAAGTGTCCTGGAGTGGTATAAGGCCAATTCTGCCCATTTTGTTCCAAAGGGCATGAATCCGCCAAACTGTCCGGAGCTGCGCCCGGTGGAGCAGTACTGGGCAATGATGAAGCGGGAACTTCGGAAGAGCAAGAAGACAGTCAAAGACGAGAAGGACATGTTAAGAAAATGGAAAAAAAAACTGAGAAACTGGTACCGGATGACACTGTAAAGACTTTGATGGAGGGCATCAAGCGAAAATGCGTTCAATTTTACACTCAAGGCTCCATCGATTAACTTTTCTTTTGATTTTTGAAGTAAATATATGTATAAAACTACCCTAAAATTTTGGATTGATTTTAAACATTATAAGAAAATTAGCATGACATTTTCGGTGTCCCAATAATTTCGTGTTCGCCCTTTAAAGGGATCATCCACAATCAACCAGAGAGATATTAAAGATAAATAATTTGTGTCTTCGGCAAAGTTGTTGGTTGGTAAAAGCTTGTCCTACAATTGTGCCGAAGACATAATTTTAATATATGCACTTGCAAGAAAGTTGGTAAACATCTTACTTTTAGGAAGATTAACCAGCAGAATAACAGCACCATACGAAAGAGCTTATATTTCTCCGAAGATCGCATTGACTCAAATTTAACAATTTAACGATAATTAATAGATCGCACAATTTGGGCAAAAAAACTGACGTTTTGAATTGGAGTAAAGGCAACTTAATGTATACTAGGTTAGCCGTGTTTCAAGATTCTGCAGAACAAAAACTTGTTACGAATGAAATTTATCACTGAAAAGGTAAAGTTGGAGCACCTTCACTTGTTAGTTCGTTTGTTGCTGATCACGGTGGACCTATTGCCACTCTCCACTCACCATCGACTGGATTTGATTGGGGATTCTGGTAGATGTGGATCTTTCGTTGTTTTTCAGAGTTTCAGATCCTTTAGTGCTCCTTTAGTACTCTTTTATTACTCCTTTAGTACTCTTTTAGTACTCTTATAACTCTTTTAGTACTCCTTTTGTACTCTTTTGGTGCTAAAATCTATGTCAGTTTTTACTGATGCCTGTTTCCATTCGGACGCTAACTTTGTCCGCGTCTTTCTGGATTATTGCTTCCTTTCGAAATAGTATCGTTACTCTCTAAGGGCACGTTCTCTCGAGTAACCAAAAGGTGAATTCGTACAAGTTGGCTATACCACACACTAAAGAGATGAATTCGAAAGGATAATCCCAGCTGGCTAACTTAAAAATGCAATCAGTCGCAACATTTTAGTCGCTTGCCGAAGTAGCCAACGGATATCTCTCTACTGTTTCATAGCACTTCCATGGGCAACCATTGGTACCGTGATATGTGGCCAATTTAGTCAAAGAAGATTGAATTGAGCGTTAGTAAACTAGAATCACAGATCCAAGCAATTTGGCAAATATTTCAATAATGTTTACGTCCTTTAGATAACAAAAAAATACCGGTTTATGTATAATTTGCTATATCACACCACTCATCAACCCATAACTCCGGAGCCAAATAAAATCCAACAGTTTATGACAACGTAAAACCTTTCATTTGAGATTAGGTTTGCGAAAATCGGTTCGGGCATCTCCAAGTAACCGATATGAGATTCTTGCACACACATACACGCATCACTGCCGGCTATAAAGCCGCTATGAAACAACAAACCGGGTTCGGGAAAAATTTCGTCGTCTGGGAACTCTCCGTCGGAGTAGACTAGATCCACCGCTGGGAGCCAGTTTAGTAGTAACGTGTTCGGGTCGCCGAAGCGCCGGTGAACCGAATGCCATGCCAAGCAGCAAAAGAAGCGGCTTTGAGATAATTTCCATCGGGGAGCTTGATACTTGCCGGACCAGAAGGGTCGCGGCTTATATTGCCCCTAGTCCCTGGTCAAGCCACGGGGACCGTTTGGGGTGGGCTCCGAAGGCCTCTTTTCTTGGCTAGCTCGAGCTTGAGGCACGGAGGTTTCAGGGTCGGCTCAATGTCACTCTATCCCAATCAGAAGACAAACACGGTCTTTTTCTCTTTTTTCAATTATTTATTTAACTTACAATTTTGGTGTGTGAGTGTAGATGTATACAAGGCCGGCCGGCGAACCCTCGGACGAAGCGGGAAACGTTCGGTTGCTGTTGCGATGGCTACGACGACGGGATGCTGCTGCGATGGTCTGCTGTTGGTGTGGCGATGCTACACGTGGGCTGTTGGGTGGCTGGGTCCGATGCGACCAGCGACGCCACTTTATGCCGGGCGCGTCGATAGCGATCACTGCGGTTGATCTTCGGCGACAGGGCGGCGATTCAAGGGCACTCTGGCACCTCGTGGCTGGACTCAGCTACCTGCTGGTGACTCAGAGGTCTCGGTGGAACCTCGTAGCTGGTTCAGTGTGCTCATAGGCGCTTTTGACGGGCTTGTAGCGATGATGGTGCCACTATCGACGACGGGCCGTTCAGGGACACCACTATCCGGACTATACGCCACTCAGATGGCTTTAAGATCGAATTTAATGGGTCCTGCAAGCGGATAATATTGACGAGGGAGGGAAATCTTATGGGTTTGATACTGGGACTGTTTTAATTTACGTTTCATACCTGATTCCTTCTCGGTATTTAGTTAATTCACTTTCTATCACTCCTCTATTTGCTTCACTATATACTTTACGTTCAAACATTTCTAACTGTCTATCTACTTAAACTTTTAACTTTGATGTCTGCCTTTATTGAAGTCTACAGCAAAAGTGATTCGCATATTCTTTCTATCCTAACCCATTAGCTTCGCTCTCACTCGCAATTTTCCTCTCCCGTTTGGTTTTACTTCAAGCTTTCCCATAGTTTCCCAGTTCCGAGCGTTTCCTGTTTTCCCAACGTGTGTGTAATTTGATGTTTTGTGTTCGTGTGTTACATATCAAAGCTTAATATTTATTTAGACCGTTTGAATATAATTTACGTGTGCTTTCCTTATAATTTCCTCCTAAGCATTTTAATTATTACATTGAATATACAAAATAAACGTTATATACTTTCATTATCCAAGACACATATTTGAGAGTATGGTTAAGCCTCCTAACTGGTATACGCAGTATTATAGCGTATCTATTACTGCCTACGTTCGTGTCGAACAGCAGTATGGCAAACTCTCTTGCTCGCGTTTTGCTCTCGTTTTTTGCAACTGGTCTATGGGGTAAAGGGCCCAAATGGTAACAAGCTCTCCGTCAGTGTAATTTAAGTAAATCGCTGGGGACTAGAAGAGTGGCGTGTGACGAAGTAGTGATTTTCGATTGTCGGGGCGCCATAATAATGGAAGTCATGCTCCACCCGGAATCGCCGGACCAACATAGGCATTGTAATGGAATTCTTGCGGAAAAAGGGTAACCACTGATTACTTGATGCATAGACGAATGCACTGGACTAGTAGCAGGGCCCCAGCGAATAGAGTTGCTGGTCCCAGGCGTGGTTTGATGCCGTAGATTTGCGATCAGGATACTGTTTACATTGAACCGAGTACAGTAAACGAACGGCAACCGCTAGAGACTAGCACAAACGATGTCCATAACTACAGTATAGTTACGAGCGAGAAATAAATCAGTTACGGTAGCTTCAGGAAGTTTCTTTATCGGTTCGGTCACGCACTTTCACCCTACTGCCTGTGGTGCGACGTTATGGAGGAAACGCCGGTAGTTGTAGACTTCCACAGATTCGAGGAAGTTGGAAGAGTGTTGCCGTCCCCAAATGCAGAGAATATTGTACAAGAGATGTGTAAAGAAGAAAGGACATGGAATACCATAATGTCAACAAAATGATGACTAGAGCTGTCACTTCGAACAAGTGCACCTTACCGGTCGCCGTGGAGAAGGCTAGATCTACCGCCGGGGACTAGCTCGAGTAGTTCGCGATGATGCACCGGTTGTGGGCCGTCGACGCGCCAATGTACAAGACGCTCCTTCTTGATTCGCCGGACCTTGACAGCCTGCCGGGTAGCTCGTAAGTAAAGTTAGATCCACTACCAAGGACTAGAGCGAGCAGTCGCGTCCACGTGCCGGCTTCTCCAGTGTGCATCATTTCCAATCGTTATCTCGTTGAAGGTATTCTTTCTATGTCCTGGTAAGAAGCAGCAAATGGAAATATTCACAACTAGAGGTATCTCATAATCAAGCTGTCTTTCCAAAGCTATCGAAAAGTTGGTCTTTATAACATCAATAATATGGATATTTTCGGAGTAGGTTTGACAAGGAGATGATGGAATTTGGTGTCTGAAGCCATTTTGAAATTCAAGTTGGTGATTTTCCGTATAGATAAATATTCCAGAACATTAACCATTAACGATATGGGTAATACCGGAATGGGGTTGACGAGTAGATGATGGAAATTGATGTTTGAATCCGTTTTGAAATCCGAGATGGCGACTTCCAGTTTGTATAAATTCTCTGTAACCTCAAAAATGTGGATATTTTCAGGATGTGGTTGACAATTAGATGACGAAAATCAGAGTATGGAGCCATTTTGAAATTCAAGATGGCGAATTCAGGTAAAGATATCTCTATAACCTTAAAAAATAGAGGTATTTTCGAAATGGAAAAATTATCGAGTAGATATAGTATGATTTTTCGATATTTTATCATAAAATGACTGAATTTTAAGTGATCGAAGCCATTAGTCACTTTTCGTTTCAAATCCATTTTTGTTAAATTTACAAAGTACATTCCTACATCCAAAACAACGTCCTACATCAAATCCGTGTTACTCGAGTTTAACTACACCCCAAACTCCCCTACGGCAGTAACAAATTGATATTTCGCTTTGTGCATCATATTACCGATATTGAATTTATTCGGTGTCAGATTCAATACCTTCCCATTCATCACCGCCGGAGAAGCGTGCAGCAGTGGCAGCCATTCGGTCGTCCATCAGAGGAAATAGGGCTGTGCAGCAACTCGTTCTGACAATCCATCGATGGTACTTGGCTTGACGCCATCCTGCCGCTGCCATTTGAGCCGTTCCGTTGCCGCTTCAAGAATCTCCAGCCAGGATGTTTGCGAACAAATTTGCATAACAAATAAATCCGTATGTATGCGATAACCATTCTGGCGTACTCATGTTTACGCCTGTCGGTCTACTATGTGTGTAAGCACACTTCAATTCAATTGACAATCGACAACAAAACGGCGAACGAACGAACCCATCCAACGCCGCTGACATTTGTTGATTGTTTTCCGAAATTGACTATTTTGCCAAGCCTTGGTTTCTCACACTGCTGCAGGCATGTGTTCTGTCGTCGTTTACTAGAAGGTACGGAAATCGATTAGATCTGCTAACGTGGGGAGCACCTGAAAGGACACATTTTAGGAACGACGTTCTCCGACGACGAAAACCGTTTCGCCGCCCGTCGGACTCTTGAAGACGACGAATGCACGAACGTCCACATCTCAGCATGGGATCCTTCCGCTCTGCTGGACTGGATGCACTGTCTGCCGCTCTGCGCGCACTGCCACCGTCGAGCCAGTGTCGTCGTCATCGATTTCGATAGGAGCTATGGGAATTATATTTCTCGCTTCGTTTCCCTCTGATTGACGTCGACATCAAATTATGCAACAAAAGTGGCTGGTATAGCCCTAATAAAAATGTGAGGTTTCTTTTTCCCGCGGAATAAGTCACTCATCAGTGTGCTGAAGCTTTACGATCACGGTACAATGGAAGCTAGGCAGTTGTCAGTAGAAGGCACTCTAAAAGCCATAGTAAAAATAGGCGGATCTAATACAAATTGGTTACGGTAAAAGTTAGTAGCAGTCAACACAGTTTTTTGAAATATTGGACTCTAGTGAAAATAAGCTCTTGTAAAATTAGTTAACTGTAAGATTGAATTCATAAAAAAGTAAAAAGGGTGTCTGAAGTAAAAATTGACAATAAAGAAAGCTAAAAGTACAACAGAGAAAAAGCTCTTGTAAAAATAGCTTTAGCTAAAAAAGGGACACAGTAGAAATTGGCGACAGTATAAATAGGTAACTACTGATTAGGGCAACGCAATAAATAGACAACTCTGCAGATTGTTGTTTATTCATGATATGTGAACAAAGTCAATTTACAATACTTCAATCGTTTTCCATTCCAAAAGTACCTCTGTCAGGGCAGCAATTATCTTCGAAATTAGTCTAACCAAAAAGCACGCAGAAATCCTCGATTTCTCTCTCCCTATTACCATGAAGGTAATGGTGGCAACTGTAGTTGCCGTTGGTTAGTGCGGGACGTGACCGAAAATTGCCTAATAACAGGTTCACATGAAAATGGAACCGGGGCGTTTCGGAGCTATTATTTAGTGCACAATACTCCAACCTAACCAAAGTAAGAAAATATTTTATAAAATAACATTCAACAGAACATAATCGTCGAAGCAGGGATGCATCACGCAGCGCAGCATGAAGCGTATGTTCATTTCAATGATTTCGTGCTGATTTTCATTTTCATTTTTTTCCGCGTGCGACCGTCTCCCTCCACAGCAGTCCAGGTGGCCCCGGTGTTACTGGCCCGGAAAAGTGGCCAAAGTGCCACGATATGAGAATTAAATTGCCGTTGGAAAATGCTATCCTAATCCCGCGGTCGGGACGATTATTATTATTTAATAATGTTTTTCCATGTTGATCAATGAAAGGGTGGCACACGTGACCCCGTTTCGGGGCCGTACCAGAAATTACGGCCATTGCGGATGGGCATTGGGCGGCGACGGCGGTCGGTCGGTGTCAATCATTTACGGATTTCGAATTGAAATGATATCCTCTCATTACGGACCGCGGTTCAGCATAGCGGATTTGGCGTATCATTGTTTTGTCTGGCGGATTCCGGTTCCGCCTTGTCGTGTGCCAGGTTTTTTTTGAAATTTGATAGGTCATCATCATCATACACAATTCAGCGCGTATTTGATGGGTTGCGTTTAAAGAGCAGTCGCACGATTGCGGTTACAGTGGTGAGTTTTGTGAAACCGATCACCACGGGAGTTCCGATGTGACTAATGCCGTGTTAAGTTTCCATCAAAAGAGCAGATTGTGCCGGGTCATCACCGCAAGTCCCGTTGTTTGCTGGCGCTATCTTCGGTGGCACGGTGCAGAAAATATGACAGTCACACCTACTGCTCATGTCGCCGGCCGTGGCGTTGTGTCATTAATAATTCATCGAACTTCTAACTTCGTTGTCGTCTTTTGAGTGCTTCGATGGTTATTGGAGGGCTATTTTGCATCTCTGTCTGAATATAGATGTATTGAAATGTACATTTCGAGGCTAATCTCTGCGTCGCATCACATCGAGTCAAGTGTTAACGGGACCTGGGGTTTTGATGACACTGGAAACACTGAAGTACAAGTATTAATTATTGACTATTGGCTAATGTCTACCCACCTCGCTGCGATCTAACAATAAGTTAAGGGACCGAAAAATGCGCCAAAGAACATATATTTTAATAAAAAAGTTTTCAAATTGTATGAAATCTCCTTTGATAAAGATTTTAAGGGGGCGTCTGGTGTAATGTGCTCAAACCGAAAGCTATTTTGTTTTACGATTTTATAGGCAAGGCAACAATAGAACTTTTGTGTAATGTTAAGATCTATTTATACACTCATTGAGCACGAAAAAAATATTTTCGGTCACGCAGAGCCACACATGCGAGCGTTCCAAGAATAGACGTTCAACCATTTCCACGTCGAGGAGCGCCGCGGCTAACATGATAACTCTTGATAAAATTGTTTGACACAGGAAATCCAATAAGAATTGTAAAGCTTAGACTTAGTTACTCGATGAACTAAACAAAAAATAGCAAGGAGAATTTTTTTTCAGTTTTCTGTGGTTCATGAACAGGAATATTGTGCATTCTTATAATAAAATTAAGTCAATTCGTTGATTAGTTTTTGAGTTATCTTGTTCGCCAATTTGAAAAACGCAGTTTTGAGAAAAACGCTATTAACCGGTGTCCCGCATCAAATTGCATCCCGGAAAAAACGCGGTAGAAAAAAAATCCATTGAGAATTTTCTCTTGAAAATTTGGGTAGAAGTACTTTAGAGTGTATTGTTTACACTGTATTTTTTCGCTGGCAGTTTTCCGTAAATTGGTGCCGATAGATTGAAATCTTTTATTCTGCTTGTTACTCATTTTAGGGGTTGCTATACTTTTAGCGAAATAAGGTAGATATTCACACAAAATTTAGAAAATACCTATTTAGTTCGGTGAAAAGTAAAAGTGAGTAATATGCAAAAAAGTGAGTGACAGTAGAAAAAGATGGGTGGGTAATGTCTGCGACATAACCGGAGAGATGTAGAATACATAAGGAACACGTTCTTTAAATATTTTGATACTCATTGGAATTTTCGGACAAAAGGTGATTTGGGCGAGGAATATTTCAAATTATTCTTTACAAAAATGATGGTGGTCCTGAAAAGGACCGGTTTTGTTGGCGTTGTTGGCCTTGGTGAGGGAGATGGCTAACGATGAAATTAATTGTTAGCATGAGGAAGTCGCGTAGTACTGGCCAATGGAAGAACAGATAATAATTGATTCCTGAAAATCAATTTTTCTTTATTCATGTAAATTATACATACTTACAAATCTAACAGAAGATTCCTGATCATATTTCTGAATCATTAGTGCGAACATTGTGTAATTTGGTTAAATACAATGAAAGTTACAAACTTTCCAAACTCGACCTTCTGTTCCTTCAGAAATATTGAAATGGGGTGTCTATATTAAACCGTTAGTTGTGGTCACAATAAAAAAAGATGGGTGGGTAATGTCTGTCACATAACCGGAGCGTCGTGATTTCAATTCGAGACGTTAATTTAAATCTAATAATATTCAACAGAATCACGTTTGAATGGGAAATTTTCAAATAATTCTCTATGGTAATAATGGTGGTTCTGAAAAGAACCTTTGGTATCGGCGTTGGTGTTGATGGTGATGCGCTGGATCGTTGGATATTTTTGGCATGATAGTTACGTGCCTGGCGAACTGTTTTGTAGCCTCGAACAAAACGACAAGACTGGCTTCTTCGGGTACCATTACGGCTGAACTTTATAAGCTTAGCTCGACTTTGAAATCTTGCACAATCTCACGAATCAGACACTAGTAGGGCCATTTTGTTTGCTACTAGCACGGAGCTGCACAAAAAAACCATTTAATGCAGTTAGTTCACGGGGGCTGCCAAAAAGCTTGAATAGAAGCATGCGACTTCAACGTTTCTCTTAAACACATGCAACAACACATTCGTTTTGGTAATACTGATAATAACAGTAGAAAGGAATGGAAAAGCAGTGCACGAAACGAGCGAGAGGATAATTTAAATTTTTGTTCCGTGTGCAAGCTACTTCTTTCCACACAACGTATTATGTTGCTTGTTGAAAATTTGCTACACACCTTAAAATGAAAGTTTCAGTTTAACTCTCACTAGAACACAATTGTTTGGTCCTGAAAAGAACCGTTGCTTTTATTGTAATTTACGCCCACTCCCACAAACCGACCAAGTAGGCATCACTGGCTTCATTACGGCTGAGTTTTGTAAGCGTAGCTCGACTTTGAAGTAATACACAACCTTACGAACCAGACGCTGGAATGTTAGCCAGCGGATTAGTTGCTCCGTTGCCCTTTAGTTGGGGCGAAATACTAGCACGGCGACAGTTCCTGATCGGTAGTTGGTTGCGATGGGCCACCAGTAGCTGGGGCACTTTTGCGGACCGTCATCATCGCCAACTGCTTTCCTCCGGTGGACTGGCTGCTTGCTAGTGCTTGAACGAATACGAATGATGAGAAAAACCGACCGACCAATATTCATATATGAACACACGAGAAAGCACTACTATCGCTCTCCCGCTCGTTTTCGTGCCATTCCTGTGCCTTTCCTTTCCGTTCGGCTACCAATACTAGCATAACCAAAACGAATATTCTGTCTTTCCATCGCCTTCAATCTAGTGGCCAGTGCTAGCAAACTTGCATGTTCAGTTTTTCAATAACAACATTCAAACAATATTTTCAAAGAATGCTGCAGATTTGAAAAGAAGGAAAAGATTTTCACAAATTTAAATTCTTTCGTGTTATTTGTTAGCGCTGATAAAGGCTATTTAGTTTGCTACTAGCAAGGAGCTGCACAAACAAATCGATTTATGCAGTTAATCAACGGAGGCTGCCAAAAAGTTCGAATAAAACCATGCGACTAGTGTACTTTGCACGTTCTATATTTTATCAATACTAGAGAGGATCAATAAAATAATTCAAATTGTAATAGCGACATGCAATTGTGGCAACACTGGCCAAGAGATGGTGGGGGAACACGCACATTCGTTTTAGTTATGATGGTAGTAGCAGCAGAAAGGAAAGGAAAAGCAGTGCACGAAAACGAGCAAGAGAGGATAATTTAAATTCTCTTTCTTTCTTTCCACACATCGTATTTTTTATATAGCTTTCTGAAAATTATTTGTTATACACCATAAAATGTAAATTTCAGTTTAACTCTTATTACAACACAATTAATTGGTCCTGTAAAGAACCGTTTATTGTTTTATTGCGGGAGCATAATTCAGACGCACTCCCCGCGGACACGGTGAGCCACAAAGCACTATTTTGCATCCTCGAACAAACCGACCAAGTAGGCATCGTTGGCTTCTCGGGGCATCATTACGACTGAGCTTTGTAAGCGTGGCTCGATTTTGCAGTCCTGCACAATCTCACGACCCAGACGCTGGAACGATAGCCTACTCTGTTGCCCTTTAGTTGGGGCGAAATTCTTGCAGGTCGACAGTTCCTGATCGGGTTGCGATGAGTCACCAGTAGCTGGGGCACTTTTTCCGCCGTCGTCATTGCCAACTGCTTTCCTTCGGTGGACTGGCTGCTTGCTAGTGCTTGAACGAATACGAATGATGAGAAAAACCGACCGACAGATATTTATATAATCGCGCTAATATGCACTACTATCGCTTTCTCGCTCGTTCTCGTGCCGTGCATGAGCCTTTCCTTTCCGTCCGGCTTCTAATGGCCTAACCAAAGGAATATGCCGTCTTTCCCCCACCAACTGCTCTCGTCAAGCAACCCAATGCGAATAACCATAGGAACAAACATGTAGTGGACCTATATATAAACTTTTCATTATTTTATTGTTCGGTTGGTCCACCATTTTGACGGCTCTGTGCGGGATGGGCTGAAAATTTTCACTTTTCCGAGTCGTTTTCGAAAGATTTTTCAAAACACAATTTTTTGTTATTAGTGCATGTTATACATACTTCAAATTTTAATACAGCATAGAGGAACATATTCGCAACAAATTGGCCTAAAAATCAAATCATTCTGTTAAGTATGATAAAAGTTATTAACGTTCAAAATCTGACGCGGCGCCGCAGCCGATATTTTGAAACGGGACCCCTATATTGAAAGCTTAAATGTATTCTACATTAAAAATGTTTAGTACGTTTAGGTGCATTCACAGTAAGAAACGCAGCCCAAAACGTGTTGAAAAGTTTTATCACTTATTTAACCACAATATTTGTAAAGAAATGTTGGATCACCGCTATAACAATGATTCAATCAAGGAAAACCATTCAGAATTCATATGCATGCAAAACTTTATGAAAATAATGCTCATAAATAAAATAAAAATGTATGGATAACAATACATTAATGTTCAATTACTAAAATATCAAAAAATTGCAAAAAACCCAATCTTTCCGCGAAAAATCCATTTTAACCGGGAAAAATCCTTGGGTTTTTATCCCCAAAGTTTTAAAAACCCGATTTGGTACATCACTGTGCATGGCTGTTCAAAGCAAAAGAAGTTCAGCGTGGCCACCGCGATTGCAGGATACTATTCTAGGAGTTCAATAATAACAATTGAGCTGATAAAAAGAAGTTAATTTATTTTACCCACCACACCAGACGCCCCCTTAATATTTTCAATTGACGTTGTCTTGAAGAATCCGTATAATTTTTTTTCGGGGCTGTACCAACGTAAGGACTCGATGCTCACATTGTCCTTACTATAAACAGGATTAAAATTTACCTTTTTGCAACCCGTTTCGGGCTCGGTGGTACCCGCATACAAGACGATGTCCGGCTAAATACATGTTGATACATATATTCAAACTACTACATGCACGTCGAGAAGAGATTAAAAATTTTCACTGAATTTTCAAGTAGAATAGGGGTAATGATATCGGCGCGTCGACCTCTTTCATGAGCGTATGTTCAAAATTAGCTAACGGGTGACCAACAAAAAATGAGAATTTTTTCAGTCATGTAGTTAAAAACAAAAAAAAACAATTTTCAACGAATTCAGTATTTGTTTCATTAAAAACATAATAGTTGTCGCTGGAATAGTAGCTGTCATTTCCTGAAATGTGGGTTTTCGAGAGCGAAAAGTAACTTTCGTCGTCCAGCACGAATGACGTCCCGCGTTAGTTCTTGGTCATCCACCAGCACTGAGATTTCATGATCGCTATCTGCTCGTCCGTGTACTCGGGAGACCGAGTCGTCTTCCGACAGATAGTGTCCTCCATCTTGAGGGTTCGATGAACCAAGGTATGGCAGCAGCGATATTTTCGGCCGTAAGGCGTCACGCAAACTCGTTCCGTCCTTGTTGTCGAACAGCTTTTTCAACGCTTCCTTCATCTTTTTCGTCACTATATTCGCCGGATGGCCGCTGCCGGCCTTCCACTCCACGCTCAGGGATGCCAGAATCCGGTAAACTGTACTCACGGGCACGTTTTCGTCTCGAAAGTAGTCTACCGTAAACTTTTTTTCACGATGACCATGCGTTTCATAAAACCGTACAACACGCTCGCGGAGTGCTTGCTGTTTCGACGCCATCTTCGATTGAACTGACAGCACCCGAGCGAAAAGAAACATGGCACCCATTTCTGGGGAGTCCAGAGAGCAATTCTCTTGGAGAGAGAAAAAACATTACGCTCTTCACGTTAATTACAGAAAGGTATTCAAATCATTCTCAATTTTTATTGAACACCCGTTATATACATGGATTCATATGCGTTCATTTGTGCAACTTTCTGTACATTTTGTAAGTAGGGGTTCTACCACAATAGATCTAAATACTGGTCGCAGTGGTTCGTCTTCAACAAAAAAGGGGTTCCCCACTACTTGGGTTCTCGTTTGGCCGGGGCGGACCCTTATTGACAGGAAGGCCTAGATACTTCTACCTGAATTTCGGATTTTCCTACATAAACAAAAAATAAATAAAAAACAAAATAATTGCTAATTAAATGTAGTTACAACATATAAATTTATAAATTTACCGACTTTTATTCCCCACGTCCACTCTCCCTTCACTGCGCTGCCTGCCGATACTTGATCTACTGCTGCTCGCGACAAACGGTATCTTCCGACTGGCCGAGTCAACAACGGCCGCGACCTCCTTCAGTCGTATCTTCGTTCGCTGCAACGGTAGCGGTCCTTGGCATTTAGCTAGGGAGATGAGCTAGGATCCTTTGTTGGAACATCCCTAGCGACGGTAACGAAATATCGTCGGATTCGCTTGTTCTCCGCAATGAATCCCAGAAGACACCTCAGTGTTCTTCCCCGGAGCCTTTGTTCTAGCTGTATCTCTCTCTTTGACTGTTAGCTTTAGAGGAGAGCCAGGCTCGTTCGGTTTATCCTGTACAGCGAAAGGGGCGGATCTTAAGGATCTTTGACAATTAGCCGCGGGAGCGAAAACTTCTTGGAACTTGACTGCCCCACTTCGGCGATCCAGCACCTCTCTTTATTGAGTATTTTAACCACGGGCCGGCACTTTTCGACAGATATTTTCACTGTCGCGCACTTCACCTCACTGGTTGGTCGTGGCGGGAAAGTGTCCCGAAAAAAACTATTTTCCCGAAAAAAAGACTATTTCCGTACATCGGTGCAGACGGTGTTAATTCTGGTGATAATCAAGCCTAAATCGATGAGCCACTTATAGCGGCAAAAGGGCTGAAAGCGAAAAAAGCTCCCGCTCCGGATGGTATCCCCAACATAGTACTGAAGACCGCGATCCTAACATTTCCGGACATGTTCAGGATGATTCTACAGAAATATCTGGACGATGGCTACTTCTCGGACAGATGGAAGATCCAGAAGGTGGTGTTGCTGCCAAAACCAGGAAGCCACTATATACCTACTGACTACTCTTGGTACACTTCTGAAAAAAATCATCTTCAACAGGCTGACGAACTACGCTGAAAGTAGAACGGACTATCACAAAGGCAGTTCGGATTCCGGAAAGGGATATTGACGGTGAACGCCATCCGCACAGCCATCGTGAGCGCGAAGGAAGCGTTGAAGCAAAAGAGAATGGGTAACCACTGCTGCGCATCAGCGTCAGTTGGATGGCAATGGCCGTATCGCTGCACAGAATTCGGGTTCTAGACTATCTGTGCAGGGTTCTGAAAAGTTACTTTCAAAGCCGAGTACTGGTCTACGAAACGAACATGGGGTAGAGGTCGATTAGGATCACGGCGGGAGTACCTCAGGGCTCCATACTTGGCCCAACGCTCTGGAATGTAATGTACTACGGAGTGTAAACACTGGAACTGCCCAGGGGAGTTGAGATCGTCGGCTTTGTACATAACGTTGTCTTGATGAGGTGGGGATGTTGACGGCAGAGACACTAGGCATCGTGGAAACCTGGATGACTGATGTCAAGTTGCAGTTGGCTCACCACAAGACGGAGGAAAGCTGGTCAGCAACCGTAAAAACATCTAGCGTATCGTGATCAGCGTCGGGTGACAATCTATCCCATCGATGCGTGAGCTGAAGTACATACGTGGGTGTGATGGTCCACTATCGATTAAATTACAACAGCCATGTCAACTATGTATGTGAGAAGGCTGCGAGGACAACTGACATATTGGCAAGAATCATGCCGAATCACGGATGTGCAACACGAGACGTCTCCTGGCGAATGTCCCAACCTCAATACTCAAATCGGAACCGGACGAAGCTGACAAGCACGTTCCGCCTAATCGCTGTTCGTGTCGCCAGTGCGCACAGAACGATATCGTTGGACGTGGTATGTGTAATTGTCGGGATGATCCCCATCTGCACTCTGGCTGAGGGCGTGAATACCAACGGAGAAATGCACGAAAGTCGCCTTGACTGGTAAGAGCGGACTCGTTGACAAAGTGCCAGCAAGAGTGGGACAACACTGAGAAAGGAAGGTGGACCCACCGACTCATCCCAAATGTGTCGGTTCGGGTGTATAGGAAGCATGGAGAGGTGAACTTCCATTTGACGCAGTTTTCGTCCAAGTACGGATGCTTCCGGAAGAACTTGTTGTGATTTGGACATCCTTTTGCAGGAGTGACGCCAAGAGACGCAATAATACGTGTTCTTCCAATACCAATATCGTCGAAGACATGTGCCACGATGAGCATATCTGGGATGCGGTGAACAGAGTAGTGTCGAGCATATTTTCCGAGCTGCAGCGGAAGTGGCGAAGGGACCGACAAAGTAGTGTCGCCGACTAGAAAATAACAAATCCAGTTTCAGGAGAAACTCAACCGTCGAGGAACTCTACGTGGGAACTGACTAGGTCCACCGTCGGGGACCAGTGAAGTAGTACGCGACGTAGCACCGGGTTCGGGTCGTCGAGGCGTCAATGAACCGGACGTCAGGCTTCACCGGAACCACCGGACTGACCACTTTACCAGGTAGCTCGTGAATAGGCTAGACCGCCGCCGGGGGATGGAGCGAGTAGATTTCGTCGAATAGCTAGCTTCGTTGGGGCGCCAGTGAACCGGAAGCTACACTCCACCCAGAATCGCTGGACAAACTTCGACATCTACCGGCTGGCCCGTTGAGTAGACTAGGTCTATCGCCGGGGACTAGATCGAGTAGATCAGGATAAAGCGGTGAGCTCAATGGCTCACGGAAACGGACATCGGTATCGGGAAAAACCTACCGCCGAGAAATTCACAGTGGGGTAGATTCACTGCCTCGTGGACTATCCGACTATATCGTGACAAAAATGGGAGCTTATTGGCTCACGAAACAAACATCGGTATGTAGAGAAATTTTGTTGCCAGAGAACTCTTAGTCGGAGTAGAGATAATATCCGAGCAGATAAAGCTGGGAGTCAAATGGCTCAAGGGAGCGAGTATCGGTGTCGAGAAAAATTCTTCCGTCGGGGATCTCTCATTCGGAGCAGGTTGAGTTCACCGTCGAGAACTATATGGGATAAGGCTGTGAACTGAATGACTCACAGAAACAGGAGCTCAGAATCAGCGCGTAAACTGCTCACTAGGACGAATGATAAATGGCGACGTAATATATGTAGACAAGAAGCAAGAGAAGAGGCGAGAGTTAAATCAAAGCTCAAAGGTCGAGCCATTTCCTGGACCAAGCGAGGCTCCGAGATAGAGCAGAAGAACGACGTGCGATGAAAGCACAACAAGTCCCCCATTCACGAATTAATACCTCGATGTAATTCCGTGGGGGAAAGTGCGAGAGGAGAGTAAGGAGTGTTTTAGTGCTTAGGCACGAAAGTGATTCTTGAGATCCACACAGTGCCAATACACTGCAAGCCAGGCTTTCGGTCATCGGCAACTATCTTCGACTGCTGAATACCCGAAGCTTCCTGAAGAGGTACCCGGGTAATCGCTAATTGCAAAGCTTATGTCTATTATGCCAAACACCATTTTCAGGTAAACTGAGTTAGATAAGTCATGTTACTGGATATTGAACTCACTACAAATTGGTGTTTTCAGCTCATAAAAATACGGCTTGGTTACTGGCTTTTTAATTTTAAACAAAATTATCTATAAGCCTAATATAATCCTATCTCACTTATTAATGAATGCTTGGGATAGCAGCTATTTTTGACCCATCCAGCGTGCGTCATATAAATTAGCTTAATCAGTTTTGCGGGGAAGCCATGTTCAAACATTATCTGCCACAGTTTATTATGTTTCACTGAATAGCGAATAGCCTTGAAATCCATAAACAGCTTATTAAGTCTGCATATTGCATTTTCAGATTTTATCCAGGATTCGTCGCAAGGCAAACATCTGACCCGTCGTTGATTATCCTTCTCGAAGCCCGCAATGATAGGGTTCAGCCAAGGAGCACATAATTCTGAACAGAACACGGGAGAGTACCTTATAGGTAGCATTGGGGATCGGTATACGCCGGTAGTTATTACACTCGAGTTTGTGACCCTTCTTGTAGATCACAGCCATCCATCCGTCCAGATCATCCCGAACACGCAGTGGATTGCTTCGTACAGCCGACCGTCTTTTAAAAGTTCGGTCGGGGTCCCTCCCTTACTAACGGCTTTACTGTTACAACCGTTGTATGTCCAACAAAAAAGAATATTTCCAGCAGGCCAACAGTGTAGCGTAAATCGAAAAAAAATATAACTATGGCAGACGATTTGGACACTCTTGAATGTTTTGGACTCAGGAACTCACTTTCAAAATCGGTGAAAATGAAACGGATGAACTCACCTGCTTCCCAGTAATCCGGATTTCCGGAGGGATGTAGCAGCACTGCGATACGATTTGTATTGCAATGTAACCCCTCGAAAAATTCACGTTCCAATGGCGAAAACATATCATTCCAACATTTTGGCGAAACATAATCTCGCAGGGGATAACACGTGGTAAAGCAATGCAAGTTTGTGAATCAAATTTATTTTTGTTTATTTTACATTTAAAACAAAATAAGATCGTTAAGTGAGTTTAAAAGTACAAGAGCAAAGAAACGCTATCGGTGAATCTACATCCTATGTTGATACTGTTGAATTTCAACGGAATCGATCATCATTTTGTTACTCACATGTAAAAACTCCTATCCAAACCGTAACTCTAGACTGTCGATCATAATTACAACGCTTCATACTTAACATTAACGGTACCAAAGCGACAGTTTCTTCCCCTGGACCCAACTCGAATCGTTTCGATAGTTCGAATATTGACGACCATCTGTCAAAAAAGGCAGTATGTAATTATTTTCAATTTTAAGTAATTATCCCAAGCTTCATTTAATTCGTTCGCTTCCAAAGCGCATTTCGCCGCCCGGTCACCTCCACCTTGTCCCTTGTCTCGATGAGTGAGAAACGAATCTTTTGTAGCATCGTTACAATGAGAACCTTTTTATTCGGGCTCAATTTAATCACTTCGATACGACGATGACGACTCAACGCAACCATCGAACGAGGCCGCTGGTGAGGTGATTGAGAAAGCTATCGGGAATAAAAGGAAACAGAAAAGAGGAGGAACTTCGTCGCCGTTGTTGCTGTTGGTGTAGGACGGAACGGTGGAAAGAAGGGCAATTACAAATTAAACACCTGAACCACTTCTTAACGCGGAGTGATTGTGGAACGTTGGGTCAATACGTTTACGATTTCCGTCCAAGGGTAAATTAATCCGATTGGGAAATGACAAACCGACAATAATGAGTTGATGTACCAGGCTCAGGTGGACAATGTTGATTTATATCGTCGGGGACATTCAGCGGAATACAGGTGCTATCAGAGTGTTGAAACTCATATGTTCGACAGTGTAATCGTGTTCAGTTTTCATCTGGACCTCATACAATCAGTCGCAACATGACCCGATGCTGTCTGATCGTGTTCTGAAATTGCTCCGATTTTGGTGGATACCACGAAATTTGAAACCATTATCTCAGTTCCGCCACAATCCAACCCACTGCTGTAATTGGGCTGGCTGACATGATATGAAACTCGCAGCCAGGCAGCCCTGGCAGTCAACAAGATCCATCACTGCACGAGCCCTATCATGTCCAGTCGTGTTCATGCTTGAATGGTTCCGAGCCAGGGGCTTCCTATCCTATGTTCTTCTTACCAAGTGATCCTCGATCCAGCTCGAGACACAGTTTTCGATTCGTTTTACCCCGAATGTTAAATAAATGAAACCACCAGAAAGCTTGTCCGTTGAAAAAGAAAACTACGAAGCGATTGAGGATGAAGTGCATCTTCCTATATTTTGCTACGGGACGTGCGAGAGTGTCGTAAAGGAAAATCATCATCATCATCAACAGCAGCAGCAATAGAGCCCTCTGGGGCGTAATGGCTTTTTGGGTTACCCAAGGGTCCCGCGATGATGTGAAGCTACAGGGTACAGGGCTGGCAGAACGAGCAACGGCAGAAACCGGTTTGGTCGAACACGTGCATCTTTTACGATAACGACGAAGAAGGGATAGAAAAGACGAAGAAGCAGCACAAGCAGAAGCGAAAAGAAAACGATTATTTCGCTTTCTCGTCTTTTTCGTAGTGGCCCTCTTCTTGTTTGCCTTCGACTCGATCGTAGTAAACACACAGCCGAGGTTCTTAATTTTACGTTATCGTGAATGTGGAGGCAACGGGCAGCATCACCGACCCGGTCAGGTCCGGTTGGTGGACAGAGATAGGCAGACCGTGTATGAAGAACACTGTTTTCAAGAAACGAACACGTCAGAAAGAGAAACAACGAAAACAAATCGTAAAAGTGCACCAGCCAGAGAGCGGAAGACAACGGGGCGAGTAAGAAAACTTGAATCTGAGGAGCGTGAGTGTGTAACTTGAGTAAGTCTTTGGATTAAGATCACCAGTGATAGGAACGAAGAGAGGGCTGCGAGGGAAAGCAAACGAAAGAAGAAGGGTAAAAGAATAAAAGAAGAAAAAATATACAAACTTGTTGATCTGATGCTGATCCGATCATGCAGAGTGAAGAGCGCTGAGGAAAAGGTTTTTAACCTCACTCCGTGAACGATAGAGCTTATAGGGACTCGTTTAGGTTTGACCGGAGAACGGGTGGAGCCCGTGGCCGTGGTAGGGAAAGTGTGGAGGAAACCGTTGCGCGCGCGAAATGTGCGTCGTTAAAAAAGTAGGGGGACTCGATATTTACATGCTAATGGCTCTTTGACTATTCCGCACACACACCGCATCGCACGCCTGTGGATATTGTTTTTAGCTACGGTAGTCTTTTTCTTCCTCGGCAGAACGCAACGAGTTTGCAAATTTTCTTCGTCTTCTTCGACCTACAATGGTGGCGGTTGACTTCTGCGGGTCGATGCCAGTGACAGACACGTAATGGATCGCTTTAGGGAGCAATGAAGCGGTCATGGCACATTCTGAATACACTAAATAATGTTCCGCGGTGTTGTGGAATCACACATCTATACGCAGCCTCTGGCAGTAGCATCAATCGGGAGCGGGTCAAATATGAATCTCTACGTACTTGTCAGTTAATTTTATGACCACGGATGCTTTTGTGCCACGAGCTGTCCGAGCACTGGTAGCAAAATGAACACATTAAGCAAATTCGAACTAAATTAATTATTGGAGAGGCGTTCGAGTTCCTTTCATCAGAATCCTACACTAACTTAATGACAGGACTGTGCTTAGGATTAATTCTCATCAGTTTAAAGCAAACATTGTATTTTCGGTTTTTGGAGCTAGCATCAGTCTGGCGCTAGCTTAGTCCTGTCACTAAGTTAGTGTCGGATTCTGATGAGAGGAACTCGAAGCGCCTCTCCAATAACTAATTTAGTTATAGGTCCTGTCCTTTACGTGCAAAAGTGGTTTAAACAATGCTTCTCCTTAGTAGAGAAAAAACAGCTTTTTATCCAAATTCAAACTAATTAGTCATTGAGATAGGGTATTATTACTATTATAGCATTAGAGCCTAATATCACTAATTTCGCCAATGTTGCACATTTTGATTTCGAATCAAAAACATGAGATAATGGCAATATTAATTTTGGGGCATTGAAGAAAAAGAAAAAATGGGCATTGAAGTGAAGATGTTATTTTCTGTATTGATTATGAACATGTTAGAATAGCTGGCGTTCAACAGGGGGAAAAAGAAAATAAAATAAACACCAATTCACAGTAGCTCAGTTTAAAACAAAAGGTGGACTAAAGTCCACCTTTTGTAAAAGGTTTTAAGTAATTTTGGCGTGCTTAAATCATTTTCCATTTCTTATAAAGGAAATGTGTAGAATTCGCTCAAACTTTCAAGATTTTTTCCGAGCCCCGGAGGGCCGAGCCCTATATACCAATCGACTCAGCTCGACGATTTGGGACAATATCTGTGTGTGTATGTAACGGACAAACTCTCATTCGTGTTTCTCAGAAATGGCTGAACCAATCTTATCCAAACCAATTTTAAATGAAAGGCCTATCACCAAGACAGAACGCTATTAACTTGTTTTTGATTCTGATGTTTAGTTTCCAAGATATGAATGTTTGAATGTTTAAAAATGGTGTTCTTCGCAGTTTTTTTAAATTATTTTAATTTTAAATTAAATTATCGAAATTGACGACACAGATAAACACTTTATACATACTACATATACAAATACCTATTATCAAAAGAGATAGTTATCATTTAATATGGACGAAAGATTTTTATCATTTCCCATAGCCACAAATAAGACCAAAAACAGGCAATCTATTTTTAACGCCAAACGGCTAAATTTAGGTCAATAGTACCTTCGGAGAATTCTATGGATGCAATGTGGCCTTTCTTTTGTAGTTAGTTTTTTGCTGATTAATCCACCTACGAGTGAGATATTTTCATAAATTTTCTTGGAAGTGATTGTATTGAAATAATGTCTTCAGCAAATTTGAAGCTCTTACTTTTGCGAATAACTTTACTGAAGATATTAAATATCTATTTTGAATACTTTAAAAGTTATTGCTTGTTGTTTGTGGATTACCCTTTGTCGCCTATTTATTGTTCAATTTAGTAATAAAGCATTTAAATTAGCCAAATATTATTTCGATTAAACGAATTTCGTATTTCCTTTAAAAGTAGAATACTTCTAACGTTTCAATATAGGGGTTCCGTTTCAAAGTTTCAGCTGAGATATTTTCCCAGTTTTCAAATGCGAAAAACTTCCGTTTTACTAATCGAAATCACTATATTTTTGCACTATCTGATCGGAAATATGTGCACGTATATTGTATTTGATTCTGTAAAATGTACGATTACTATAAATAACAAGAATAATGTATTTTATGAAAGTGGAAATTATCTGCGCTGATCTGATCCGTCCAATTCAACCAAGCAGAGAGTGTTGCTAGTATTGCCCCTTCATCATCCAATGAACCGAGACGCACTATGAAAGCGGTACATTAGAAAAAAATCGTCAGTTTGCTTTCTGACCTCGTAGTAGTTGCTACGTTTTGTTAGCTCGAAGCAATATATTCCATGACTGCCGTCAGGCATCATTTCAATAATGTACAGGCGCGCCAGTTGCATACATACAATGATCACAGACCACAGAAAAAACAGAAACTCAGTCACTAAAAAACATGACGACAGTAGCGCATCTGGTGAAGATATCCCAACTACCTTCGAAAACGTTAGGGATTTTTACATCCATTGAATGCTGAAGATGGACGTCTGTTCTCTGTGCTGTTACTCACAGAAATATGGGTCATATTTTCTCAAATTTAACAAAAATCGATTGATACACGTTCTATGAAGACTAAAATCTATGTTAGATTTTGATAACTATGAGGTCATTGTCAAGTGACAGATTTTGCCAGACAATTTTAGTTGAACTACCAGGTTTTCTTTCAAAAATAGTGGCAATCTTGCTGGAGTGTATATTGGAATGTGCTCTTTGGTTAGTTTTCTTCTGGCAAGCAGTAGTGCGGGTGCGATTGACGATTTCATTAGTACTGGTTGTAGCGTTGTGAGAAGGGGATTATGTTGGTTTATTGGAGTTTAAGTTTCTGCTAATAGTTTGATACTCGGGAAAAACTGGGTAAACGTTTCACGTATCATCGTATATGCTGCTATAAACACAGTTTTATAACGATCCGTAGAACCAGATTAATTGTATAACATGTGCATAACGGGATTTTCATTTCACTTATTTTGTTTGCGAATTTCACTGCTCAACAAGTGAAATGCCTCGTTGAAAGCCCTGGTACTGCATTCGTTGTCGGTTATTATCATACGTGACAACTGTAGGGTTATTTCGTAGAAACCTGGTTGGTTAAGGTTTGATCAAAATATAATTTATTTTATTTGTACATGCCATACTTTAAAGTGGCCTATTATATAGGTATATATAAATATTAGAAATACCTGATAGCTGATTTTAATGTAACCATATCGAGACAAAGACAGTAAAAATTTCAGCATTCGAATTACCAGCCTAAGTGTATTCTACTTCACTTAGGTTATGTCTCTGACATTACCTACCCATGTTTTTCTATTTACAATCGCTATAAATAACTGCCGAACAATTCCAAGTTATCTAGATGGGACTTGATCACTTATCGGTGCTAAACCGTTCATTTACGCGAACCTTCTGACTGCAAATTGTCTAACTTAAAACATCGAATCGATCTGAAACATATCTCGGAAAATAAAAAGCGATATAAATAATTCCAAGCAACGGCGTAGCCAAGAGGAGGCTTTGGGGTTTAATACCAAACCCCGCCCTTCCAAACAATAATAGGATTGAAGCTAAAAATTTATTGATGCTGACTGATTTAATAATGTTTCTAATTATCTGATCAGGACATTGATAACCTGTTGCTTTAAACATCATGATGACTTATGAAAAATTGTGGAAATGGGATTCTGATCTGCAACTGATCTATTTGTCTTGATCTCACAGTTGTGTAATCATATCAATATCCAATACCTGCATGAAAATCTTATAATAGAAATTTATTCCAGAGTGCTGAAAACCATCATAATCTTCAGATTTCCTATCATATTGAGCTCACTTTTGAAGGAGTGATACTTCAAACAACTTTGTTGAAGACATGATGGCTCCACGTGTTCAGGATATCAAAATATTTTCGGCAATTTGTATTTTCCTTTAAAATAAATTATTATGATTTTACTATTTATGATAAATCTCTTCTCAATAAATTAAAAACTTCAAAGAAAAGAGTTTATACCATTTGGACAGTAAGTTCGATTTTCACCAAACCCTCCCGAAACCGAATTTCTGACTATGCCGTTGAGTCCAAGTAAGTAGTAACAAAGTCTATACTCGTCCACAAGAAACTTCTTCGAATACTGCCAATTGTCAGCGCCATATGAAAATATGCCTGATGGGTTCTAGTAGATAAACGAGGCTGACTTCAAGTAAATCCTCTCTTGAGCATATTTTCCGTATCTTACAGATAAGGCAAATACGCAAAAATAAAAATTTCAAGCATTTTTAAATTTCATGCTGAAAGAACCTCTTTAAGGGAAATTTATATTAAATATTCAGAAATAGTTATGAGACTATATCAAGGGACTAAAGAATATTTTATCAGTTTCGGTTTATTCTGAAAAAATAATTAAATATGTCCCGAATTAGTAAATGTCCCCATTTCGTCAGCCTAAAATTCACCATGGGGCTGATAAAAACTGGTCTTTGCTGTACTTACTATTCACTGTGTCCCACATTAGTCGGTACAACCCATTTTTTGAGGATATTTTTTTCAATTGTATCGAGCTACAGCAAATGTTTGGTTGAAAACTACTATTATTTTATCTTCTTCTTCTTTCAAAATTTGGCGAGCCTACTCCCATTCGTGCGATTGTTTATATAAAAAGGGTATCCTAAATTATTTGGTATAATTAAGTATTTATATATTTCTGATTGAGAAAGTACAGGAATTTTCAGCATTTGCCCAATACAATATTACAAAAGCTTTTTAAACAAACTTTCCCTAATAAGGTTGTGAAAATTATAAAGTATTTGATAATGCTGTTGTAACGACATATTTGAACATTTTTAATTCTATTATTTTTATGATAACGAGTTGTCACCGTTGTTCCACAATGCAGTTTATTTTTTATGGCTTACGGTGAGTACGGTCTTTTGAATTGCTGAACTGAAAATTATAGAATAGAAATTAGTTTTTAGTATTCTTCACAGATTTAACCCACCAAAAATAGTGCAAAATGGCTCTGAATGAGAACCGCTGGTGCACTTAGCCGATTTCTGAACAGCGCGCACTCGGTGCACTAACGCGGGTAACGGAAGTTTATTGAAGTTTTGCGAAAAAATGTTCCAGTAATGACAATGTTTTCCCTCACGAAATTTTAGAGATTTTGTGTGATATAATATCCGCAGAGAGTGATAAGAGTTATAAGAAATGTCAGGGAGTGATAAGAGTTATAAGAAATGTCTCATCACACTGTTAAGTGGATTAAAAACGTTTTTGATATTAAAACGTACAGACATTTCTACGGCTCACGTGCGTACACGATACATAGCACAGACACTACATAAAAACGTGGTAAAAATAATATACGTAGATGGCGAAATGAAATTGTTTTCGACCAAGAATCTTCATTAGTGTTCGTGAGTCCAATTGACAAAATTGAGGATTGGTTCACAAAGATGGCTCAAAAATATTAGTTTTGTTAAAACTGTTCTTATTATATTTGTATAGTAATTTTCGAGCTCTGAATTGTTTTTGATAATAAAAGCTCATTAGGGTGGCTCAAATATAATTATGTTGACGTGAAGGTTTATAATTCGATTTAAAGATATGTTTGTGCGCAGAATTCCTTTTTGAATGTCTAAGTTCATTAGAAATTAACTTTACTACTTATTAGGGTGGGTCAAAAATAAGTATTTTATCATTACGGGTCAATTGATTTTTTTCAATAATGTTGGAACGCTGAATTTATTTTTAATAGTGAGATGAATTAAGTTACATCTGAGTATGGTGCATCAAACATGATTATTTTGCTTTCAAGGATCAAACAAGGGAATAATGTTGGTGCGTTGAATTTATTTTTGGGGTACTGGACATGAAAAAATATATTCAGGCGGTGGTCAGCTATTTTCGTCCGTGTCCCTTATCACCTATTTTATAAGGTGATTCATCCACAGTGTTATCTTTGAAAATGAACTATCTTGGTTATACAACTAATTTCCCTGATCTTATTTTATTGCAAATAATTAAGTAGGTTTTATTTTATTATATTCAGAATTGCACATATTTTGTCGTATGTAAGTTCAAATGTTCTTTGATTTGATGGCATTGTAAGGGAACATGTATCCGCCGGTTGATGCTAATCGAGCTGACATTTCTTCTGGACTGATCAAACTAATTTCATTGTTTGTTTAGTGTTTATTAGAGCAGCTTGGAAACCAATCCACGGGGCATTTAATGTGCGTGGGGAATACGCATGGTCTTGTCCGAGTGAAATGATGATTCATATATTAAGGGTTGAGAATTGGCAGTTAGTGAGAAGAATTAGAAGCTATTTATCAATTTGTAGCAGTTATATCAGCACGAAGGATATATGGTCCGTGTTGGGTCAGACCGAACTAAGTCGCAAAACCTTAAAAAATGAGATAATCATAGCACTGGTTAAAGAATTCAGAACTGGTCTTCACCTTCATTCGACTTTTAGCTGATTTGAAATATGTTACAATAAGCACGAATTACAGCAAAAATTAATTTCAAATTATAAAGTAAAGAATGCTGCGATTCAAGCTTTAAACTCGGTAGAGGAGACCGGGGCTGGCTGGCCGAGTTTTTCTTTCAGAATTTCTGTACTCATACTGGTTAGACTTTTTCAAAACCGAAAGATACAACCCTTGAGCATATGTGTATTTTTTTCATTCATGAAAAAAAATCAGGGAAAAGGTTATTAGCAAACAAATGCGGAAAGAAAAATTGGCTAACCAACCCCAGGGCTGGGGTAGGTTGGCCGAGTTTGGTAAAATAAATTAAACACGTCAAATGTATCAGTGGAAAACTTTTAATTCAAAGAAAATATCGTTTGTTCGTATATAGGTAAGGAAAATAAAAAAAAAGGACAATAAATATATAATAAACTCTTCACTTGTTAGTCTTTTTAACCTTTTTGGACTAACCTTTGGCAACTTTACACTGAAAACCATTCGATGAAGAAATTAGCAAAACAAATTCTTGTTTTCCTAATTAGTTGATATCAACAGGAAAAACGTAACTAAATTTTCCCTTAATTTTGCGGGATTCGGTTTAATTAATTTTTATCAGCTTAATCCTTAATTTTTTACATTTTAACGACATTCAATTAGCTAGAGATTACTGGGTAGGGAAAGTTATGAAAATTAGGACCATAGTACTCAAGTGAGAGCAAGGATGTGAAGTATACAGATCGGAAATCCTTAAGTCCTTTTCTTACCGGACATCACGCAGGACTAGGTGCTTGCTCAGAAAGAAGAAAGGATTATTACATATATGAGAATCGGAAACCCATACAGTATGCAACCGTGTATATGATTCGCGTACTCCTCGTACCTATTTGAACTACTACTTTGAGACCCAACAGAAATAGTCGATAAAATCTGATTGCGTTCCCGTCATCCAGAACCATTGCGACGTTAAACGCTTGTTTTTTTTCTGAAGAATCTCTGCATCCAGAAGCATACGATGTATCCCATCGGTAGGTTTTTGACGCAGTATAATTTCCGGAAGCATGAGAATTGCAGCAATTGCATGCTTAAATCGATCTGGTATAGCCCCCAGTAGTATTTGGACCTTTTCCTGATCATTGCCGCCCCTCTAACTACGAACTTATTAAAAGTATATCCCACATGTTTTACGGAGGACTACGTCTTTGTTTTCGATATAGGGGTGAACTTTGCAAATTTAACAGTAATCAGACGTAACGAAATATCTCTAGGTTTTGAACATGAATATTTCAGCAATTTTATGATAAGTTTTAGACATTTTTCATCATCGGAGATGAATTATCGGTGACCTTAATGTCTATCAGGTGGAATCTACGTACGAGCGTATCACGTTGTGCAAACCAACATCAATCGCAAACTTTAGAGTGTGCAAGAAAAGGGTATTACGATCAAATGTTGGTCAACTTCAACTTAACGCTTTGTCTGCATACCCTCATTTTAAAGAAGTGTCCAAATTAACTGTCACCAACTTAATAAAAGTGTTCGAAAAACGTCTGTTGACAGTCAAGATTACTGAAGAAGTCGAAAGCTGAAGACCGCAATAACGAAGAAAAGAGTGGCAAACTGTTTTAAGTTAAACCCAAACATCTCCGTCCAAAATGTCGCAAGCAAGCTGGGAGTGTTGTTTATAAGGTCGTCTACAGCCGTTTTTCATAGTAAGGTTTGAAAAGTTTCAAAAGCCTGGCCTGTAATGTAGTGCCACTGTGTCGAGCTCACGCTCGTACCTAACCACTACAATTACTCGCTACTTTTTTTCGGCCTCCTTCGGGCTCGTTGTGTTTTCGCGGCACCTTAGTACCGGTGCTTGTTCCATGAGCCAATCAGCTCCTATTTTTGCCACGATTTAGTCGGATAGTCCACGGCGGCGAATCCACCCTACTGTGAATTCCTCCGGCGGTTGATTTCTCCCAATACCGATGTTCGTTTCCGTGAGCCATTTAGATCCCCGCTTAATTCCCATCTACTCGATCTAGTCCCCGGTGGTTGACCTAACCTACTAAATGGGCCAGACAGTAGATGCCGAGGTTCATCTAGCGATTCCGGGTGGAGCGTAGCTTCCGGTTCACTGGCGCCCCAACGAACCACTGCGTGGTCTACTTGGTCTAATCCCCAGCGGTGGATCTTGCCTACTCACGAGCTACCCGGTAGTGTGTCGAAGTCTGTCCGGTGAAGCCCGACGTCCAAAACCCGGTGCTCCGTCGCGTACTACTTAACTGGTCCCGGTGGTGGCCGACGGAGAGTTCCCCGGCGGTGAAATTTCTCCTGAAACCCGATTTGTGGTCTCACGGCGGTTTTCTTGCCAATGGCGTTACTTTGTTATGCAAATTCCCAAATGGGAAAATTTTGGACGATGCCAATTTTTTTTGTGCATAAGGACACATACCTGACATAAAGTACGGTTTTTGTTTTAGTGTTTCGGATTCTCCTCGTCAGTAACTAGCACCAACTGGGTGTCTAGTTAGACGATGTATCTAAGCTAGTACCCAAATTAGCACTAGTTAGACACTAAAATCCAAAAAGTCACACGTCTTGCGTGAACACTAAACAACTGGCTTATACCGAGTGATGTCTCGATAGTAAGCACAGAAGTTCTGTTTGCCGACGAAGAATATGAACCGAAACTGTCTTATGGTTTGAAGACCCAAACGCCTGAGATTATGCAAATTCCCAAATGGGAAAATTTTGGACGATACCAAATTTTTTGTGCATAAGGACACATACCTTACATAAAGTACGGTTTTTGTTTTAGTGTTTCGGATTCTCCTCGTCAGTAACTAGCACCAACTGGGTGTCTAGTTAGACGATGTATCTAAGCTAGTACCCAAATTAGCACTAGTTAGACACTAAAATCCAAAAAGTCACACGTCTTGCGTGAACACTAAACAACTGGCTTATACCGAGTGATGTCTCGATAGTAAGCACAGAAGTTCTGTTTGCCGACGAAGAATATGAACCGAAACTGTCTTATGGTTTGAAGACCCAAACGCCTGAGATTATGCAAATTCCCAAATGGGAAAATTTTGGACGATACCAAATTTTTTGTGCATAAGGACACATACCTTACATAAAGTACGGTTTTTGTTTTAGTGTTTCGGATTCTCCTCGTCAGTAACTAGCACCAACTGGGTGTCTAGTTAGACGATGTATCTAAGCTAGTACCCAAATTAGCACTAGTTAGACACTAAAATCCAAAAAGTCACACGTCTTGCGTGAACACTAAACAACTGGCTTATACCGAGTGATGTCTCGATAGTAAGCACAGAAGTTCTGTTTGCCGACGAAGAATATGAACCGAAACTGTCTTATGGTTTGAAGACCCAAACGCCTGAGATTATGCAAATTCCCAAATGGGAAAATTTTGGACGATACCAAATTTTTTGTGCATAAGGACACATACCTTACATAAAGTACGGTTTTTGTTTTAGTGTTTCGGATTCTCCTCGTCAGTAACTAGCACCAACTGGGTGTCTAGTTAGACGATGTATCTAAGCTAGTACCCAAATTAGCACTAGTTAGACACTAAAATCCAAAAAGTCACACGTCTTGCGTGAACACTAAACAACTGGCTTATACCGAGTGATGTCTCGATAGTAAGCACAGAAGTTCTGTTTGCCGACGAAGAATATGAACCGAAACTGTCTTATGGTTTGAAGACCCAAACGCCTGAGATTATGCATTTGGCATCGTCCAAAATTTTCCCATTTGGGAATTTGCATAATCTCGTCTAACTAGACACCCAGTTGGTGCTAGTTACTGACGAGGAGAATCCGAAACACTAAAACAAAAACCGTTACTTTGTTAGTCCCTTCGCCACTTCTTCTGCAGCTCGAAGGGTATGCTCGTAACCACTCGGTTGACAGCGTCTAAAACAGCGTGCTCGTTGTGACACAACTCTTCGACGATATTGTCCACTTTCACACCAGGCATACCCTTTCAGACTTTTCGAACCTAGGGCATTCGAAGACCACGTGTTCCGGTGTCTCATGCACGTTCACACCGGGCAAAGGGGTGACGAAGTATGTCCAAACCGATGCAGGTACTTCCGGAAGCATCCATGCCCGGACAAAAACTGTGCCAAATGGAAGTTCACCTCTCCATGCTTCCTATGCACCCAAGCTGACACATTTGGGTTAGTGGGTCCACCTTCGTTTCTCCGTGTTGTCCTACTCTTGCTGCCACTTAACCAACGAGTGTGCTCGGACCAGTCAGCCAGAGTGATGCTAATGAGAATCATCCCAGCAATGGCGCTAAATAACGAGCATAATCCATAACAATAAATTAAGAAGTTAACATGATTAAAAAAAACTTTTTGGCGTAATGTAGCGCCCCTGTTGGGGGCGACTTTGCGCCAATTTTTAGTCCTTTATATCTCATATTCAATTTTGATTTTCCAAAAGATCTTTTCACTGACTTTTGAGGTACTTCTGCCATATGTAAAACATCAAACAGTTTCAAATTTGAAGTTGCGTGATCGTTCTATTTTTGGCGTAGAGTAACCCCCAATGACGGTAGTTCTTATTGAAGATAGATTCTCGAGTTGCAGTGTGGCCATAAAATGAAATTCGGGAGAAGGACAAAAAATAAGTTCGAACCCCATTAAAAACGCAGTGGAAAATGTATTCCATCTGCGATTAAATAAATGGACATTCTCTGCCAAACGCTTTCTTCAACGAAATTATCTTGTCTAAGAAATACTTAATATTTCAATTCGATTTCGCCCTAATAGCACTAACTATGACTTGAAACCAGCGCACTGTTTCAACCCAGAACAAAACTATACAAACCACTGTACGTGTTATTCAGCGGCTTAGCATATTGCCTACCTACGTACATACCTGCTACGACGACTGTACCTTCCCGACAACGCCAGCGATGCTTGTGTCGAGAAGGCACACCGAAGCCCAAGCTGGTGAGCGCGCGCGTGTTTCTTCGCGAAAATTAGACTTGCAGTTGTTCGAGTCACATAAATAAATTGGAAATTACTAGTTCAAGGTGTACCAGCAGCCACGCAGCAAGAGACCTACGCGATGTACATGATTCTACCCTACAGGTTTATGGTGGGTTTAATACCTGCTGCTGTAATGAGGTTATGATCAGACTCGATCGGTTCGCTGATGCGACATTGATACTGCGGGGATCAATTATGGAACTGGTACAACACGGCGATTAGCAATCAGTTAAGCAGAGCCTATCGAACTGCTCGCTGACCCTCCCCGTAATTGAAACGCCAAAAGAGTCGTTAATTGAGCTTGACATAATGCGTTGATCCTCGGGTTCACACATGTTTCACGCAAAACATACACCCGCTGACGCGTACTTTTTATTCTCGAGTCATAAGCAATTATCGCTTCTATATCTCCGTGAAGAAATAACCGTACACAACCACAACGCGACGACCAGTCCAGAAGGAACCATCCATAAACGTACCCTGGGGATATAATTTACCGTAATTTTATGCATATTCCCCGTCAGACAGACGATAGCATTTAGCTGTTGCTCCTGCTGCTGCCGAACAGAGTAAAATCTCAACCACCGTAACCGTGAAAAGAGTGAGAGTTGGAACCGAAAAAAATATAAAATTATTTACGACTCGAAACTGCCTTGTGTCACGCTTCTTTTTCCAGCCCATTTTTCTCGCGCACTGGCTGGACCCTTAAACCACTTTTAGGGTCTACACAAGAACTATGCCAGTGGCAGCGATAATCTGTCGTTGATTTACTATCGCAACCTGACTTCACTGTTGGAATGTCGTCTCGCAGTCTGAGATTTCAGTTTCAGGCATCACCCGGTGGATCCAGATAGGATCAACTGGGTATGAGGTTAGAAACGTCGTAAAATTAAGCGCCAAAAACTACTGCTGCCTTTCGAAGAAAACAAAACTAGTAAAAATGAACCTGTTGAGATTCATTAGGTGTCAGGTTTCAAAACACTAGGATTGTATTATGAACGGTGGATTTCAACGAGTTGAAATATGGTAACTTTGTTCATTTAGTCTTTTTGAGTAAAAAAAATAAATAAATGATTTGCTGTCAGAATCAGTGGGAATAAAAGTAACCGGCAAATAGGGTTCGTCGCGGTTGCGGTAATTACCGCAACCGCGCGGTATTTACCGCACCCGCACCGCAAAAACTACGGTGCGGCGAGGCACTTTTTCCCGCGGATGCGGTGCGGGAAATGACCTTTTACCGCGCGGTATTACCGCAACCGCACTTCAAAAAATAATTGATGAAGTCTGCAGTCTGCATTAAAAAGTGAATTAAAACTATGACTTTTACCATTTGAGAAGGACGCAACTAGATTTATTTTCTGAACGAATGCTTAGCAATGTCATTATTACGAACATCTCTCTGTCAGAACGTTCGAGTTTTATTGATTACTCTACAATAGAGAAACATGATAAACAGTTAATTGCTCTAATTTCCATAGACTTGACAATGATTTGAAAAGAAATCCGAATATAATCTGTATTCGACCTATCGCTACTTGATTTTTTACATTTTGGTCGTTCAAATATGATAAAACATACTGTTACTAAGAAATAAAATCTATAAGCTGTGTCCAATATAATTTAGCACCATTATTTTTACGACATATTTTAAAAACTATTCATTTTATACTTCAAAGGAAAAAATTAATTTGAATCATTGAAAAACAATTGAATTTTACTGTCAAATTCAATTACAAAATGTTTCATTTCTCCTGATTCGTCTTGGCAATCGAGGAATTATGAATCGTTTTCGATGACATTCTCAACTGTGAATTTTGATTAATTTGGAGAACTTAGAGATGAACTAATGATACGACTTAAAAACAATCCAAAGAATGTAATTAATCAATCAAACCAAACGAATTTGGAAGAATTTCTTTTCGCGTGCGTCTATTGTTCGTCCAACTGGGAATTTTCTATCAAATTAACAAATAATATTTTTCAGTTATTTTGTAACTTTTTGAAAGTAAAACTTTCGAAGTTAGTGTAGGGCATTGCGTTTTTTTGTGTTTCTTAAAGTCTCTCTTAAGGTCTTCCTTCATATTGTGACAAGTGTCAAAGTTAGCCCAGATGCCAAATTTTGCATAGTTTGGACAGTTTTTGCCTTAATTGAAAATTTATCTCGAAACTTCAACGTAGGGGTTAGGTATTTTTATATAGAATCTGTATACAAAGTTTGAAAGAAATTGGTTAAGTAGTTTTTGAATGGCAGGTAACACAGCAAATCATATTTTTCCAGAGATTTTCTGTTCTGCAAAAAGCTTCGTTACCAAGTCGTTTGTGGATATTTTTGCATGGAAAAATTACAGCATGTTATTGAAATGATACACTATAATGTACAAAAGTTTTGATCAGTTCGCTTCACGCAAAGTTTTAAAAAAATCGTGAAAAAGCGTTTTTTTTCGCGCCAAACCCCTTACCCGTCTTAATTAAACTTGCAAAGTTGAATATTTTCATAAATGTTACATTCTGAGGAGTCCGTCAAAGATAATTTTCGTGTAAATAAGAATAACATTTTACTATATATGGCTATACAAAACAAATGACTAATTTTTCAGCACAATTTTTAAAATACATGATTTTTACCGCATTTACCGCATTACCGCGCGGTGCGGTGCGGTAAATGCAATGCGGTTGCGGTAAGCGGTGCGGTTTTATTATTTTTTTGCGGTTGCGGTGCGGACTATCCATTTACCGCCCACATCCGCACCGCGACGAACCCTACCGGCAAAGACAGTACATATATTTATTAAATACTTTATTAGAATTTTGTCTATCTTTTAAAACTATCTGGCCTTATATTTTGCAATATGTAAGACACTGTCGTATAGATTAGTATAAGAAAGTAACAGGTTAGGCTAAATTTCCGATTTCGAACGCTGTAGTTTGGCATTTAATTTTGAAAGCAATTTGATATAAACAGTAAGTTGTCAGCAGGAAAAATCAAAATGATTTTATACCCACAGCAAAAAACTATAAATGATAGCGAAAACGACGGAGCTTGTCCAACCAGAAGTAGTCAACAAACTAACAAAGATACAACTACTGCTTCAGCATATAGAATCAATCTCGTAAGGACTCCCATTGGGATCGCTCGGGACATGACATAGAATACTGCAAAGTAAATAAACACCAACAAGATCAATTAGCAGCGTTGATAATAGTACTCCGTAGCTTCTTGCAGCCTTGAAATGTTGAGGAAAGAGAAACAAACATGAAGCAGAAGTAGAAGAAGCCCTAAATCATTTATCTTATCTTTCAACTGTAACAGAAACCTTTTCGTTCGTCTTGAATCCGAAAGCATGGTAGAGTGTTATGAAAAGGGCAAAACAGAACGACAAAAACATCACAAAAATAGCATTCAAAGAATGCATCAAAGCGACCTTTTTTGTTAATTTTACTACGAAGATGAGACCTACGAAGATCCCTTAGCTAGGATTCGGTGCATTATGGTGATAAATACGTAATTGGAATGGAAGGACCGATCTTTACGTCCGTACGGAAAGGATCTTTTGTTTGTTTTGCCAAGCAAAAAGGAATCAGTCTTGAACGAAGTAATATTGCGATCGTTTTACCGAAGCAGACTAGGATTGCAACTGCACAAAAGAAGAAGGAAAGAAAGCCAGATGGTCCCCTGCGAAGGCTTTGAACGAGTAAGCGCAAAAAATAAATAAGAGTATGGAAAATAAGATTGATTGGGTTTGATCTTTTCAAGGGTTTCAGGCTGTCATTGAGAATAATTAGCTTCTCGGGATGTGCACCTGATCAACCTGTTTGAAAGCATCGTTAGAAGTTATGATGGATGATGTGTAGTTATGACAAAATGTTCTTTGATTTGTACAGTAGGCTATAAAATATAGAGTTCAACTATGCTAACAATACTGTAGCGGAGTTTTATAATGATCTGATTAAATTTGATGTGCATTTTTGTGATACCACACTGTTCCAGCAAATAGGGAGCCATACACAGTTGCGGTCAAACCAATGAGGTTATTGCAGTACTCATGTTCTGCAACTTTACTGAAAACAGCACCTCTCTAAATAATCTCGTTATTGAGATAAAGAAGAATGTTTTTAACATTAGTTGAACATTTGCATTCGCGCTAGCGCCGACTTGTGGGACAATTACGAGTTATTATTTCTACCATCTAGAAACTTTCGACTTTCTGGACAAATTTTCCTGAGTCATCACCTTTCTAAATAATCAGTGTTTCGATATTTTTATGTTAAACCAATTCAATGAAAGTAATATTCACGTCGAAAGGTTTGACTTATTTACTTTCCTTTAATGTACCCCTGGCGACGCAGTTCTCAATTAATTGGATATAAAATTACTCTAACTTATAAGTCTAAGTAAACACAACAACTTTGCTAAAGAAAGTATGGCGCCAAATGTTAACACAGACGAATCGGCCACAACCCCAATTAGTCAAACTACCACAAACTTTGGGAATCCTACAACGCGGATTCCTTTTTCACGCCCCCGTTATTCGCATAGTAGAAGACCCGACTATATTATTATTATTATTATAAACAAGCAAAGCGATCGACAAATAAGTCATCCAAAGCCAGTGTGAACAATAAAGCACCGTTACTTTTTTAACAGTCTTTAGTGCAATACAGTGGACGTCTGCTTAAAACATTCCCCAATCCACCCAGATGTTCGCTAAGTGAAGTATTTATTAAAGCTGTAAATGCAGCTTACACTTACAGAAGTTGTTGATATTCAATTCCACCACACTCGTAATGCTGTACTGATAACGTTTAAAACTTTGGTCATGGCGGAAAACATTGATATAGAAAACAACACGTAATACATCGTTGAGCTTGACAATGTTAGAATCAAGATACCGGTTTATATGGATGATGATCAGAGCTCAAAAAAAATGACATCCTTGCGTGAACTTGAAAAAAAACGAAATTCAATTCATGTTGGGCGCGATGAATGAAATATTTGGTTCGTTTCACTCGTCATTTGTTCTCCCAGGTTCGGATATGTTCGGTTTCAGAAGCAAACTGAATTTTGATGCTATGCTAGCTCTAAGTTGGATTATTGAGCAAAAGTGCACCAGATATAGATTACGCTGTTCACTTATGCTCGAAAATGTAAAAGATGCCAACTTCTGCCTTCAAACTGTCCATTTATGTTTCCTCTGTACTCAATCATTCGATTCTGCATGAAACTTCAGTCAGTTGGAAAGTAAATGAATAAGGGAGGCGGTGAATCTGAATGTTGGTTTCGGTAAATACAAGCAGAAATAGGCATTTGATGTTGAATTTTCGCAGCAATGATGATTTAATTTTAATTTTAATTTATTATACATATCTTCGGCTGACTGCCGTTCAGACGTTAAAAAATAAAACCTTAGTGCTATACATTGATTATACCTAACTTCAAACTCTTTTTAGACACATTAAAACCAAAAACACCAATTGTTTCGTTAAACTTCACACAACACATGTCGATTGGGTTACTCTGTCCATATGCAGTTCTATACCGGGGGATCCAAAGAAGAGGCGGGTTCCGGAATCGGCGCTGCGGAGCATAAAAGTTTACTTTGTGGAGTAGATCGGGGCAATCGATGTTTCCAGTGATTATGTCAAATACTAAAAGCCTCTGTAGTAAAACCTGTCGCTGTTCATAGGTATGCATGTTCAACAGCTTGCATCGGTCGGAGTATGGAGGAAAACGTACTGGGTCGCGCCATTGCAGATTTCTAAGAGCAAATCGTATGAAAAGTTTTTGCACTCGCTCGATTCGATCACGTTAAGTTGCGTTGTGTGGCGCCCAAACTTGGACAGCATATTACAGGGTACTGCGTATCAGAGAGCAGTACAATGTTTTGAGTACGCACGGATCATTGAAATCTGAAGCGTTTCTTCGCAAGAAACCTAGAGTCGCAAAAGCTTTGGCAGTTATTGCGGAAATATGGTCGCTGAATTTAAGCTGAAAATAAGAGGCCCAAGATGGCTGCCTTGCAGGACCCCAGACGGTAATTCGAAAACAGTCGAGGTAAGGTTTGCAAACTTCACATAAGCTGGTCTATTGTCTAGGTAGGACTTCAGCCAATTAGTTAGCCAGAAGGGAAAGCCAAGCCTTTCCAGCTTATCGATGGCAATATTGTGCGGAACTTTATCGAAAGCTTTTGAAAAGTCAAAATATACCGCATCTACTTGGTGTCGTTCTTCCATAACAGGGAACAAGACACTGGTGTAAACCAATAGGTTTGAAAGAGTCGAGCGTTTCTTGACAAAGCCATGCTGGAAATCAGAGATGACAGGTTTAGCGGCAGCATACACTTTTCCATATACAAGTTTCTCCAAAAATTTCACTACGCGGCAGAGAATAGAAATAGGTCTGTAGTTTTCCACACGCTGTTCGCTTCCCGTTTTGTGAATGGGGCTTATCGCTGCAGTTTTCCATGCGCGAGGAAACCGGCCTTCGATAAGAGACCCGAATCTCTTACACAGTGGACGTTTGTTTCCTCATAAATCGTGGGATTCAAATGATGGTCATATCGTCAATGACCATTTCGGGGCTCGCTGTAGGCATAATCTAACGTGTTTGATATCTTCTAGTTGCTGTACAACAAGTACCGGTGATAATGTCCGAGTAGGACAAATTCATCCTCAGCATAAACGTACAGCAACTATGAAGCTATCCCGCCTTTTGCAGGAAGGAAAAGCTTCCATAGGTTCAAGAACTGTATTTCCATGAAGGAAATTTCTATGTTGGAAAGCAACTTAACCTCGTCTTTGTAGCTTACAACAAAGTGGCATGGAAAATCTACGTTAAATGCCTCGTGCATGTGAACTTGTGCATAGGGCTATCGACACATATCTTCTATCCGACCTCACAAGTCCTGATATTTGTGCTGTCACAGTCAATATAATATGTTTATGGCATATTTTAAAGGGTTGTATCATACTGTGGCAGAAATGGGTTTCCAGTCATAATCGGCATTGATGCAAAGGCCCACCAGATAATTTGAGCGCAGCGATCTTCGTATGGAGGTAGTTGTAATTGATTTTGCCAGGGCAGCTGACGAAACGCAAACCTGATGAAGTTCTTCTGTACCCGTTCAAGACGATTAATGTGGACGGTGTGATACGGGGCCCAAAACGGTAACTCCATATTCCAGAATACTGCGTACCAGTCCAAGTACAGCGTAGGATTTAGCTATGACAGAAGAAACATGGACGGTGAACTGTAGTTTACAGTCGAGAGTGATACCTAAATCCTTGACGGATGCGACTCGTTCTACAAGAGCAGAACACATCAAGTATTCGAAAACAATGGACGATTGTACTTGAGCTTGAGCTTGTATGACCTACCCTGACTGCTACTCCGTTATCGATCGGGACTAGCTGAAGTTGTACAGGGAATCAGTAGATAATTATGCTTTCAATGTGCAACTCCTGGTAATCCTAAAGTGTTTTTGATCAATACCGGTGCCGGCCAGGCCCGAACGTAGATTGCGGAAGGAATGGTTAGTCCGATACTTGCTATTGCTAGAGTCCGTATATACTACTGCACACACCACAAGCATCACGGGAAGAGGATATTTTTGTTAGTAAGAGTATAGAAGTTGGATCTACTTCTTCTTTACCGACGTCAGAGAGGTGATTCCACTACCTGTACTAGAATATCGATCAACCAATTTCATGTACCGGAGGGACCAACGGCTTTTTACTTCCCTTCCGACGTGACCACAGATTTTTCACCTCAGAACAATCTCAACGACCTCGGTTGGAATTGAACCCAGGCCAAATGGAATGAGTGTCGGTCACGCTTACCACTCAAATGGAATGAGTGGTGGTCACGCTTACCATTCAACCACCGGCGCCGTCACGAAAACAATGGAGCTCGTGTGAAAGTGATTATGCAGTATTTCTGGATGTTCACGCTCATGCCGTTTCTGTCATACCAATCCATAACCCTTTCGAGGTCCATTTGCAAAGCGCAACAGTCAACCATAGTTTTTATATCACGGTACATTTTCAAACCATCGGCATACACGACTTTAGTCGACGACAATTTACTGCAGAGGTCGTTCACGAAGAGTACAAAAAGAAGAGGTCCAAGATGACTTCCTTGAGGAACACCCGATAGATTGCTTTTTCGAATATCTTTGCTGAATACAAGAAGTCTTGTGTTTAAATAGAGCTCGTTATATTTAGATGACCCCCAAAAATAATTTTTAAAACCTCTTTTCTATTATCATTCCTACGGGTTATACGGAACCCGTATATTCCACAAAATTATTTTAATCAAAATACACAATTGTTATTCCCTCTCGCAGATTGATGGGATTGACGGTATTGTAAACATCATCAAGTCACAATAGATTCAATAGAGTTATCTAAATATAAGGACCTTCGCTCTATTTCGTTTCTATTTGCACCAAGTTCTACTACTAGAGGTTTATTAGTTCTCATCTTAACAATCTACCAATCTTTATGACTACTCTGGATTTGATTTATATAAGAAGCCCGCTTCAAGATGTTGATTACAATAAGCCTCGATAGGAGGCCGGGAGGGCTGATATGAGCCTTTTTTCTGTTCTATTCCTTTCCTCTATTTACCGGCTCATAACCAACAATCAACCAGTAACAAATAGATAATTGAGAAAGGATGTGCTATGTGAGGTGGTTGGCTGTTCAAGTATTAGTAGTGTTTGAAGTACTAATGTATGTCTGTCATGTGATGATCATAACTAGCTGTATCTTGTACCTGTCTAATCTATTACGTCTCTCATATTTTGTCTTTTATTTCTTCTTTTCGAGTCCTATACTGCCATTCTACGCCCTCCTTCAGCTTCAGCAAAGATGGTGAGAGTGAACGTCTTAACACTCACACATTCTCAAACGCGATCTCAAACGGGAACCTACAACAATGTCCTCGCACACGAGATTACGAATCGGACACATCCGGAAGTCTGTCCATGATCCTAGAAGCCTGGGTCAGCTGGACCAATTCAGAAAATACGCTCATATTAGACACCACATCTCATGGCGACATGACCGGGAACCCTATTGATGTAAGGGATTCCAATCTCTGCCAGAGTTTTAACCGCACACAGAAAATTTGATATCAGACTCACAGCTCGTGCGGAGGAACACACGCAAATATGTTACAAAATCACGTCAGCGTACGAACGTTAGAGCCCCTCGCGATTTTCCAAGTAACCTACGCCCATGAACTCGCAAACTTGATTACAACCCCGGTGATAAGATGAACGTCTCAGAATTCATAAACTTACCAACGTGATCTCAAGCGTCAACCTAAAGACTCCCGCGCTCACGCCATCATGAGCCGGGATCGTCCGGAAGTTTCTATCCTCGGTACCAACAGTCTAGGTCCATATTAATTAATGAAAAAAATAGAATCGAAAAATTAAGAAAAAACTCCCATATCCACTAGACAAAACGTTCCATGGCGACATGACTGGGAACTCTAGTGATATGGGGTAACTCACTCCCTGTCAGAATGTGATCCGTACACCGAAAACTAACTGAATGACGGTCCGCGAATATGCGAATTTATACAAGCGAAGTCACATACACGCGAGCACACGCGACAAACACGTCGACATACGAACGCTTAATCCCTTCGCGATCACCCACGCACACCAATGCCCGCGATCGCGCATACTTGATAACACTCCGGTAATTATGTGAACGTCTTAGTACATACGAAGTTACAAACGCGGTCTCAAACGCGAACCCGCAAACGCTCGCGATCATGAATCGGTCACGTTTGGAAATCATTACCCTTCATACTAGCAACTTGGGCCCATACATTCAGTTGGACCAATCAAAAAATAAAGCTCATATCCACTAGACCACACGTTCTACTGCGACATGACTGGGCACTCTAGTGATACGGAAGAACCCCCTTTCTTCTAGAATCTGAACCGTACACGAAAAATAAGTATCAGATTCACGGTCCGCGCACGATCATTCTAGAACACACGCGAATATGCGAAAGGCACACGGTTATAAAATATAATTTATACACGCGAAGTTACATACACGTTAGCACACGCGACATACAAACGCACACGCGATCGAACACGTTAACGTAGAAATGCTCGAGTCCTTCGCGATGATACACACGATCGCAAAGTCCCTACACCCGCACATACCTGAACCGTACAATGAATATCACATTCAGAATCACGACCCGATACAATTGGCCTAAAGCAGTGTTTTAGTGGGCGCCATTCGCCTATCTCGTCTGCAAATTGTAGTATGTGGTTCTGACGGGGAGCCCTTACGAGAACCTAGCTCTACAGCTCCAGTAGGACAACTCTCGAAAAAAATACACAATTATTATTAACGCATAATTTTTCTTATCTCGACTATTTGCGAAGATATTTGACATTTTTTTGAAAAACAATTGGTTTTTCAAATCATCTATAACTCTACTAGAGACAACGAGAGACAAGTGAACTATATTGAATTTTAAAGTGTTGATGTAGTGTTTCGAATTGCAATTAGATCTGGCTGAATGTTTTTGCCCGTTCAAAAGTTATTGCTTTTCAAACGTTTAATAATTTTACCGAGTATTATCCAATAACTTCTAAGTCGCAAGAGATTGACCGATGATCTCTTCTGGAAAGATATGTATCTTGATCAAACGAACAACTTTCTTGAACATGCTGAAGCTACGATATTTAAGGGGAGCGTCTGGTGTAAAGTGATCAAAACGAAAGTTATTTTGTTTTACGATTTTGAAGGCAAGGCAACAATAGATCTTTTGTATAATGTTAGGATTGCTTTATACATTGTGTACGAAAAACAATATTTTCAGTCACACAGAGCCACACATACGAGCGTTCCAAGAGTAGACGTCCAACCATTTCCATGTCGTGGAGCGCCGCGGCGAACACGATAACTCTCGATAAAATTGTCTGATATAGGAAATTTAATAGAAAAATAGAAAAAAGTTCGAGTTTCGAAAAATGGCTTCATGAAAACCAGAAAAATATCATATTTTGTTGAAAAATTCGCTCATTTTTATTCAAAATAAAAGGGAGAAAAGTTTTTTTAATTCAGTTTTCTGTGGTTCATCGACAGGCTACACATACTGGGCATCCTCATAAAAAATCAAGTCAATTCGTTGATTAGTTTTTGAGTTATCGTGTTCGCCAATTTGAAAAAAATTTAAAAAGCTAATTCGAGAAAAACGCTATTAAAGGGTGTCCCACATCAAATTGCATCACGGAAAAAACGCTGTAGAAAATGACTTATTGGGTATTTTCTTTTGAAAATTTGGGTAGAAGTAGTTTAGAGTGTATTGTTTAAACTGTATTTTTATTTATTAGTTTTTCGAAAATTATTGCCGATAGATTGAAATCTGCGTGTGTTATAGCAAATACGCGCGTGGAATGTATGGCTGTTTAAAGAAAAAGAAGTACAGCGTAGCCACCGAGATTTCGGGAGACCTTTCTAGAGGTTCAATACTAACAATTAAGCGAATAAAAAACTCGATTATTTTTGCCCTCTACACCAGACGAGAAGTTATGTTGAATAAAAGCTTTTAAGGGGTCATTCACAAACAACGGTCGATAACTTCGAGTGTACTATAAATAGATTTTTGGTCTTTAGTAAAGATGTTCACAAAAACAAGTTCTCTTACATTTCTGAATACTTTCAATGCTTTCAAAAATTGAGGCGCGACAAACTTAACCCTTTCTTGACTTTTTCTATATAAGGCTCCAAAACTATTTTTCCTTAGCGCTGAGACACGAAAAACTTGATTTAATCAAGATATGTGCTTTTAGTCTTGCAACAGAATACATTCCATTAGCGTTGCGGGAAATAACTGTAAAATTCATTCTCAAAGGTGGCCGCGTCACTTATGAGGAGACAAAGAGCTTTAGACCGATCAGTCTGACCTCCTTCCATCTCAAATCAGTGGAACGTTCAATCAACCACTGCAGTTAGCTTGGGCGAGCATCCGCTGCATGCAATGCAACTTGCATATCAGCGGGGGAAGTCTACTACCACCCTGTTACACAATGTTGTCTACAACATTAAAAAAGCTTTTCCACAAAAGCAATCAAGTTTAGGAGTTTTTCTCGATATTGAAGGTGCTTTTGACAACGTGTCTTTCGAATCCATTTTGGAAGCAGCACGAGGTCATTGAGTACCTTCATATAGCACCAACTGGATACATGCAATGCTTAGCAACCGACATCTGTCCTCATCGTTAAGACAAGTAAAGATAAGGAAACTGAGTGGATGTCCTCAAGGCGGCGTGCTGTCACCACTTCTATGGAACATTGTCGCCAATGGCTTGTTGAGGCAACTTAATGAGTTTGGGTTTCCGGTTAGTTACTCAATTTTAACAATAAGATTCCTCTGGAATATTTACAATACTCCAATTGCATGGCAAAGATAGTCGAAGATGGTCTAAATTTATTGGCTTTATCAGTTTTCAATAATATTGCAACACAAAGTTATATCAACACTTCATTTTTCACTTTTTCCTGAAACTTGACGGCACTGCTTCAACGGAATTCAATCAATTCAATTGCAATAACTTCAGTTCGACTGATAATACTAACAATTGTGAGTATTCAAATGAAAAGTGATAGCCCCAGTTACCAAGCTTACTTGTTTTTGTAAACGAATCTTGTGGAAACCAAAAGCTATAGCTGTTTAAAATTATGTTGCTCTACAGAAACCAAAAACGGGAAAATTTTGACGGAAGCGAAAACTTGGCGTGCTCCATTCGATGTTTGCTACAATTCTTTCAACCCTTTCATACCCAACTTTTTTCTATGCAGGGTTTCAAAACTATTTTTCCTTGGAAACGATGGAGTCAAGAAACACGAAAAGCCTTTTTTCATAAGGGGCCGTACACAAATGACGTAGCTTTTTTCTGGCGATTTTCGACCCCTCCGTCCCCCCTCGCAACATTTGGTCGCAAAATTCTAACCTCCCCCTTGTAAATGACGTAGCATATCTCTAATACACCCCCCCCCCACCCAACGTGACCGGGAGGTGAAAAAATTACATATGTTTTTCAATTCTTTTAAATATATGTCCTTACAAAATGTTTGACGACTTTTATCAACATTTTCATTATAACATTATAACACCCCCCCCCCCACTCCCCCTACCCCCTAAAATGCTACGTCATTTATGCATGACCCCTAAAGGTAGGTGCTTCCCTCGCAGTGCTACAAGCTGCTCAATTTTTATCTTCCAATACTCAATACAATTCTTCTACAATATTTACAATAGTCCAATTGCGTGGAAAATGTAGCCAAAGACAGTCATAATTGATAAGTTTTATCAATTTTCAATATTATTGCAACATAACGAAGATATATGAAAAAATCATTTTCCGTCGTCAATGTAAATTGTTCCTGGCAGCATTGCTCCATCGGAATCCAATCAGACTAATTGCAGTAACTTCAGTTCTAGAGCTGGTCCTTGAAACTATTAATATTCAAATGAAAGGCAATAGTCACATTTATTAGCCTTACTTGTTTTTGTGAGCAAATTTTGCCTTAATCAAAAGTTATAGCTGTTTAAAAACGTTGTTGTCCACAAACAACAGGGGTACGAATGGGTTAAAATCCCCTGATTTTGATATCAAATCATTTTATTTATTTAAATTCGAAAGTCTTCTCATGCATACATTATGCGAACGACCCTGCGTAAGATGAATATGCTTTCACAAGTTTTTACAGACAAATTCTAAAATGCATGCATTCATACATTTTATCATACAAATACTATATATCAAATTTTTACTTTAAATCTACTCTACATAATCCATCTGCTAATTAGAACCGATTTAATTTGTGTTCGAATTCATACCAACTAAATTCAGTCGATGAAAGCAGTCTGTAGATAGTTATTTCATTATCAAGGAATTTTCGATTAGGTAGTTGAACTATCGCCTTTGTGTGGCATTGAATTTCGCCTGCAATTCAATCCATAACGTTCAGGCAAACTGGTCCATGCCAAACGCGGCGTGAAACTAAATTGCGGTAAAATTTGAGAATTCAAACCGAGCGCACGTGCGCCACCCCGCACTGATTTCCATATATACGGACAAACGGTGGCAAAGTGTGCCTCTGCCGTAGATTGGAAGAACTAATTCGAAAACAATCAGCATCAGCCCGAGTGTGATCCACACGCTGGATTGGAGATGGAGCTTGCTTAGCTACGGGAATAGAGGGCACACGCCAAGAGGCCGTTAATCCGCGACTACTTTTAATTTTGCTGTATCACTATACTTTGCTGGCTATGGTAGGCTTAGAAGGCATCTATGTGTATGTGTGGCTCTGTAATAAATGGGTTCCCGTATTTTGCTCGTTTTAATTGCTCCGAGCCCTAGTCCAGCTAGCAACGAGCACCCATCACGTTAAGTCAGAAAAGAGCAAGTACTTACATGAAGAAAGTGTGTACTGAATGGAAAATAATGACTCCTATGGAAAGTAGTTAATCCTACGATGCACGGCTATCGCTGGAACTGCAATGTTAAGTTACCGCAACAGAAATAGAATCATAAATCGAAAACGCATGTTCACTTGCTTGAGTTCAACAAGTACCTACACAGAAGCAAAAAGTGGGTCTTGTCCGCTTGTCTCTCTTTATCCTTACCGCTCTATCTCCGACCCACACGAACGAGGCTTGATCCAAGTAGCTGGCAGCAAGACAATTGTAAACAAATTAACGTTTATAAATAAATTTGTACTGTTGAGCCAGGCGCAGATCTGCAACTCTGTACAAGCGATCAGGGAGAGTACCGCCAGAACTGGTTCTAGAACTAAGTCAAGTAAGTGCCGTTTGCTGCAAATTGATGGGGACCGGCCGATTGGATCATCATCGCTGACTATATGTATGTAGCTGCGTGTAGATGCGTAAATAAATAAAGGACGATAATTGCTACTGGCGCACCATAAAACTGTGTCGCTCGCCGGTAGTCAACGTTGGAGGATCACCGATCTGCGGGTAACGATTCTGCGAGGCACTTGTAACTGGTGGTCTGCTGCATGATGGAGGGGTCGCGAGAGGTAGGAGTTCGATACTTTGATGTTGGTTTAAGTTAGAAACATTAACTAAAATCGTTTCTTGAACTAGTAATTTTAATTAAATTTACGCGATCCATAAGTTTTCATTACCCGACACTAAACTGTAGCATCCTCTATGTGCTGAGCAATGACGACTTCGTGAAACCGTGCTCTGGCGATAAACAAACAATGTATGTTGAATTTGCTCAAAATTTTGTGTTATTATTGGGTTGAATTTATTGAATTTTACAGAATGCTATTGTGTTCTTCTTTAAAAATAGAACATTTTCAAACTTTCCAAAATGAAAAATAATTTCTTGCATTAATCCTTAGTCTTATTTCCGTTTGCCACGATGCTGAATATAAAAAAAATCGACAGTGGCCTTAAACACTAGATCAAGTTGGCTTACGTCCATGTATATGCGAAAAAAATGTATAAATGTAATGTTCTTCGAAACCGCACGTGACAATGTAGAAAATTATATTCAAAAATATACCCAAACAGCTCATTAAATTCGGATACTCTTCGCGAGCCACGCCAACACCACCACCAACGGTCGTTCCAGTTCTATCGGTTATCTGCGTCATCGCAAGTTCCCTGGCCTCAATCAATCGATTGAATAATACGACGCAGTTTAAAATCGCGCCCTCTTCGTCCAGCAAACCGGTTCAACACTTGGAAGAGTGTGTCTTTATGACCCTTCCATTCCTCTGCCCACGATCATCCGCACCCGGAGTGGTTGGGCCACGTTCAGGCCCGACTCCCTGTGCTGCGGACTGACGGATATTGTTATCATGCACTCGAGATCCAGCAGTGCAAGCGCAACATTAGTCTGTCCCTCCTGCTGCTCTCCCGACCGCACGATCACCCCGTTGCGTTGCGCGCTGTGAGCCCCCAACGGATGCGAGTGTAGCCCAGGTGCCTTCACGAGCGTAGCTGACCTCAGAATCCGCGCGGAGCCAAAGTAACACAACAACATCAGCAACAGTCAGCAGTGATTAATCGAAAGACCAGTAGCAGCAACTGCTGATGTCTTGTCTCTTGCCCCTCCGGCTCAGCATCGGTCCCCTTAGCCACGATCCTCTTGTTTATTGTTATTACTTTTTATTATATATGATTTTTCATTTTTTTTCGCTCCCTTCTGTTGCTGGTCTCGAGCGTTGTTTTTTTAACGCTCTTTCCCTTGCAGGTCATCGTAACAGAAGCCCAAAACATGAAAATCATACCACGTGCAACTGGTCCAGCACCAACGAACTGGTGGACGACCGATCAACCGTAATCCGTCTATTCAGTTGTTTATTTTTTATTCGATCAGCTCCCCGCCACAGCATAGATCCTCCGCCTCCTCTTCACGAAAACTCAGGAGCGAAAGCAGCAGCTCCTTCACGCAAAGGCCAGAGCAGACAGATTATCGCCCGCTGGTCATGAAAACCTCTGAAAAGACGCATCCATCGGAAGATCTCGGCAAACGTACCAAATGGGTTACCAAATCCAAGACTGGTAGCTGAAACCACATTTGCCACGGTTTTGCTTCGCCACATTGATGTTGGTGGTGGCGATGATTCTCGGTACCAAGCCAGACCAACCAATCGATTATTATGGCTTGGGTGATTTTATGGTTTATTGGTCAGGTAATTTGTTTTTTTTTCCTGCTCCATCGTGCCCGACTATAAGATCTCCGCCGTTGTAGTTAGATTGGCTATGGGTGCACCTCATTCGAACTCTAGTTGATTGGCTTTTGATGGTGGCAAGCGTAGGCTGGAAGCGAAGTGCGAGTGTGGCAGATATCGGCGTGATCGAATCGATTTCAGCGAGACTGTAAGTCGCTGCGGTCTGAAAACGAGTAATCATAACTTTATCAGAAAAGAATATATTTTGTTGTTATAAAGTTGTGATTAGTTATTTGTTCGACAATTTCGCATTCAATAAAAAGATGATATTAAAGGGCAAAGAGGAATATATTCTGGCTGACGTAAAAGGTGACAGGTTAGTTTTCGTTCTTATTGTCTCCAATCTAGTTCTAATAATTAGTGTAAAAATTAGCGTCATCGGTTGCATATTGGATATACAAAGCTAGTCGTTTCAGATATTTGGGTGGTGCTTGTTTTATGCCGCTTAACATGCACTTCAATTAGCTTAACAACGCGCGCGAATAATGACAACATAACAATCGGCACCTTATTAAATTGTTCGTGGAGAAAGAAACAAATATATAATTGTAATTTTATCTGCTATATAAATACCAAAGTTTATACACGATAAATAATACTTGTATTATGAAATCTTCAATTACATAGCTATTGCCATATCTATATCGACCAATGTCTAGAAACACTAATGATAATCGCTTTTCATGGTTTTTAAAATGTCGTGATTCGCCGGAATAAAGAAACACGGAATAATGAAATCGTAAATATACCATTAGATTCAATTAAACATGAGCAACACTCCCGACTGTCGGCAGTCCGGAGCTGAAGTTGCTTTTTTTTACAAACCGAGCATTTCCAAATTAATTCAACAAACGATAAATCTATCATAAATTTTCGGCAGCCGGCTGCCCAGAGCAGTAAACACATGATAAAACTTGCATTGATCGTATCACTAATCAAGGGGAATCCAGGTTTGTGTAACTCTTTGCCCCATCCTACTAACGTTTGCTGCACTAACATTCCTTTCCTTCCCCGATGACTGTAAGGACTTTGCCGGCGCCAATATTCACATTGCAAAGTATAGAACTCTCGAATCGTGTACATTGAGAATGGATAGCTACTCCCACGCCCCATTCATTGATAATCTGTGCAATTTCGCTTGTTGTGGGGTGCTCATACTCATGCTCATGCTCATGCTAATAAAAAATTGTCTTGGTTGAGTGGTATCCTGGCATTTTTGCACCTGGCTGGTCATCAAAAGTATTTCATCACCAGCAGTCTTAGGACGGATTTCTGAGGAATATTTCCACAAAAATGTGTGGAACTCGAAGTTTTGGCGACTTCAGCATGGCGGATTTTTCCAGTTCGGAAGTATAGATCTACAAAATGTCTCAAACGTTCTCTACTACTATTAAGCCTTATAGAAAGAATATATCTTTCAGTTACTACGCTAAGAGATTAGATTCCTTCTTCATCACTAACAAATTCGCAGAAGAGGATCGCTGAGTGACCCGTTTATTTATGTCGAATTGAAATTACTGTTTCTTTCCGGCTATTGGAGATTCCTTTAGCCTTTTTCATACGATCAAAATAAGAGACCGGTTGGGGAAGGGCTGGGTCTTCAGCGAAATCTAAAAGAATTACATGTTTATCCAGATGAATTTGCCAATAAAGTGTCTTTTCAAGCTAAAATACACTGGAATCATAGCACAAGGTACAATCAGGGGCCATTTAAGGATTGAACAATATGAGTCAGGAAAGTTTACGGATTCCAGGGTCTGCGACTTTTACGGTATGACTGGTCACGTGAAGCGACGATGCGGGACCGAATGATACCAAGTACATCCGGAACGCAGGATATCAACAATTTGATGTGGAGAATGACAACGGATAATTCTGATAGCGATTCTGATGAAGGTAACTTAGAGTGCATGAATGCCCATAAATAAAATGCGTTAAAATTGAAGGTAAAAAAGTAAAAATGAAGGTTTATTGTGGTTCCTTCGTTTCAGTTATGAGTAAAACAGTATTTCTCTCTTTTTACAAATCCTTTGCAAACAATCACAAAACAACTTAGAGTTATTTGCGTTTCAACCTCTTTAGAACCACGGTACTTGACCAATGACCCAGCTGGCCAGAAACACTACTTGTTAACAAACTAAACGACTTTTAACTTACGATGTCCCGTAAGTGAAGAGGTTCTGTTTGCTGATGAGACATACTGAAATCGAACTTTGTTTTCAGCTAAGCAGACGAATGCAAGCAAAATGCTTTACTACTCCCTAAGCAGAAAATTGGTTTAAAACCGTCAATGTTAATGAGAAAGGTTATGCAATCGCTCTAAAAATCGTCAACCTAATCACGGCCATTCGATTCAGTTCGTTGAGATCGGAAAATGTCTGAGTGTGTGGAAAAAAAATTTCACCTCTGTTTCTCAGAGATGGCTGGACCGATTTGCACAAACTTAGTCTCAAATGAAAAATACAACCATCCCATTGGCTGTTATTGAATTTTTGTCGATTGGACTTCTGGTTCTGGAGTTACGGGTTGAAAAGTGCGACCACACAGCAAATTCCCATATATACTGGAATGAAAAATACTCAAAGTTTTTTTTGACGAAGATCGATTTTTTTGACTTTTGCACATTTTTGCCTTTCTCATATCGAAAGGTTATGCAATCGCTTTAAAAATCGCGCTAAAATGTCCCTTGATGCTCAGCCCACCGATGATAAAATGGATGATGACACATCCCCTGTTAAGCCTCCTACTAAACCCCCTCGCCTAAAAGCATACCCACAGAACTCGACTGGGCCCTTTGCGGACTACTTCCTGACCACAAATAAATCATTCGACATTTTGAAAATATCACGTGATCTGACAGAGCATTACTCGGCCGTAACCCAAATTCAAGGGTTCGCGCGAATAAGTTAAAAATTGTTGTTAGCGACCTCGCACAGGTAAACGGGATTGCTTCCTGTACGCGCTTTACTCAGCACAACAGGGTGTATGTACCGTGTGTGGATGTAGAGGTCGACGGGATCATAACCGAGACGAGTTTGACATGCGAGGACGTGCTGAAGTATGAGGCTGGCTGTTTTAAAAACACCCTACTAAAGCCGTTGAAAACGATATCCGATAAAATCGAATCCATTAAAGAACTTCCTCCGGAGGAAGAGTACAGGTAGTTGGCTGGCTTGATTCTCGACAGCGCGAATCAAGCTCAGACTAAACCAGTGCCCGGCGCGAACACACACGGACGATCTCCCACCCCTTGGTGGGACAAAGAGTGCTCAGAACTGTACGCGGAAAAGTCCACTGCGTATAAAGCCTTCCGGGACGACAGGTTACCAGATAGCTATCGACAGTACGCGTCGCTAGAAAAGCGAATGAAGCGTTTCAGGAATCAGAATATATTGGCTCAAATGGCACGTTCCCCGTACATAGTCGGGGATTTGTGCCTGAAAGCCATGAAACGCAGTTATTGGCGTCGGTTCGTAGACGAGTTAACGAGAGAAACAGCGATGAGCACTCTTTGGGGTACGGCTCGACGTATGCGTAACCGAAACAGTATCAACGAGAACGTAGAATATTCAAACCGCTGTATATTCGGGCTTCGCCAAGAAGATCTGTCCGGACTCTGTCTCGGTACAGAATACATACCACGCCGCGTCTCCTTACGATACCGCGAATGAAACACCGTTTTCGATGGTGGAGTTCTCACTTGCCCTCTTATCGTGCAACAATAACGCCCCGGGGTTAGATAGAATCAAATTCAACTTGTTGAAGAATCTGCCTGATTCTGCGAAAAGGCGTTTGCTAAAATTATTTTACAAGTTCCTTGAGGGTAACATTGTTCATTATGACTGGAGGCATGTGAAAGTCATCATTATCACAAAACCGGGAAAACCAGCCTCCGACCACAACTCGTACCGACCGATTGCAATGCTTTCCAGTATCCGGAAGTTGTTCGAGAAAATGATCTTGTGTCGCCTCGACAATTGGGTTGAAGCAAATGGCTTACAGTCAGATATACAATTTGGCTTCCGCAAAGGCAAAGGGACGAACGATTGCCTTGCGTTGCTCTCAACCGAAATTCAAATGGCCTATGCTAGCAAAGAGCAGATGGCATCAGTTTTCCTGGATATCAAGGGGGCTTTTGACTCAGTGTTCATCAATGTTCCTTCAGAGAAGCTGCATCAGCATGGTTTTTCGCCGATTTTATGAATAACACTATGAACAAAAATTTGGTGTTTTCCAAAAATTTACCCGTTTGGGAATTTTACATAGAAAAATAAGCTCTCTTGATATAAGGCTAAACGTCTGTTATCTGTAAGAAAACTTTCAAATTTTCAAAAAATATTGGAAAATGTTCTTTAGAATCTACTAAAGTATAGGCGTCTTTTGTCTTAACATAAACGGCCTAAGCCTGGTTTAAACGTACTGGTGAACCTGGTTTAAAAGTTAAGCGAGGGTGAAGAAATCAGCCCTTAGAGTATCAGGTGGCCGCCTAAATGTAGATAATCATGCGACTGTCGGACGGTTAAAGTTCACATAAATAAATCTATTAGTTTCGTTCCTTTAAACTAAATATAAAACTATTTATTCTACAAAACTGTTACGAGACAGCCGTTATTGTTAAGACAAAAGACGCCTATACTTTAGTAGATTCTAAAGAACATTTTCCAATATTTTTTGAAAATTTGAAAGTTTTCTTACAGATAACAGACGTTTAGACTTATATCAAAAATGTGTGGCCCTAAGACGCTTTCTTATAAATTGTAAACTTTGAATACTCAGTGCACTATGCGACTTCCGGATGGTTAAAATTCATTTTATTGCTTGGAATAACAAACACTAGATCGTGTAGGTGATCGAATGGTTTTGGTGTCATTCATATACCGGGATATCATAATCTTAACGCCGACACTCTTAGAGAGTTGTTCCCAAAACATACAACATTTCCGATGTAACAGATCTGGATAAAGGATACACACACCAACGAAGAAGCAACCAACAATGAAGACGGATACACAATCGTAACTCTGAAAATTGTAAAAAGTCAAACAGAATAACTTAAAGCAATAAGATAACAACAGCGACACAACAATGGACGAATGCGACATCCCTAGAAAGCGTTATTGAATGATACCGAAAATCTCATGATCTCATAGAAAAAAACCGCATGCACAAAAGTAAACAAACTACAAAAATTGAATCTGCGAATCGTTTGAATTCTAAAAACCGAAATTAATCGTACAACTGCCTAACCCAGCCTAGTAAAATGAAAGTTCCTTAGGGAAAGCTGGCTGAGGATCCATTTTACCGTCAAACTGTACTCACGGACAAAGCTAAGTTTGTTCTCCGGATCTGGTGAGATGATGGTAATTTTTACTTTTATAACACTGAATTTCAAAGGAGCTCTTTCGGTATTTACGCTGGCTGCTCTTGCAGCATCTGTTGACCAAAGAGGAGAGCAATGCTCCTTTGTTGGAAATTCCCTACCAACTGTGGTTACGAATAACCGGAATCATTGCGTCCCTCTGAGAACTCCGGAAGACACCGCTGTGTGCTTTCTACCCTGCTCCGGAGGAAAGCAATGCTCGTTCGGCTCATCTTCCACAGCGAGAGTAGCTGGTGCTTTTGGATTCTTTGTGGTGAGACGTGGAAATTAAATTCTACACCTACCTAAACCGACAAAACTATACGCGAACAATGTACAGCCCTACGTGACAAGTGCTGCGCATTATACTTGGCCAAAACAAGTTTCGTTTTACCCTAGAAATTTTGTTCGACTTGGTTAATTGAAGCGCTACAATTAAACAACCAATATTGGCACTTCGTGGTTGAATTCTAAAATATTTGAACATTAAGCAGGAATCGCGAACAAATTCTATATTCAAAATACATATCTTTATGCTACAAAACTTTCTGTTGAAGGCCCTGTGCAGCCTAGGAAGAATGGCATCAAAAACCATACAGGGTACCACAAACCGATTTCAGAGTGACTGAACTCGGTTAAATGACATTAGCTGCGTCAGAATGGTGCACAATGTTATTTAAATTACATATTCTCAATTCTCTGGGGTTAAACAAATCCAAAGCAGCCCTCTGAGAAAGGGTGCACCTTCCAACCAATCAAAGCGAACGAGCCTGGCTTTGGGTTTTAATTTTTATTAGTGAAGCGCAATGATGTTTTATTGAATCAAAAGATATTTTTAATCAGAATTATGAATTATTGAATGAATTAATCATTTTTTTCAATCATTGACTTGATCATAATCCAAGCAACTGCGCTTAAACCATGATTGAAAAATGATGAATCATTTTGTTCTCAAACTAATTCGGTGAGTATTTGGTTTTTGATAGATTAGATTCATTGTACATTTGATCAGTGCCAGCAATATTACTTTCTTCAAAATTCTGATGGCACGTTGCAGAATTTTAGTGGTAGCTCGAAACGTTAAATCTAATCAAAAATAATCTAAATCACAATAACACTAAACCAAGCCAACAGATTTAACATATCCAACTACCGACTGCAGTCACAATTTCGTCCAGTGCAGAACTCTTCATTGTCACGCAAATTGAACAAAGAAAAAAACATGTTTTAATCAAATCCCTCCAGACGAAAGCAACTCAGCCACCGAAAACTCAGGTGCACAGCTTCGTTTATATCCCAAAAAAAGATACCATCACTTACCGTCAACACAGACCATGCAAAACACCTCAATCTGGTGTTTGGTTTCCAACCCCAAAGAAGAGCATGGATAGGAAAGGAAAGCAAACGCAATAAGAAGAAACACATCATAATATACGAAACAGAATAAAAACAAGCTCGGTTCCGATGTAAACAAACTGTTGTCGCTGTGTATCGTCGATGAAGCAAAGTGCGCTGTGTCTGTACAAGTTCTGGCTTGTCCCCTCGAGGGCAGCGTAAATTTACCTCACATACACCCGTTTGCATCGCTCACTAATGCTGCCGATTGCATTAGCAAGGAAGGAACACAGCTACCCACACAGCGACACTGAGCCCTATTCAATGCAACTAGGCGTTTTCCCTCGCTTTTTAGTCCTGACTGCGATCCCTTCTAGACTGGCAGACCCGTTGCGTGCAGACCAGGCAAGAGTTTAGTATCGTATCAACGCTCGAAACAGTCACACGTATTTTCCAATCGTTCCGACTTTTTGTAACGAAGTAGAAATAAACCTCCGTGTTTGTGCTAACGACAGTCAACGTTTTGTTTAGCGTCTATTGATTTGAAGTGAAGTGTCTTTAAAAAAATAGAACATGGCCATCGCATTTTACATCCCTGCAATCGATGATGAAATCGAAAAGCAACATAAACTGCAAATGCAGCAACTGTTGTTACAACAACAAACGGCTCAGGATCAGCCACCGCAAACGCCTACTACTCCAACCAGTCCGGGAGCGATTCCGCCAACTCCACCGCTAAGTCCGACGCTGACCCAGGTCAGCATTCATCACAACCGCTACCACCTGGTTCAGGCTTTCCACGAAATGCTCTTCCGGCATACACAAGAAAGTAAGTTCGAACATCTTTCTTAATTTTATCATATCGAGAAAACTAACTTTTTTTTATTTTCTCCTAAACCAACAGATAACCCTACGCGAACCCGCTGTCTACTGTGCAACAAGCTTTACTACCTGCTCCGAAAAGTGTACTGAAGTGTCACAATCGCAGTGCTTACGGATATTTATTTTTCCAAAAACAAATGCAACAATTGTTCAAATCGTACTTGGTACTCGAGCTCCGGAAAAATAATGTGAAAATTATTTGTTCCGGATGCGCACCGAAGTACCCGATCAGTCGGCTTACAATGCAAGCTGACTGTGGACTTCAACGCCCGCTAATGCTGCAGAAGGTGGCCACGTTCGGGAATTGATGGTAAGTGTAAACCGAAAACGCTTAACTGACGTGTAACTAATGACGTTTCTATTTGTTTGTTCTATTTTCGCAGATTCTTTGCCAGGAATCAGTCTGAATAGTCCTTGGTAACGGTGGCCAGAAAAGGGGGTAACATCGCCTGTTGACTTCGAATGTTTACGGAGGCACACAGTGTAGAAAAAGTGATACAATAAGTGAAAAAAACATTATAATCTGTAGAGAAATTGTAGCATAATACTAATAATCAATAAATAGTTGTACTTAAAATATTTCCAGTAATTTTCTTCTTCGAAATAATTTAATTTTTTTATATCTTCCCGAGATCTTTGTTAATTTATGTTTTGAAATGTGCATTTCGTCGAAAGCCGATGCTAGTATAAATTGTGCTATCGGGTAGGTACTACGCATGTATACATTTTCAATTCGAATTAGATAGTCATTTATATTGTGGAATTTTTTTAAAGAAAGGTTTGAAAGTACCTTTTACTCATTCAAAAATTATAAACTAAATATTTTCAGAATCTGAAATTTAAAAGGTGATTCATGGTTTTTGTACAACTTTCCACGTTAAATATTTTGCGTTCAAGTTGCAACTTCGCAGGTCGCAGATTTTTACACGTTTGATAGTGATTCTTTGTGACATATTTTTGTCACGGTATTTTTGCGACATAGACAAAATATCTTGGTACTTTGAAGTAATTATTGAGTTTTCAACAATTCTTATAAAAGAAGTGTATAGAATTCGCTCAAACTTTCAAGATAATTTCCGAAGCTTGGAAGGCCGAGTCTTATACATCAATCAACTCAGCTCGACCATTTGAAACAATGTCTGTGTGTTTTTTTTATTTTGTTATAGTAAGGGAGTCCGGGGCTAGTTGGCAGTTAGGGTAAGTAGGTGAAATCCCTATTTCTCCTTTTCTGTTAGACATATAGCTATACATCTCGTAATGTATCTCAAGAAATTTGAAACACGTTATCCAATGTGTTTTTTTTTGCAAAACATTTCATTTTGCAAAAGTTGTGGGAGATATTGTGTTTCTGAGCATTCCAAGCAAATTTTCTAAATTTCAAACACTTTGTGTTATTCAGAGTAATTTTCAATCTATTTCTCGAATGATTATATTTTTCGATACTGCGTGAAAAGTGCTTACAATATCCGTATAGATATTACATCTAGCCACGAACAAAAGTTATTCTTTAACAGTTTTTATAAAATATGCGGTTGGGGTAAGTTGGCGGTGATGCACACGGGGCAAGTACAGTACAAAATAGTCATCAAATATTTTTATTTCTGTAATTCACTCCAATGTAAGAAAATCTTTTTCTTGTGTATCTCTTCGATGCAGGGAACAATTACTTCTGCCACTCGTCTGAAGAATTTCGAAAATTTATCTTTGAATATGCAATACATGCCGAAGTCCAAATGCTGAAATATAATGGCAACTATCAGAAAATATACAGTTTTATTGGAAAGACATTCAGCATGTTCCATAAGTACCCCGAAGAAATTGAATATCTATTTGATTGCTTATTTCTGGCATACCGCCAACTTACCCCGGGGTAAGTTGACGAGATTGCCGCGTCATATATTTTTGTCTACAAAGCCAAGAAAAGCAACAAACACTTTGATAAAATTCAGGGATGTTGCCAAAAGTCTACCCTTTTATGCTACGTTCTATGTTGCAAGATCTTTCTAAATCAAAGCGGTACGATAGGAAAACGGAAAACGCCGCCCCGGTCTCCCCTAAGGTTAAAAAGCTTCAAAAGCCAGGCCTGTAGTGTATTAGCACTGTTTGGGACTCGCGACTCACGGGCGTGCCTAACCACTAAAAACACTCTTTTTTGCTTTTCTTCCCCACGGAACTACATTAAGGTATTGTGATTCCATGAGCCATTTAGCTTCTATTTCCCTAAGTCATTCAGCTCCCGGCCTTACCACGATCTACTCGTATAGTCCCTGACAGAGAACTCACCCTACCCCAATCAATATTTCCCCGACGGAGGAATTTATCCCGACACCGATACCAGCTGCCTTGAGTCATTTAGCTTCCAGCTGTGTCGAGATCTACTTGGATATTATCCGGCGGTGAACTCAATCTGAGTAGGGAACTGAGAGCGGAATTTCTCTCGATAGCAATGTATGTTTCGTGAGCCTTTGTCGCGATATATTCGGATACTCCACAACGATGTCTACTCTACAGTGAACTACCCGGTTGTAGATTTATCGATGTTCGTTTCCATGAGCCATTTAACTCTCCACTTCGTCTTGATTTACTCGATCTAGTCCCCGGAGATGAACCTAGCCTACTCAACGGGCCAGCCAGTAGATGCTGCGATCCGTCCAGCCTGACGTCCAATTCACTGGCGCCCCGACGACCCGAACCCGGTGCTACGACGCATACTACTCAACTGGTTCCCGGCTGTGGACCTAGTCTACACCGAAGGAGAGTTCCCAGGCGCCAGAGTTTCTCCTGAAACCCGATTTGTGGTTCCACGGCAGCATTCTGATTTGTTGATCCCTTTTCCACTTCCTCTGCAGCTCGGAGAGTATACTCGTTACTACGTTACCAGATATGCTCGTCGTGGAAAATCTCTTCGACGATATTGTCCACTGTTATACCAGGCAAAGCCCTTCGGACTTCTTCGAACCTAGGGCATTCGAAGACCACGTGTTCCGGTGTCAAATGGAAGTTCACTTCCCCATGCTTCCTACGCACTCTCGTCGATACATTAAGGCTTAGTCGGTGGGTCCACCTTCCTTTCTCCGCGTTGTCCCACTCTTGCTGCCACTTAGCCAACAAGTCTGCACTGACCAGTCTTCTGGCATTTCCTGTATTCCTCCGCAGGGAACATTCCACGTTCTCAGCCAGATTGATGCAAATGGGAATCATCCCGGCAATGACGCGTACCACCTCCGAAGATATCAATCTGTACACTGTACTCGCGACTCCAACAGCCATTAGGCGAAACGTTCTTGTCAACTTCCTCCGTCTTGTGATGAGCCAGTTGCACCTTGACATCAGCCATTCAGGTTCCCAGGAGACCCGTTGTCTCAGCCGTCAACATCTCCACTTCCTCGAGGGTGTCACAGGTTATTGTCAGGACAACGTCATCTGCAAAGCCGACGGGGGAGTTCCAGTGTTAACACTCCGTTGTACATTATATTCCAGAGCATTGGGCCAAGTATGGAGCCATGAGGCACTCCCGCCGCGACCCTAATCGACCACTGCCCCATCCTGTGCATCGCTACGGCGATCACCACCCAGCTGAAACTGTTGAACGCGTTCTTCACGTCGATCGTTACCACGACGCAGTAGCGATTACCCTTTCTCATTTGCTTCGATGCTTTTCCGTGCTCGCGATAACTATGCGGATAACATTCATCAGCAAAATCCCTTTCCGGAATTCGAACTGCTTCTGCGATAGTCCGTTCTCACTTTCAGCGTAGTTCGTCAGCCTATTGAAGATTACCCTTTCCAGAGGTTCTCCAAAAGTATCCAGTATAGGCCGATACGATGCTGGATCTCTTTGTGGATTCCCTGGTTTTGGCAGCAACACCAGCTTCTGAATCTTCCATCTGTCCTGGAGGTAGCCTTCGTCCAGGCAGTTCTGTAGAATTAGCGTGACTATGTGCGGAAACGCCAGGATCGCGGTGTTCAGTGTCACGTTGGGGATGCCGTCCGAACCAAGAGCTTTCTTCGCTTTCATCTCTTTTTCCGCTATAAAGAGCTCGTTGTTAGAGACTCGATTGTCACCAGCTTTTCCACCGTCTGCATCAACGTACGGTGTAGGCGGCCATGCGGTTGGGTCGTGCTTTGGGAAAAGACCCTCCACGATAAATTTCAATTTGTCAGGGCACATTTCAGCTGGCGACGTTAAACCCTTGATCTTGGCCATCACGTCACGGTAAGCGTTGCCCCAGGGGGTAGCGTCTACGTCTCTGCTCAGCTCCTTATAGCAGGTGCACTATCTCGCGTTTAAAAGTAGCCATAGTCACCCGGAATATCACCTTACACTCTTATATGCCTGCCTCAGATGAACGCGTCTTCTGGTTTTCAGGTAGGCAGCACGGAGGATGCTGAGCCTTTCGTTCCACCAATGCGCCGTCCTTGGTAATGTTTCCGACAGCTCATCGGCATTCGAAATTGGAGCGAGACTGTCAGCACGAAGTGCTTTCACAAAAAAGTCCTTGTCGAAATTCTTTATTTTCCACTTCCGCTCGCCAGTCCTCACTCTCCGCTTTACAATGCAATTCCGCCGACCAATGATGTAGTGGATCGCCTGGTGGTAGCTATGTGTGTACTGTTCACTTACTCCCCAATTTATGTTTTCCATCAGCGAAGCGCTACAGAATGTTTCGTCGATGAAGGATTTCCGGTCGTCATTACGGAATGTGCTAGAGAAACTTTCGATGCACAGCCTTACATCTAGCTTCGCCAGGGCTTCCAGCAGGCTGTAACCCCTTGCGTTGGTTAGCCTCATACTCTACTCTACGGCCCAAGCGATAAAATCTCCTCATATAACAACCGGCGTTCGTTCGACTAACGAATCAGTTAGTGCGTCCAGCATCCGATCGTACTACTCTGGTGTCCACCGCGGGGCAGGATAACAGCCACATATGAATACGCTGTTGAACCTGGTGATCATAAAGCCTTCGTGTGTGCTATCCACTATCTCTAATGCGCATTACTTGGAAAGCCGCCATCCCTGCACTATTCACCACCCAGCTACCGTTTTTGGGAGGGACACGATACGGTTCTGCAACAATTGCAACGTTGCCTTTCGTTTCCGTTGTTGACTGCCATAACAGATGTCGTGCAATGTCGACATTAAGCTGGGTTATCTCCATCATCATTGGCCTGCCTTCACCTCTTTGTACACTGGGCTTAAGAAGACTACCGTCATGTGGTCCTTCCGTCCTCTCTTGCGCAGAGCTTACACTTCTGTTGCTTTGTACAGACCCTAGCAATGTGTCCCTTCTCCCAACATTTTCTGCACTGAAACCCTGAAATCTGAAATACCTCTCCGTTTGTTTAGTGGCTCTAGGGACAAATCGTAACGAACACACTGACCATCCAACTTTGATCTTACCAGTAGACATAAACTTGTTGGCAGCGGTTGGGGATAAGTGTGTCACTGCTGTCTGTGTACAACTGTACGCCTTTCTCAATCTGATTAACACCTGCTCGTTGTCCAGGTTACAGGGCTCTATTAGTGTGCTCTTCACTTAGTCTTCCGTTGTGATCCCGTCTAGATTCCTCCCCTCGACCAATGCTTTCTGAACTAAAGCTCTAACGTTCGCTTCTTCTCACGAGTTCCGGATAGGCCGAGCTTTTGATCAATGGATCTTTTTTCATCTCGAACAGCATCTAGCCTTTCTGAGTGCTCCTGGTTCTTGCTACGTTCACTTCCAGCTTCTTCAGCTTGGGATCCTCACTCTTTTGAGGATCTCAGCGTAAGTCACACTGTCGTTTGCTTTGATGACTAAAGCCCTTATACCTCTTCTGGAAACTGTCTGTGTGTGTCTGTATGTATGTGGCAATCTCTCATTCATGTTTCTCAGCAATGGCTGAACTAATTTTATCCAAACTCAAAAACGCCGATCAGCCATATTGGTTTTAGAAACGACAGCTAACAACATTGTTTACTAGTTCTCTCCATATGTTTGCTTGGATTTCAGTGGACAAACAAAGTTGTTCGCTGTCATTTTTCTTCCCAGCAGTCTGTTGCACGCTTACCTCACTCCTAACCTAGTTACTGCCCAGGACGAATCACCTTAGAACTCTAAGCACCTTGGGCAGAACGTTCTTATTTTATTGTCGATTCTAGTGTTCAGTTTCCAAGATATGTAGTCTTTGTATAAGGCATTTTTGCAGTATTTTGTAGTGTATAGAAATATATCAAGTAGGCTAAGAAACCGTTTGTGAATAAACTGATCATTTAGAGCCGTTCTTTCAGTAGTAACTGACGTCTTTAGTCTGCGCTATTACATTGGCGACGAGGATGGGATCTCGAAGAATACGCGAAGATCTCAAGTTTGGTGGAGCAGGATTGACTGCATGATTGAGGAATTTGTAAATGCATGTCAAGGATGTCTAATAGTTTCTGATTACTCCACAGAACCAATGATACGATCACCAATACCAACAGGTCCATGGAAAAAAGTTGCTCTTGACTTCACTGAAATTGGAAATGACACACATCTACTAGTTATTGTTGACTATTTTTCGAGGTATCCTGAAATAGAGATCATGCCATCAATGACAGCCTGCGCCACCATTTTCAAACTAAGAATTATTTTTGCGAGATTCGGATTTCCCGAAGAAATAGTTTGTGACAATGGGCCGCCATTTCACTCAGCGGAATTCAAGAAGTTTTGTAGCAATAATGGAATTAACATTAACTATTCGGTAGTGAAAAATTTCACTAGGGCGTTGGCTAAGGATCCCGAGAACAAAGGACAAAATTATTTAATGAAGAAGTTCCAGAAATTGTCAACGGAAAAAATTAGAGCTGGGGTATTTGTTGGTCCACAGATCAAGATTTTGTTTGAAGACGTACAATTTTTTAACTGTTTGAACAAAGCTGAAGCAGAAGCTTGGATGGCTTTTCGTGATGTTGCACAGGGTTTCTTGGGAAACATTAGAAAACCTAATGCGCGTCAATTGATCCTTAAAATGATGAAAAAATTTCAGGCTATTGGTATGTATAATCTGAATCGACAACTTATTATATATAATTTGTATTATATTTAATTTAAACCAAACAACTGAAAACTAATTACTTTTACAGGGGCACGCATGTTACTGAAAATGCATTTTCTGTATACCCTCTGAACCGCCGCACCAGGACAGGGTTTGCTAAAATGACAAAATTTTAATTTCACTCAATGCGCCATAGCATCAACATTTTCCATCCGATGTTAGTGATATTAGGCTTAAAATTAACGTAAACAATATTATCTGTCATGTTAGATTCTAAAAGGTCCGAAAAAAATTGTTTTGCTGTAAAAAACATCAATTAAAAATGAGAAACTTTTAAAAATGGTCAAAAATTCACTTTTTTTAACTTGGGTCGCTTGCAACACTAAAAATTTTACATATGATCGACACAGTATGTTATTTATTTATTTCGTCAATCGATGTAGACTGGTATAGTTACAGTAATATTTACATTTTTCTTATTTACTAATATATATATATATATATATATATATATATATATATATATATATATATATATATATATATATATATATATATATATATATATATATATATATATATATATATATATATATATATATATATATATATATATATATATATATATATATATATATATATATATATATATATATATATATATATATATATACGTAATTTTATTATAAATAAAACAATTTCAGCTTTTACAGAATCATTTTCTTATGCGTTAGAATTTCTTTTATGTATAAAATATTGTGTGAGTTTTAGTTTGGACATTGTAAAATCAATTGATTCGCAATAGCGGTTATAAACAGCCATCATTCGATTTATAGGGCCATATTTTGCATAATTTGTGCGATATGGAGTTATTGAAATTATGCTTCGATTTCGTAGCTGTCGAGAAGGTGCATAAAAGTTCAATTTGGATAAAATTTCGGCTGAATCAATACGATGCGAGACGATATTATTAATGAACGAAAGCATTGCAAATTCACGACGTTCCTTCAATGTTTGTATATTGATAAGCATGCAGCGTGCTTCATAAGATGGCAGAGGAAATGCTATCCAACCTAGTTTACGAAGGGCAAATAATATGAATTGTTTTTGCACAGATTCTATTCGTTCTTCATGTGTGCTTGAAAAAGGGCACCAAATGATGCTGCAATATTCCAATATCGACCTAACATAAGCAATATATAATGTTTTGATTGTATACGGATCTACAAAATGATAACTAAAGCGTTTTATAAAACTGAGCATGTTGTTTGCTTTGTGAATAATTGTGTTATAATGATCAATAAAATTTAACTTGGAATCTAATATAACGCCTAAATCCCTAATTCTTTCACATTTTGCTACAGTCTGTCTTCCTAAGGTAATCACAACATTCGGTGTTTGTCGTTTTCGACTAAAAGTGATTGAATTGCATTTTTTCACGTTTAGCTGTAGGAGGCTTTTTTGACACCACGTGTGGAAAACTAGAATTTCGTTTTGGAATGTATCAATATCCTCGGCATTTCTTATCTCCAAGTAAAGTTTCATGTCATCGGCATAGATTAGTACTTTCAGTTTTTTGAGAAGGAAGGAAATATCGTTCACATATAAAATAAACAATAGAAGTCCTAAATGAGAGCCTTGTGGAACTCCTGAGGTAACTTCAATTGGATTAGATTGCTTTCCTTTGAATTTGATTAATTGCTGGCGATTGGATAGATATGATTCTAACCACGTACGCAGCTCAGGCTCAATTCCCATCTTTTTTAATTTATAAAGTAACATTGGGATGTCGATTCGATCAAATGCTTTACTAAAGTCTGTGTAAAGTGCTTCCACGTAGTTTCCATTGTCCATTGCAATCAGTGAATAGTTAATAAATTCTAGTAAATTTGTTGAGGTCGAACGACCTTTGAAGAAGCCATGTTGGAGGTTAGTAATTCTGTTTTTTATTTGAAGAAATATTTTTTCGTTAATGATTGATTCAAAAAGTTTCGGAATGCTGGAGATTATGGCTATTCCACGATAATTGCGAACGTCAGATTTTTTCCCAGATTTATATATAGGTACTAAGAAAGAACTCTTCCATGTTTTGGGGAACTCTCCAGATTGTAAAGACATATTAAAGAGCCAGAACAATGGAGTTGTAAGCTCGGTTGCTAGGTTTTTCATAAATAATGGTGGAATTCCATCAGGGCCAGCACCTTTTGATGAATCCAAATGATTTAGAGCATTGAAAATGTCCTCCACTATGACATGACTGACACCAATATCCATAGGAAAATCTGGAATAAAAGCAAAATAATCGCGATCGCGGTCTTGTTCAGAAAAAGTTGTATATATTTCTTGGAAGAATGTTGCAAATAGGTTGCAGATTTCTTTCGGGCTATTATGTATGTTGTCATCCAAGTGCATTGTTGATGGGAAATTGTCTGATTTTAATTTAGTTTTGACGTAGTTAAAAAAATTCTTTGGACTGGATTTAATCTGCTGTTCAGTTTTGGAGTTGTAATCCGCAAGTGCAGAATCTATGGCAATATTTAGTTTATCGCAAATGTCGAGATATTGTTCCAAGTGCTCGTTATTTTGATTTTTCTTATATAGCTTGTGGGCTTTTTGTTTCCTATTTTTCAGATTTTTAATTTGCCTGTTATACCAAATAGGATGCTTCGAGCTACCGTGTCGTCTTTTCTTCTTAATGGGCACCTCTTCATGAATAATTTCGAAAATTATTTTGTAAAATACGTCCAGGGCGGTTTCAATATTCGCTTCATACCTAAGAGTATTTTGCCAGTCCTTACCTACCTTCCGTCTGATATTGTCATAATTAGCTTTATGGTACTCAAAGACTTCCTCAAAGTCATAGACGATGGGTTCTTGATTTTTATGGATGAACAAAGAAAATTCAATAGCAGTATGAAAAGCTTCATTTTTCCACAAAGGAGCCAAGGATTCAGATACACACAAATCTTCCTGAGTGTTTGTAAATAAAAGGTCCAGATAGCAATTGTGTTGATTTTTTACATGATTTATTTGATTTAATCCTATGCTAGCAGTTTTGTCAAAGATGAAATTCAATGTTTCGTTTTCTCCTACGACTGGGATTAGAATATTTTCATTTTCAGAATCCGGAATAAAATCGCCATTGCGCTGGTTAAAGTCTCCGTAAATGTGAACTTTGACCTCGACCGGAAGTTCAAATAAAATTTGTTCAGCAATTTTGAAAAAGGCTTCATACGATGATATATTAGCATGTTCTGGTGGGAAATATACAGAGGCAAAAACATGTATTTCACCAGAAATGTTCGCTTTAACCCACACATGTTCAAATTCTTTAAACTTCACTGTGGGAAGAATTTCAGAATTAAATTGAGCCGAAACGCCTATAAGAACTCCTCCACCAGACTTCTTTTGAGATTCTAAAAGATTTCGGTCGTCTCTGAATACGTTAAAGCCACTACCAAAAATTTCCTCACTTTTTATGCTATCGTTCCAACTTGTTTCAGTGCCTAAAATAACAGAATAAGAGGAGCTCAATACATTACTATAGATTTTGCTCATTTTAGATGCGCTCTGCATACGATTAAAATTTTGACAATATATCAAAATTTCTGAAAGCGTTTCTGATAAAGTTAATGGCAATTTGTCATACTTAGAAATATCATGCAAAACTATTGATCCGTTTTCATCCGTAACCGGTTCGTCATGGTCTGCCTCTGAAGAGTGCGTTAGGTTGAACGAAAACACGAATGCCCACAGGAACAAGCTGAACAGCGCTGAGAAAAGGAATTCGTCAGGACGGGGGTTACAAACCTATCTGGTGCGGAAGTTGAGTTAAATTGATGTACAACCGGGTATGGATTCAGTGTTTCACCACGTTGAAACCTGATACCACGCTGATTTTCAAACGGAGGCCTAGAGAATTGTACCCTTGCCGCCGCAAGTAGATCCTTATCCCGGTGAAGAGAGTTGCCAGCTGTTGGACGACCGCCTTGCGTATTATTGTTGTTGTTGCGATTATTGCTGCAATTGTTGTTGCGATTGTTGTTGCTATTGTTGTTGTCATTGAGGTTATAGTTATAATAACTGCTTCTGGATATCTGATGTTTATTTGTCTCATTAGTATTACGGCTACGTTGGTGTCTGTTTTTATTGCGATCATCTATTACCCGATGCAACTGCTTTTTATTAGCTTTTCTTCGTGCCATCGCCCTATCTTTCATCTTTTGCTGTTGAATTCTACGCTGATTACGTGTGTCGTACTCCGTCCAGTCAGAGCGCCACACTTTCTTCGAACCCAAAAAGCGCCACCCATCAGTGGCTTCGGCAGTGGAACGGTGACCTGAGTCACCCGATTTTGTTGATTGGGCATTTAATTCGTCCATCAAGCTGGGGCCCGCTGGTGACAAACAAGCATCGCGTATACTGCTATCCAAAGTGTTAATTGAGCCGGCAAGAGATTGTACTTCTTTGAGAATGTCACTGCCAAATGAATTTGTTATAATTTTCACTTCGTCTAAAACTTCACGTGTAGGACGCGATTCACTCAGGTAGTGTTCATTACAATGAGCTGCCATATCTATGGTAAGGGTGCTCAAGTTCTGAACTTCGCTGCAGATTTTTTTCAATTCTCTGGTCAAATCGGCAGTGAGATCATTTACATACTCTTCAATGTGTTTTTTTTTTGTGGATCCCATAGATATGTTGAATAGTGATGTGATATGGTTTTTCAGCGTGACCAGCTCATCGACCTTATTAAAAGAATTACTGTCAATGGCCTGCGATAGTGCCGATACAGCATTTGCCACTTGCGACGATGTGTTTATGTTCACATTCGCCACTGATTCTTTAAGCTGCAGCTCAACATTTTCGAATAAGTCAACAATTGAATTGAACTTTTTTATGTCGGCTGCTATTTGCAAGTTGCAGTCCGTTTGCGTAGTTATAGATTCAAATAATTTTTCCTGTTGGTACAGCACTTTTCGTGTGTCTATGCCTACCTTTAGATTATGCTGGCAATCTGCACACAGGGGAATCATGAAGTGCGAGATAAATTCTTCTTGATTTCGCTGGACTCCAACACAAGCTGCATGATAACATTTTCTACAGAATTCACACTGCCACAAGAAACGATCATCGCTGATATTACAAGATGTCACACTGCAGCTCATTATGATAACCTTTGTTTAATAGGATTGAACACACGCGCGACGGTAGAAAGATAAATAAATAACAATTAACTGCGGACCGTAAAAACACGTCTATACTCAAAGGCGTTCGATTAAATTCTTCTTAAATTAAATTCATATTATATGTTTTTGGAAAGAGCATCTAGGCACCTTTCAACCTACATGTTGATTAAATTAATTGGATGATTTTCACACGAAATATTGACTAAAAACTAAAAAAAGTACTCAAAAACAAGTTTTTTGAGAAAATCACAAAATCGTTTCTTTGAACAAAAAAATGAATATTGTTTTCGTGTTCAGCGACCCAAAATTAGTCTAGAAAATACTTTTTCTCGCAGCTTCATTTTTCTTGTAAACTAGTGTTATTGAAGAAAAATGAAAAGTGGTGTACTTGAACGGATCGGTTTTCCAAGAAAAAAAATGTTTCGTGCAAAAAACATGTTAACTAAAAAATTGGGTTTTAAACAAAAATTCATTGCAAAGAATCCAAAATTTTTTGATAAAAAAGGAATTGTTCAAGTACACGAGAATATAAATACAAACAAATCAAAAAAAAGATATGAAAATCGGATGAAGTTTTTGAGATATCACATTCACCGCAACGGTACTTTTGAAAAAACTTCATTCCGAGATAATTGCGTTTAAAGTTTTGTGTTAACATCATGCGTGGAAGAACCAGCGGGTTGCAAACGTTTGTAATCTAAAATCTAATGCTCCGATATGGATGAAATTTTGCACAGATATTTTTCAAAAGTATTGTATGTACTTTCAGAATATTCAATAATTTTTTTTGGATTTTTTGAGTTCAAACTTTGTATATAACCCCTTAATAAAATCCCTATCTCTACTCTCAATTTTCCTTCTACCGTGACACTTGTGAAGTGCGCAGTAGTACACTCAGGTTTTTTTTACGCGGGGGATACGAGCCGCGTAAATGAAAACCGCGTAAATGAAAACCGCGTAAATTTCAAAATCCGCGTAAATGAAAACCGCGTAAATTTCAAAATCCGCGTAAATGAAAACCGCGTAAATTTCAAAATCCGCGTAAAAAAACCGCGTAAAAAAATACCGCGCAAAAAAAAATCGCGTAAAAAAAAACTTGAGTGTATAAATGGCCTTTAATAATAAAAATATCGAACTATTTTTCCTCCTCTTCCCTGCTGCGGTCTAAGTACGGATCTAGCCGGCGCCGGTATCTGTCAATAAAAAAACTTTGGATTATCAGGAGTTATACATTGAATGATGATTTGTCACCACCAAACATAATCATCTATTGTATCTTTGTGTAATTTCAGCTAGTCCCGATCAATAATCGAGTTGAGTCAAAATTTCTTAAACGGACCACCTAAATTTGGTGAAATTACAATTTGAATGGTAGATCCAATTTTTGGTAGTATTTGGCATTGCAAAATCAAATCCGGTTTCTTCGAAAAAAATAACCATAATATTGACATTTGAAGTTTTTGGGCCGATTTTTTTTTAAATTACTACAGGAGACTTAATTGACTGATTTTAAAGAACTGACCAGAAAAAAAACACAGATTTTTCGAGATTCTTTCTCCAATCCGAATAGTTACTATTTTGTATATTTTTTAACATATTTTTATAAAAAAATTAATTAAGAAAGTGACTTCTTTTAGGTTGAAAAAAGTCACATATATCGCTTTTAGTACCTGATAGTGGCCACTCTATGTTTTTTGCTAAATGATTCCACACCGAACGTAGCGCGCGGATTTTGAACAACGTGTTGAAGGCGTAAACTGGTTGCGTATCCGCGACCCCGCATGGACCATTCTGTCCATCGCAGATTTTGTCGCATTATCAAACGCAGCGTAGCAAGTAAACGTGGTAAAATTTTATTCACCCTATAACTTTGAATTCAGAGCGATGACATCTACTTATTTATACATAAATCGAATGCATTTAATGCAGGCTACAATATAGCTTTTTGAAATTAATAGGAAATATGTCATTGTATTAAATTCAAAGATATTGGCTTTGCATGTTTTTTTTTCTCAATATTTTCATGTTTTAGGTTCTCATGTTGCACATATCATAGCTTTGCCAACCTGGATGATCCAAACCAAAGATATGAGCAAAACCATGAAATCCCCCTAATTATTTCATTTTTGAGATGTAAATCGGATTAACAAGATGATTGTTTATTCTCCATTTACAATATTTTCTACAACAACAGAATGTGCGTTTCTGTCTAAAACAATGACAGCTTAGTTTGAATTAGGTCGTCACAATTATTTTCGGTTCAAACAATCGTAAAAACCCCAATAAATGCACACAGGATACCCAAACCGCTGTCGACAACTCAGTTCCATAAAACTAAATTTACAACCAGCCATAACGATTCACAATTTCCGTTAGAACACATCAAACCGCTTATCCGAACATATGCAAAACTCCTAAAAATGCGCTGCTTATGCATGCATCCTTCCTATGCCGAAAGCCGCAATAAATTATTCTCCGGTGCGATTTCGACTGCCTCCGACAATAACCATAACAATAAAATCAATTCTAAAAATATTTACATCTTCGATTTTTAATACATGTGCGAGTTGCCCGGCCACCCTTCACCGCACGCTGGAACACTTCCGAGCACTTCCCCCATATCAGCCAGCCTTAGCCGGATGTGATGTGACACAGTCAATCAACCTCAGAAATGGCACTTCGCCCGGACTGCGAACTGTCTAAAAACAACCCGCTAGGTAAGGGATGTGGTTGCATAACAGAATCAAACGAATCCCTTCGCATAGGCCTACTCAGGGATCGAAACAATAGCGCGTTAGAGCGCATCACCAAACTGTACTATCTGTCAAAAATTAAATGTTTATGAGCAATCAAACGTACGTGTGTCGGAGCCGCGTCAATCGCTCATCAAAACACTGTGCCTATGCCTGTGACAATTTCGCAAAGCACCCTGCCGAGACGCTAGGAGCTTCCCCCTGGCTGTTTAGGCAGATTCGAGAATCGAACAATGGGTCTCTTTTCGGCGGGAACTATTCCGCTGCACTCGAGGGTCAACAAGTTTGACGCTCGCATCGCTGAATCCTCGATCGTTGTGCTGCGACCGAGGAGTGTCAGGAAGCAATTTCTGCACCGTTTGACTCCAACGTTTCCAGTCTCAGAAACATATCGTAAAGTGCGAGCTTCCGATAATAAAATAAAACAGCTCACTTCCTTCCGTCTGATGGAATCCGAACTGTCATGCCACACAGCGAAGATGCTTGCCGATATGCAAATTCGGCGACCGAACTGCGACTGGTGCTAAAAGCAGCATCCATCAGCAGCTCCGTTCGAGATAGCGTGAGCCAGCGGAGAGGAAGTATCCTTGTCTTCACCCAACTGAAACGAAACAACAAGATCAAATTGATAAAAATGCAAATAAAAATAAATTATATTTACTCGCAAAATAAATTGATCTGTCCTCTCCGGTGCTGACAACAGTGGCGAGAGGTAACAAAGAACGGAAATTGCACAAACAAAACAGATCGAGTGGTTTAACATCCTGAATCGGGAAAAACCCAAGGGAGGAGTGGGATAGAATTAGAGGCTAAATTAGATTATGGACGGCGGCGGCAACCCGGCTGCCGTTATCAATCGATCAGCCAAGATTTGTTGTTGGTGCCATTTTTTATTACTTCATCATCTGTTAGTGGAGATAAAACTTCATACTAGAATTTTTTTCTCTTTTCCTAACTCTTACTACCTTCTGCTGTAAGAAGTTGCATACACAAATCATATTTTCCTATTAAGGTTTTTTGGGAGGCATTTTCGCCTTATCTCAATCAGAGAATTATGCGAGTCAATAAACAACAGTTAGTGGGTCGTGTGTCTCGAAAGAATAAAAAATACCCAGAAAAAACAGAGGGTGAAATCACAGAGAACAGACGTCCTTTTCGAGTGCTTGGTTGTGTAAAAATTAATAGTTTATTCTAAGGTAACTGGGATAGCACTACTACTGAGTTTGACTGAATTGGAGCTCCTCACTTCGAATGTTGAAAACTTATTTTTTCGATAATGTATGTCTGTTCTCTGTGGTGAAATGTTCGATAAACTGATAATAAATTGTTTGTTGACATGGAAGCAAAGCACACGCGTATTTGGTAAATAGGTTGCTTTTGGTTCATTACGATTTGAACATGTGTCATTTTTCAAGTCGTTTGATATATGTTACATGCAGGTGGGATATTGACCACGATACGCTAAGTCCAAGATTCAGTTGGCATGTAATGTGCTAAGTGTCAGAGATTTGAGCACTTGTTAGCTTATTATTAATGAATGTGATGGAAAGGATATATTCTTGAACAACGGATTACACAAATTATTTTCAGGACATATTACAATAGCAGTTACAAATTGCTCTCGAAAGGTCATGAGGGACTTCCTAACTTGGGAAAAATTGAAGAATTCTGGCATTTTTCGACCGATTGCGACTATTAAAAAGTTATTGGCCACTAAATTGAATTCTTTCAACTTGTCTCGAGAACAAGAATACCTTCAGTTGGATTTGAGTGTTTCGTGTTCCACTCGTCAGTAACTGACACCAACTTGCTGTAAGTTAGACGATATATCCAATCTATCACCAAGTTGGCGTCAGTTAAACAATAAATCCAAACACTTCACACAACATGTGTGAACTGCTAAATCAACTGGCTGGTACCGAGTGATATCTCGGTTAGCCAAGCACAGAAGCTCTGGGAATCGAACTCTTGTCTTTTGGTATTAAAACCTTCAGATTTATTGATTTTTCCTAAAGGAAAAATTGTTGAGCAGACCACTTCCACACTCCCTGCATCTCGTTATTCGGTTAAGGATTACCTTTCTACGAGTATTCAGCAGGCACATGAGTCTGTACGATGCTGGATTTCTTGGCAGTTTCTCTGATTTGGACAGCAGGATCTAAATATTCTGCCTATCAGGGAAGTAGCCTTCTTCCAGGTATTTCGTCATCATCGCCCTGAACATGTCCAGGAATGCTTGGATTGTATTTTTCAATGCAACGTTGGGAGTTCCATTCTAACTGGGAACTTTCTTTACTTTTCAACCCTTCGCCACTATCTTTCTAAGGTCGTTTGTGGAGTCAACCTTTGGATCATTCACCTCTCTTCCGGGTTAGAATAATAGAACTATATATTGCCTATCTCCGGCGATTTCTTCTTCTACTTTGCCACACGGTTTCAGCTCTCGCTTGCTGAAAGCGTCTTCTAGGTCTGATGCAAGCAAGCCAACGTGTGCTTAGTGTCTTATTCCAGTGGTATGGACGCCGACTGTTTCTTGGCTACAGTTTTCTAGGCATAGTTGTAGAACATGCCCTCGACAACGTTTCCATCAGCATGTTCAAGTTCGGAGTCACTGTCTTTGCAAAGAGCCTCGACAGGAAGTTGATTACATACACACTCAATTCGGCTCGGTAATTTCCCAACAGCTGTGTAGTTAGCAAATTTAGTAGCTGATATCTCAGTAAAGTTAGATTATTTTGCTGATGTGAGTCTCAGCACTCAAACGTCACTTTTGCTTAGATCTCAACAAAAAATAATATTTGCTGAATCTCAGCTGTTGAGATTTCGGCAAAAAATGCACAAAATTCTGAGATTCGGCAGAAAAAATTAAGTGTAACGTCGATGAAGGTCTCCCGTTTATATACCATCTATCGTTTTACGTTCATCCATACCTTCATTACACAGGATCACGTTCAGCTTTGCCAGAACATTACGTAGGCATGATCCTCTTGCGTTGGTTAATCTGCTCCCCCATCCCAACGTCCAGGCAATCAAGTTTCCTCCGAAGACAACCCAATCAGCGTGTCGACTAATAAGTCCAACATCAGGGTATATTGTTCCACTGTACATCTTGGCAGTCGTAATAATTAAAAACAAAAACGCCGTTAATTTTGACAATCAAGAAGCCTCCGAATGTGCGTTCTACTACTTCTTGGATGTTGGTTGCTTCATGCAGTCTCGCACGATGTGCTTCCTCTCTCCGTATTTTGTGTATAGATCAGATCTGTCTAGGCCTTTGCAAGTTCTCGCCGAAGACCGAAGCCCATCAACTCTAGGAATAACTTGCAATGAACACACTGACCACCAAACCTTGATTCGGCCTGTTCCAACAGTTTACTAGCTACTGTTGGCGATGCGGCTCGCCATCTGCATTTCGCATCCGGATTACTATTGGTATATCCTCAAGATTACATTGTTCCTTCTGAACATTTTTCAGTTCGTCTTCTATTGCAATCTCGTCTTGATTCCTGCGCTCAATCTCGTGGGATAGAGATCTAGTGGTTGCTTTGGCGCCTAGAGAATCTTCGACGATCAACTTGAAAGTTAATCTCTTGACCGCAGAGTCCTTGTTCAGGTCTAAGAGCATCACGCCTTTCTGAGTGCGGCAGGTTTTCACAACATTCTTCACCAATTGCTTCAACTCCGGATCGGTTATCACTTTCCGAAAGAGATTAGCGTTAGTCATTCCTTCCTTCACCTCGACTATCTATTCACCGCCTTTAACTATTTCCCCACGAGGTTTGGGTATCTCCTTCCTCTCCTTCAGCATCCCCTTGTATTTTACGATAGAACGCCAATCGCTTGCTTGTCTCAGATCTTGTTCCGGTTTTCTTGACTATTTTTCGTTTATTTCTCTTCCGGCTCTTCAGGTTCCACCATTTCTCCTTTCTCCTAAAGTGGATTCCCGGAACCTTTAAGCGCTGCGTGTACTTGTGCGGATACTGATTTCACCTTGGCTTCGTTAAGCGTTTTGTCGTATTTTTAATATTTAGAGCCACAGTACTCAAGACGATACTGACTCCTGCGGTAAAACACAAAGGGTTACGTCGTCAGCAAACTCTAAACTTGCTCATATGACCTTTTCCACGGTGTTCTAAACTTTCTTCCTTCATCGTCTCGCTCATTACAAGATAAAAACAAAAAAATGATTCATTTTTGGTCGTTAGGAAAAAGGAAAAAAAGAGAATCGTTACCAGAAGACCCACCTCTTGGTCAGCAGCTACTACGTGATTTGGTCTTTAATGTGGATGAGTGTTTCGCGATGGACCACCCACTGGAGCTTTTTCTGTCCATGCTTGCCTAGAACTTCCACGTTCGGCGAAGACCGGAGCACCCTCCAACTTTCGCATTCTAGCCTTTCCGAATACGTTGTTCAGCTAGTTGTGTTGTGAGGTTATCAGTTTCACTAAATCCTCATCTACTGCCAACAGTCGCTCTACCGTTTTGAGGACCGTGTTTTTCTTCACTATGTTCTGTACAGAAATTGTTCTGATCCTTCAGACCAACGGCTTCCCAGTGCTCGATCGCAGCTGTGGTATTCTGCAGCCACTTAGCTGTATCCTTGTCTGCGCAGGCGGTTACGAGATACCCTTGTTTGTATGTAGACTACCTATTGATCTCTGCTCCATGACGCTATCGATCAGTGAGCATCTAGTAGCATTCAGTCGTTCATGGCTGAGGGTATTCGAGGGGTTCCCAACCGGAATTATGGTCATCGAGTTTGACTGAACCATCTCGTTTAAGGTTGGGTGCTGCTCAGTTTTTTGTATTGGTCTTAGATCCTGCACCTTGATCTTTTCCGGTTGGGCTCCTTCCTGCATACAATTTTGATTGGCGACTCGGTGTCCGTCAAACGCTGTCGCTAGGTTAACGGCTTCCCTATTGGGATTTTTACCAACTTCAGCACTTCAGTGGGTTTGTGGCAGTTTCTCAGTATCCACCGATAGCGTTTCTTCGCCGCTCCGTTTAAGTGACGAGTTACCTGTGTTCCTCTTGTTTGTTCTCGGAACACTCCGACCAACCGGTTGCTCCACATTCACCACACCACATTCAGCTACTATTCAGCAGCTCTCCATGTTTGCTTTCCGCCAATTTTTCTTCTCTTCGACCTTCATCGCCGTATTCTCCTTCAAAACTCATGTTTACAGTGTTCTTAGTGTTTTCCATTTTGTTCACTCAATAAGTTCAGAGTTGCAGGGATCAGTCCGGCGATTCCGGGTGGAACGTGGCGTCCACTACACTTGCACCTCGTCAACATATACTACCGGTGCATCGATGCGAACTACTCGAACTGGTCCCTGGCGGTTCATCTAGCATACTTTCTAGGGCGGTAGGGTGAGGTTACTTGAACTGTCAGTTCTGGATACTACTTTGTTGACTGTTTTTCTATTTCCTCTATACCTCCATTAGTTTCTAAGCAACTACTCTACTGACTATATTGCACGTCCTTTCAGCGTCGAACATCTCTTGTACGACAATCTCTACACTTCAAGTCGCACCTTCTCGTGCTCCAGTATTTCTTTCACGTACTCACACTCCTGACAGTAACGTGCGTGACAGAACCGATGTACAACTACCTTAGGGAAACGTCTAACTCTCGGTTTTTTTTCTGTTCGCCCTGAAAAGCCCATTCGAAATCAACCGGTGTGTCCGTTCTCTGCATGAGCCCTATACTGTTGACACTTGGCCATCAAGCAAACTCTCACCATTCTCTTCACACATCTCGTTCTTATTCGTTGATAACACTCGATATCATCAGCTAGGCCTATTCCGATAGGGAGCATCCCGGTGATGACGCATATGATATGGTGCTGTACGCACTTGAGAATTGTATGGTCATGTACCGGAACACTCTGTTCACCTTATTTCGATTTCGCTTAGTCTTCAGTCCTGCACGCCAGGCTGGAACACTGTAACTCAATATCGAAGACGCTACCCCAGACAGAAGACGCCTCTTAAAGGGTGTCCCACAGCAAATTGCATCACGTAAATGATGTTGAAAATAACCTAGTGGTCCGAGCTATTTCAATCTTTCAGACAATAAAATATGACCCATTAGTAAGCTTTTGGCCTATTTATTTCATTCAACTTCAATACTATGCCACAGTGGTTTTATTTGCCAAAAACACTAATTATTTACACAAAAACGGTCAAGTTTAGATCAATATTGTCTTCTGAAAGTTTTATCAGTACTGAAAGACCTTTCTTCTGGTTTAGTACGTTGAGTGATTAATCTCCCTAAAAGTGAGATATTTTTCTTATTTTTTTAAAATGTATAGATAATGAGATCATATGTTCTGCAATGTTGTAGAGCTACTTTTTGCGAACAACTTTGCTTAAGAGTCCAAAACTGTATATTCAATACTTGTGAAGTTATAGTGCCTTGTTTGTGGATAACCCCTTAAAATCATTTTTTTTAATATAACTCTTTTGGTATCGTACCTATGAATTTAGAATGTTCTACAAAGTTATTTGCGTCAATTCCACCCGCAACTCTTTAGAAGAACGTTTTGTTCTAACTCTTCTATCTTCGAAGTTATTTAGCAATTTTTGAAAAAATAGTGCTATTTCCAATAGCAATAACTTTTGAATGGGCAAAAACGGGCAACCAGCTATAGTTATAAACATTAGCACAACAAATGAACTACAAAATCCAATTTATTTCATTTGTCTACTTTTGTCTCCGGTGCTGTTATAAACGGTTTAGGAAGTGCTTTCCGCTGCTTAGTATGCATTTTTCATTAAGTGGAATTGTTAATCTGTTCCTCGCTGGATTCTCTTTTTACGTATGTGTGTGCAGGAAAGAAATTGAGAGAGAACGAGAAAGAGAGAGAACAAGAGTGAGAGAGAAAGAAAGAGAGAGAAAAAGAGAGATTGGAGAGGACCGCTAAGCGCATAACTTCTACGAAAACGCGCAAAAATCGCCTTTAAGAAAATTCTGTGTACTTGAGTTATGAGCACCCAAAGTTTTATTATAAGTAACCAGCATGAAATATTTTATGCATTTTTTATATTTCTTATAGAAAAATAAAAACACATTTAAGTTAAATACATTTATTACAGATTATGTAAACATCTCATCGCTGCTAGTGTCATCGCCATCGTCATCGTCATCACTGCTAGTGTCATCGCCAAAAACCATAAGCTGCACAGCTTCATCTGATAATGGAGTCTTCTTTTTCCGCGGCCAGGCTCTTATACTTGATATGTATGGATCAGACGACTCTAAGAGCCTAAAAACATTAGTTACTGTGCGATTATGCTTGATCCACAGTCTTTTGAAATAAATACAAGACTTCTTGACTATTTGCATTATTCCAGCGGCAACATCGGGCATATTATGTTCGTCAACCTTATAATATTGAAAGACTTGTTGAGCTACAGAACCTATTTTCATACTTTCTGTCGCGGAAACCCAAAAGGAAAACAAGTGACGTTTATCAAGGGAACCTAAATAGTATAATGAGTGTACTTTTCAATAAACAAGAATACTAAGTATATAAAGAAATTATGTTTCAATCAATTACCTTGCATTCCAATTGTACACATTTTGATGAAAATCCCTTTACATTAGTATCGCTTAAAACGTTTCGTATCATTGAATGTACGAAAAAACGACACTCTCCCGCACACGTGACCGTGTCGAAATTCGGGAATCTTCTAGTTTTCAGCGTTACCTTTAGTAACAGTCAAGGATTGCTACATCTCGGAGCTGTGTAACATTGATTTTCTTAAAAGCGATTTCGTAGATGTTATGCGCTTAGCGGTCCTCTCCAATCTCTCTCTTTTTCTCTCTCTTTCTTTCGCTCTCTCTTGTTCTCTCTCTCTCTTTCTCTCTCTCAATTTCTTTCCTGCACACGCATACGTAAAAAGAGAATCCAGCGAGGAACAGATGAACAATTCCAAGTAATGAAAAATGCATACTAAGCAGCGGAAAGCACTTCCTAAACCGTCCATAACAGCACCGGAGACAACAGTAGACAAATGAAATAAATTGGATTTTGTAGTTCATTTGTTGTACTAATGTTTATAACTATAGCTTGATGCCCGTTTTTGCCCGTTCAAAAGTTATTGCTATTGGAAATAGCACTATTTTTTTTTTTTTTTCAAAAAATGCTAAATAACTTCGAAGATAGAAGAGCTAGAACAAAACGTTCTTCTAAAGAGTTGCGGGTGAAATTGACGCAAATAACTTTGTAGAACATTCTAAATTCATAGGTACGATACCAAAAAAGTTATATTAAAAATATAATTTTAAGGGGCCATCCACAAATAAGGCACTATAACTTCACAAGTATTGAATAAACAGTTTTGGAATCTTAAGCAAAGTTGTTCGCAAAAAGTAGCTCTACAACATTGCAGAACATATAATCTCATTATCTATACATTTTAAAAAAATAAGAAAAATATCTCACTTTTAGGGAGATTAATCACTCAATGTACTAAACCAGAATAAAGGTCTTTAAATACTAATAAAACTTTCAGAAGACATTATTGATCTAAACTTGACCGTTTTTGTGTAAATAATTAATCGCGTGTTTTTGGCAATAAAACCACTGTGCTATGGTACCGTACGCTCACACTTTACGCTTAGCTTTACTCATTAGGTTCCGTAGAACATCTGGCTGCAGCTTCTTCTGTACTGAACCCCACTTTTTCTTCATGTCGCCCTCAGATTTGGTGTGCTTGCGTAGTCTCTCCTTCAAAAGTGCCCAGTATTTTTCGATGGGCCTTAGCTCCGGAGCGGGTCATATCCTTGGGTATGAAAACAACCCCGTGAGCTTCGTACCACTCCAGAACAACATTTGAATAGTGGCGAAGCTAGACCCGGCCAGAAGATCGTAGGGCCCTCGTGTTGCTTCAACAAAGGAAGCAGACGCTTCTGTAGACACTCCTTGAGGTAGGTTCGGTAGACACTCTCAGTTTACAGTCCCAGTAGTTATGAGCGGCCCACTCCGTTTGTCACATGAGCAGATCGCTTGCCAAATCATGTATTTATTGGCTAACTTTGAAAGTTGCTTCATTACTTTCTCCAGAACATCAAACTTGTGCTGGGCGGTGAAGAACAGTAGGCCCGGAAGCTGCCGGAAGTCCGCCTTGACGTAAGTCTCATTATCCATGATAGAGCAATGAGATTTCATAAACATATAAACATCTGGGTGTACAGATTCCGGGACCGTGATTTATCCACCGTATTTTGTCGGTCGTCACGATTTGAAGCCTTCTGCATTTTGTACGTATGCAGTCCCTCCTGGTCCTTGGTTCTCTGAACGAAGTACTTGGATTGATTCAACTTTTTGGCCACATCCCTGACCGAATGAGATTCCGCTTAAACGCTTTCACTACACCCGTGTCTTCCTGACCACTAATAGAATATCCATTCTGACCGCATTTCTCCTTCCGTTCGATTCTCAGAGTTTGGTAGTAACGTTTAATTACACAACTCACCGTTGACTGCACTATTCCGAGTTGTTTTTCCATGACAGAGTGGTTTTTCCAGGTGCTTGCACAAAATCAATTCGCGGCGTTGCATTTCGAGTGAGCCAGTTTTTCCAATTTTCGAAAAACGAGCAGCGAAAAAATGCAGTGTAAACAATACAATCTAAACTACTTCTACACAAATTTTCAAAACAAAATACACCTTTTACTGTTACGCCTTCTCATAGGCATAGTCGACGTGGTTCTTAAAGTTTGACCGATCGTCTACATTACACCCAACTGTTTCAACACACGTTGCGAATGTACTGCTATACTAACAATAAGATTCGTTCAGATACTAAGATATTTTGCAATGCTAGGTTAAACCACAGAGAACAGACATATACGCTAGAACAAACTTTCCCGAAAAACCTGTGTAAATATTTAAATGAAAATACGTTGAAAATCACCATCGCATACAGGTTCGCATGCGTGAGTCACCATTGTATCCAAGTTTGCATACAAGTCCCATATAGCGATTGCTGGTCGATCGAAGCGCCGATCAGTGGCAAGTTGCCTCTTGCTGTTTTCATTTCAAAGCGACAGTTTAATTTCTTACACAAGTTGAAAACTTTACTTGTATGTCAGTTCTCAGTGGTTAAACCACCCAGATGGTTTGTTTATTATAAAGGTGCGTTCCACTGAATTCAGATCTTCCGAAGGTTTTCTCCGACGCTTTGAGGTTGTGGCTTTCAATGCCTACTTCTTCGGGAACGGTGGTTTTCATAATACTATCTGGTAGATTAACACTAGTCCTATCAGTTCAAAACGCGTTCTTCCTCAACCCAACATTTTATTTTATGGCATGAAAAACTGATTATATAAAACCACATTTCATCTAACCCAACTAAACTGTAACATCTGTGAAAAGTTCCAGCGTGATACAAAATCACCGAACAAGCTCGTGGAATGCCCCATTGAGCAAAGCTACATGTGAACCTTATTGTTCTAGGTCACCCAAATAGTCCAAGAACTCACTTTATCACCTGCCCTTCGTTACCCGAATGTTTCGCTGTACAGCGTTTTTTCCCACGTCCCACGAGCGATCCCCATTTTCACTTTTCCCATGTTTTATTGCGATAAGTGCATCTTCTACATCGAGCAGGACTTTTTCTTTGTTCCGTCATAGGCCTGCTTCATTCCCTGAGACGTGGGTACTCTACTCGCCCTCAATATTTCATAATACTGCACCAGCCACTTGAACATTGCCCCTGCTTTCCACCCATGCACTCTTAACCCATAATCCAGTCGTTGACCTAGAACTGGAACCAGGCAGGCTAGGATCAATGTTTCCACCTCTTCGAGCATCATGGGAACCAGATCGGCTACAGGTGCAACAGTTTCTATTGAATAGAAACCAGTTAGCAGTTTTCGGGTGTCACTCGAATCATGATTTGTCGTTTCATTAAATCCTTTCGCATACGGAACCCCAGCTGGACCGGAGGATTTTTTCTTTTTTATTTCACGGTGGGAGAATAAAGAGCTACAATTAAGAGGATTTCATCTTTTCTTCCCTCCGGGCGGCTACGGCTCCGACTGCTTGCATCCACACAGGCAGGTTGATTTGTTGTCGTGGGATGGCAGAGATATTTGGCCTCGTTTTTCTCCGCCCTACTCCCACTTGATGCGTTGTTGCTGGCTTCGGTGCGAATGTCAGTCGCAGCTCAGGAGTATTTTGTACCTCCTGAAAGGGGTTGAAGTTTTCTGAATTATGCTAATTTAGGAAAATTCGCTATCACAACAGAACCGCGTAAGGATGGGCTTGAATTGGTTCAGCCATTCTGCTCATTTTCCAAGTGGTTGGAATTCAAGTGGAAACCGATGGAAGTGACACTCCGACCGGCGTGGATTTCAAACTTTGTCGAACTCGCTGTGTTACGCTACATGAAAGGTTTGTTGATTTTATTCGTATTTCGTTTGTTACTGTTGTTTCTTTTATACGCCGTTTCTGCTTGTCAAAACAGATTTTCATTAATGTTTGATTCGGTAGCAGAGCTCTGTGTCGTGGAAGGTTTGATATGATAAATAAGGGGGAATATTATTCTTTGGGCTTTCTAGAAACAAAATAATTTTAAAGCACTCTTCTATGCTAATCCGGTATGAGAGTTATTCTGTATAACTATCAAAGGCGATAACCACAATGTGTATCGGAAAGCTTTTATTTTCGACAACTATCAATGAAAATGAAGCGTAGTACTATCAATGACTACTAATCGATTTTGGAATAATACTTTAAATAATCCAGATAATAACACAAACCCTTGTGGTACTGTAACGTTAAATCCGGACAAAATGCGGATTATTTGTCACGACAATAAAACCGAACAAAAAATAACGCACATATCATCTTATTAATTCGGATGCCTCTCGCAACATAGAAGAAAAAACTTCCTGATGTTTTACGAGCAAAACTATTATTTGGTGAAGCATTTTTACGAGCCTCCATCACTCTTCGTATCATTTCTCGATGTTCGACTTCCGCTATTGCGTCGAACATTCGACCGGAGCGTTCCGGGGTGAAAGCAAATCTTCTTATTCCCGGAATAATTCGTGCTCGTCCTAGGACTTTTCACGGGCCCCCGAACGAGGGCGGGAAATCGTTATTGTTTCGGATGCTTGCGCGCTTGCATAATATCAGTTAGAATCAATTTCTTCTTACTCTGGCCGCTTGTCGATTTGCGAGGGCAGCTGGAGCCCACCGTCAATTCACATGTGCACAAAACTAGAAGCTCGGATAGAGAAAGCGCTGCCGGATTCATATGCCATGCCAGACTTATGTTCCTCATAAAATTTTACGATTATGTTGTCTCATCTATGTGGCGATGGCCAAATGTTGACTGGATTCGATGGTCCTTGGCGGAGGGATTAAGTTGATTTCCTTGACAAGGTTTGGCGTTTTTTTTCATTCTTTCATAGACGACGACAGGATCCGAGGAATCCCAAAAGTGCCATAACTGATGAGTGGTTTTGGATCGTCTTCTTAGTTGATGTCGTCATCGGTATCATCATCATATCGCCATCCATCGAGAACGATAGTGAATCTTTTTGCTTCCGGTAGAACTCTGCCAGGGAGACTGCTCAAGCACTTTATTGTAACGGGTGTAGCGAGCAATAAGTGTTTCTGGTTCCTTTGGAGAGAAGGTTACGGAAGATATTGATACGATTGAAATTCCGCCTTCGATGGGGACAATAAGTTTTACGGAACGGTCGTTCTGTGGGCGGACAGGAAATTGATCAACCGATTAGGAAAACTACTGTAACAAAGCTATACAATTTCATCGCATATTTATTCCATGAAAAAACAGTTAATAAATGGCGTCGAAAGCATTCCCGCGTGAAAAGTCGCATTTCAAACAAAAAACTCACTTCACCCCAAGGGCACAAAAGATGCTGTCAACAGAATCAATCAATCTAATAAATGCACTCGACTCCGGTTAATCAAATCATCGCCCGAGCCAGCAGCAGTGGCTGGCAGGGTCAAAAGAGACAACAATTACCATTCTGGAGAGGGACAACCAACGGTGCCGGCAGCCGTCCGCCACATGTGTCCATCCATCCATCCATCCATCCTTCGAACAAACGACACCGACCAGTCGTCAATTGTCACAACCGGGAAAATCACACTCATTTTCCCATCAACTTCCTCCGTGTGACCGTACTATACGAATTTGATTTGATTTGACGAACCACCAACAATTATCGAAAACAGGACAAAAAACAACGATTTGATGGCGCTAACAAGAATCCCCTTTTCTGAGCGTCAATGCTGAATGCATCATGCATGTAATAAATTATGCTCATGATTTTGTTGTTTGATGATTTTTTTTCGTTCATCACCCCAGGCCAACATAGGCAAAAACTATTTCGCATATCAGAGGGGAGAGTCAATAAATCGATTTTGGGTGATTGATAAAAAAGAAGTCCCGATTATTGGCAAACAGTGTTTACCGCTGGCAGTGGCGTCGGCCGTTGAGGTCAACAGGATGCACACTCCGGAGCGGCTGGGAATATTGTTGAATGATTTGACAGTGAGTTGAAAAATTGGCACGGATATCCGAGGGGTTTGTCCACCGGAAGGATGTGAAACACAACAAAGGAATTGTGTTGCTGGCAGTTCGTTATCTGATTAGATGTGATAGGTAAATTTTGTGTTATATAAACCTTACATTTTCGTTTGTATATTTTTAGCTCACATTAAGGAGGGCGTCTGGTGTAGAGGGCAAAAATAATCGACTTTTTTATCCACTTAATTGTTAGTATTAATCCTCTAGAAAGGTCTCCCAAAATCTCGGTGGCCACGCTGAACGTCTTTCGTTTTAAACAGCCATGCATTCCACGCGCGTATTTGCTATAACACACGCAGATTCCAATCTATCGGCAACAATTTTCGAAAAACTGACAGCGATAAAAATACAGTGGAAACAATACACTCTAAACTAATTCTACCCAAATTTTCAAGAAAAAATACCCAATGGGTCATTTTCTACAAAGTTTTGTCGTGATGCAATTTGATGTGGGTTTTTCTCGAAACAGCTTTTTCATTTTTTTTTTCATACTATGTTGCGTTTCGGCTTCGCCTCATCAGAAACCGACACTAACACATTGTCGGAATAGATTAGCGCCGGCTTGACGCAAATCCCTTAAAACTAAAACACACTATGTGTTTCAATCAAACGACTGATCAAACGTGATGTCCCGTTCGAGCAGAAGTTCTGTTTATGCCGATGAGACACAAGTGAAGCCGAAACTTGTCTTGGCTTAGCAGGCCTATGCGAAAGCACTATGCTATATTTCACCCTAAGGAGGAAAATTTGGTAAATTTTTTTTTTTTGCAAGTTGGCGAACACGATAACTCAAAATCTAATCAACGAATTGACTTGATTTTTTTATGAGGAAGCCCAATATGTGTAGCCTGTCGATGAACCACAGAAAACTGAATAAATTTTTTTTCTCCCTATTATTTTTAATAAAAATGAGCGAATTTTACAGTAAAATATGAGATTTCTCGGTTCTCATGAAGCCATTTTCTGAAACTCGAACATTTTTCTATTTTTTGTGGTTCATCGACTAACTACAAGTCTAAGCTTTACAAAATTTATTGAATTTCCCATATCAGACAATTTAATCGAGAGTTATCGTGTTCGCCGTGACGCTCCTCAACTTGAAAATGGTTGGACTTTTACTCTTGGAACGCTTGTATGTGTGGCTCTGTGTGTCTGAAAATATTTTTTTCGTTTACAATGAATATATAATGCCATTCTAACATTACACAATCCTAACATTGCCTTGCCTTTAAAATCGAAAAACAAAATAACATTCGTTTTGAGCACTTTACACCAGACGCTCCCCTTAAATTTGGACTAGATTTTTGAGCTCTCCAAATGACTTATGAAATATCACATCAAAGTTTTAACACAAAAGACGTAACAGCAAAGAAAAAAATCATTTTTTTTTAAAAAATCATCGCGCACAGAATGCTAGCTACATCTGTTGAACACATTGCACAATATGTGCTTCTGGTAACCATGGAAAATAAAACTTTTTCGATCGAAATTGTGGTATCAAAGACCACACCGCTTGTCAAATGTAAGATGATAAATGAAAGGTGGGAGCACTTTTATAGTTGTAATATTTTAAGAAAAATAGAAAAACTACAAGGGAGCCCTAAGGAGTTGCACGAACTGTGGACGTAGGACTACACTACTTAGTGTGAAATATTTAATTTCTTAGTGCATCCGATTTAAGAATAAATCAAGTACATTTCATTCGTGCAGTTTAAATATAATCAATCAACATCTAATGTTACATGTTGAACCAAACCTTCTTGCTTATCAGGTCATTCTATTTGTAGTAGGCGATCGAATCGGATTAAAATTATTTCAGAAGACTTGAAGAAAAAAGACAGAAAACTGCAGCCGAAAACCGAACAAATAGCTGGAACTGTTTTAGATCTTAATGGGGCTCAATATTGAAAACTTGTAAAGACTTTTCGATTATGTGAGGTAAAAAACCCGAACCGGTGAAGCGAATTCAAATATTAGCCGATATAGTCACATTTCTTATGTGGAGCAGGCTTTCTAGTTATATTTTGTCATTATTGTAACTTTCCTAAAGAAGACATTTAAATGTAGCGAATGCACACTCTTAGAAAAAATGAAAATTACATTTGACGTAAATACCCAGTCAAAAAGGGCAAGTTGCTGGCTAACGGGGGGCTATTTGCCAACTCGGATGCGCTAATTGCCCTTTAATTTGCAAGCAAATTGCTGGCAATTAGGGGGATATTTCAAATGCAACATTTGGGCGATTTGCAGCCGTCATTTTTTTGCCGCCCAACCCGCCCTTAAATCGCGCCCAAATCGCTCACGGAACGCCATTAAGCCGCCCTCAGTTGGCTAATATGAAAATAATACTTATTTTCGGATTCATTATCTACTCGCATAAAGTTATCACTACACTAGGTAATCACCACCAAACTATAGAAAGAATCAATGGTGAAATTGGCATTGTACACCAAAACTTACCACAATCTAACTTTTATTAAGAGTTTAAGTCAGATATCTTGTTCCACTACATTTACACAAGATTCCACAATTTCCCACATTCGTTGGCTAAATGAAGTGCACTACACAAACAAAATACAAGCGAGAACACTGCATTCGTTAAAAAAAACTATTTAAGCTTAAGCCAAACATGAACCGCCATGTTTGAAAAACGCAAAAACAATCAAGTCCTTTTCAGCCGCCAGAAAATTTGTCTAAGTGTTGAAATTGCCTTTAAATCGCATTCGCAAATTGCATTTGTTCTTAGGGGCAATTAGCACAGGCGAGTTGAGTTAAACGTCAAACTGTTTAAATCGCCTGACCATGTTCGTCCGCATTTTTTTGACCGGGTAACGTAGCGACGTATTTTTCTGTCTGATAATAGGATTTTACATATTATTATATGTAAAACAAAATTTTGTGATTCTTTTGATGTAAAACTGAAACTGAATGAACTAGGAAAAGCCCAACAACTTACATTTTGACATGTAATTAAATGTAAGTTTATGTGAGTTGGGCCACTCCATTTATGTGCATCTGGCAAGACGTAAAGTTACACGATTACTTTTGCTGTGCAGTAGTCTTATTTATATATCGAAGCAAGTATAATATTGTATTATTAGAATCAAAGTAGATAGGTTGAGTGGAAACTAATCACGTGGAATCAATGAACATAAATAATAAACCTTCGTTGCGCTTTCCATTGATTCGCGTAAATTTGTTGCTAATAAAGGTTTCATCTGTGCGCAACGAAAGCACAGATTGTTATCATGGACGCATGCAACCACGTATACACATTTGCCCTGTGGCGGATCCAGGGTGAGGGTCTTGGGGGTCCGGACCCCCCCGAAAATGTTTAAGTTCTTGAGAAATTTTAAAATGGTTTCTATTTTAAATTCATTCCAAGTTCAAAATCATTCAAAACTAGATTCGATTACCAAATCTGATTTTAATTAAATGAGGGTATTTCATATTACGTATTGCACAATGAACATTTCAAAGTTGAAATTTTGGACCCCCTCCGAATTTTTTTCTGGATCCGCTCCTGCATTTGCCTCAAGCATTGAACCGAAGACTGCATATCAAGAAGACTGGCAACTATGTCCAGAATCTGGAGACAGTAACAGCAACGCTACTTGCGGGTAGCGTTGTTGTTACTGTCTTCCTTCAATAGAGGCGATGTAATCGCTGTCGCTTCTGGTTTGTATGGGGGTAGGAAAGATATATCAGTATCCTAAATATGTAAACACACCACACACAATCAATAAACGCACTGACACAGACAATTTGAGTAACACGTATGCAGGGGTTTTACACACAGTCAAACACATAACAACACAGAGAGGAGAGAGAAGAAAAACAAATCTCGAAAATACATACACGGATCCCACCTGGAGAGGGGTACGATCACTGATCATGAGTACCGCTGTGATCAAAACAGAAGTGGATACAGAAACAGCAAACACAATATAGATTTCTTCGTTGCGGACCGTTTTCGGATAATTATTAAACCGCCACGTACGTGAGTCAGTGGCAATACGCAAACAGCTAAATATGACAATTGCACCAATATACGAAAGTGTGCTTGACGATAACACGGTAACTAGCTTAGTAAATGTTTAGGTTATTCAATGTTTCTTGTAATGTAATTTTGACTAAGTGTAACGTTTTGTAGATTCCTTGAGAAAGGCGCAATACATGCTGCCGAAACGTCGGATGAACTTAAAAGAACTCCACCAACAGTCGTTAGTTTACTCACAAATCTAGAGCTTTTATTCAAAATAACATATCTACAATGAGTTACTCTCTTTGTTTACTTTCTCTTTCGATTATTACGGCGTAACTATAGAACTTTTCACTTATTTTACAGTACAGATCGAAAGACGGTGGAATCGCTATCTGACTGGATGGAGCAATATCTTGAAGAATGCATAGTTTGTTATACCGATGGAGTCTATTGTCGTGAAATGAGATTAAACCAGTCTCATATATATAGAAGATACTGTACGGTATTCCAAGCAGAAATCCTCGCGATTCTGTGTGGCGTACAATCGGCCCTTCAACAGGAAATTTGCGGTAAAAACATCTATTTTTGCTCTTATATTCAGGCTGCCCCGAAGGCACTTAGTTCAGCAGATTCGATAGCGAAATTAATAATCGTATGTGGAACTCAAATCGAAGTACTTAGCATTTCAAATGCTAACTACCTTCTATGGGTACTCGTTCATTCCGGTTACTGGAAATGAATGGGCTGACGAATTGGCTAGAGCTAGCGCTGCGACTGATTTCATTGGTCCAGAACCAGTTCTACCACTACCGATAAGTTGAATAAAGCACAAGATTCGTTCTTGGGCTGCATCCGAACATGGCAACCATTGGAGTAGCTTGCAAACTTGCATTCAAACATAGAATTTTCTGCCGGATGTGAGTCCGAAAATGTCAAACAATGTGTTTTTTAAAGCACATTAACAGTATTCTAGTCAGGACACTGACTGGACATTGCAAACTCAATTATCATATGGCTACTATTCAGCGCGCTGAGTATTATTCGTGTGATCTATGTAAATCCGATTACGGAACTTCATATCATTTGATATGTAACTGACCTGCAATAATGCAAATATTTATCCGGATTTTTGGTTCTCCATATATATATATATATGAACCTAGGTATAGAGAGCACGACATAGCTTTGAAATTTTTCTGTAATGATTTGTTCCCGACAAAATCTGGACACCTGAAAACACTTGATCTATGTCTTGAAATCTTCAGCAAAAAACCAAATATTTCTCACAGATATGAACGTATGTCTGTTCTCTCTAACAATATATAATTTGTTTATAAATAGCACTTTCAACAATAGCATAGAAAGAAATGCGTGTTAGAGAAGTTATATTGTGCGGTCCAAAAGCATCAACCACTCTCGCTGTGAAGGATCACCCGAGCGAGCATTGCTCTACTCCACAGGAAACAAACTCGGGGCGGGAAATCACAATACAGTGTCTTCCGAGATTCTTTGTGAGGAACATATTATCCGTTGATCCATTGAAGGACCGAGGCGAAAGACCTGTGTGTTAAAGTAAATCTGAACCCAATTGACGGTGAACACTTTTTAAATACATTTGCCCACCCTCCTTTTCACTTGAGGCATGCAAATCAATGATGATGTGTCTAATGACCGTGTGCTGAACGACTGCTAAAAAGATGTTGAGACTTTCTTGTGAAGAAAAGGACAACGCAAAGTTGTAAAATAATCCACTGGAATCTCCTGGGCGCAACTTGAATTACCTGAACGAAGACCCGGAATTCGCCTACAAAAACCGGTGTGGGAACCCTAAATAGAAGTTTAGAGAAATTTCCTTTTACTTTCTAATAAATACTCCCATACGACAATAATCCCGTACTTACGATGACACGAAAATCAATAAATAAAAAAATCGTGGCGAAATTCGAAGATAACACACACGAAGATTATTTTCTTTTATTGCCCTTCATATTGTATAAGCTTTACGATGAAAATTACAGACTTCTTATGATTTCACTTTATAGCAGTACGATATGTGAATTTTTGATCCAGATTTTCGCCACAAAATTCTTTCCAATTTATTGAAATTCCCCTCTATTAGAAAGTTGAAGAAGATCGAGTGTTTTATTGGTCTATTGGGTCAACCTACTAAATATTTTCGATTATAGTTTTATAGTTTTAGTGTTCGTTTCGGCCTTATTAACTGCAACACGTCGATCATTCGTTTTAATGAAACAAAAACAATTTGTTTAAAAACAAAATGTAAAAAAATCCAGAATTACTCTCATTTTAGTTCAAAATAAATCAACAAAAAAAACCCGTTTTAATCCACCTAATGGTGTAATTGTGCCTTTCTCATTTATCCAAACTACGATTCCACGGCTGGTTATGTTTAATATAATGGTGGAAATGTCTATTAAATATTCAGTGCGATTTTCACATACGTACAACGAATCGACAGCTACGAACTTGAGTCGCTATATGTCGACGCTGAAACGTTAAAAAATCTTAAATTAGTTTCTCAACTCAAAATCATTTCAAACCAAATTTTGCACTGGTTTTTCGTTGTACCTTTCATTCGAGATTAAGTGTGATGAAATAACCGATGTGCATATTTTTGGACACATGCATACATACATACATACATACACACATACATACGCACACACAGACATTTGCCGAATTCGACGTACTGAGTCAAATGGTACATGACAGGCGGCCCTCCGAGCCGGGATCAATTCGACGATGTTCAGAGTGATTGTATAACCTTTCTATAGGAGAAAGGCAAAACATGACTTTTAATCAAAACCGTTTTTTTTACTATGCTATATTTTTTTTAACCACAACAAGCCTGATCTTACTGTTTTGTTTCGATTATAGACATTTTAACCATCAATCGCTTCATCATTCGGATTAGAAAATTGTCTTTAAAAAAAATTCTATCCCTATGTGCGGGGTTGGCAATCGAGCCCGGTGAGCTGCATACATGGAAATCGATTTTCCAACTACGCTATGCCCGCCCGTTACTAATATTCTAATTGGGTTCAAATATATATTTGATATCAAATAGCAGTCGTTTAGAATGTTTGCTATTATAATTACATCATAAAAGAGATATTGAATTTTTAATTGCATTCTTAAATTAATTTTTGTGGAAAAAGTACTTATCAAAATTTTAGTTTCTGCTGAAAACCCGGCCACCATCCAGAACTCAGGACCCACGGGAAACATTCCGTACCACTATACCCGCTTTCTCGGCTGCCTTTCAAACAGGTATTTATAAAGTAAACAGTCACCGAAAGTAATTTCACTGGGGGAGGTATTAACCATCGAAAATCGAATACCTACTGAATTATTTTCTGAGATTTCATTGCTACATTTTCCATCAATCAAACGTGTCTGATGACCCCGTAATTGAAAATCACAGTTATACTAATGTGATACTCCGATTTATGCTCTTATCAGTTGCGATTTCTCTTCCATTTCTTCCCTACCGAGCCGTTCTCAACTTCCATAGTACCGCGACCGTACCATCTCCACACCACCACCGCCATTTAAGCCATTACTAATAAAATCAAGAAACTGTCCACTACAATGTACAGTTACAAAATTACATTTTGAAAATGAAGGAGGTGTTTATGCCGCGTTACATGTTCAATCTCAATTCTTTGGATTTTGACCTTCCACAAATAAAACAATGAAAAAAAAACCTTCATTTATCTGATCTCCATAAACTCTTTTCCCACGGGATTTAAAAACTGGGGATACTTTATTTAGAACACCGCTCAAGAAATCACTTTTCCCACTGAAACTGCACAGCCCTACCACCATGCATTGTTGGCCGATAACAACCGTAGAGCACGTTCAATCTGACCAGCCCCCGTTCCTAGAATATACAATAAAACTATCAAAGCGTAAGTCACATCTTGGGCCAGAACGTCCAATACCGAAAGCAGGGGGAAATAATCTTCAAGACATCAATCTGTCCCCATAACTACTGCAGTGCGATGCGATAAACTCTCGCTCGGCATGGATCTTCTTCAATCTAATGAATAAATAGTTTTTTTTAATGGTTCCCCTGCAGCGGCTCTCTGCTCGGCCCATCTCTGCAATTGAATCAATTCCCGATTTATTACACCTCCGCCACGCCGCGCGCCACCTGTCCCTTCTAGCATCACACCGGTAGCTACTGAGAAACGCCATTAAACAGCGAAGATAATTTCATCCTAATTCCCGCCGTCAAGAAAATTAATTACATAGCTAGAGAACGAAGTCCATGGATGTCCCGGCGGTTGTTGTGATCATAAATCGCGCATACCTTGTAACTTACGTGTGGAGTTTTTCAGTACTCCCCTTGCTCAAACAAGTCGCCGGCCCTTATAGTCATGGAAAGGCTATCCTACGGATTCGATTGACGGTCAACTATATCTAATTATTGGTATCCGTGTACCGCTGGCGACTGTCCCCGGAGGAAGATCTCATTGCCTTCGGTTTCCTTAGTCATTAGGTTGATTGCTTGGACGACTTCTCGTCGCGACGATTGAGAAGAAATGGGACTGCGATGAATGGTTTTAGAAAGGGGGTCTTAATTTGGCGTTTGATCGGAACGGCGGGCGTCAAAGCTTGCGGCAATTGTGGCGGACATCGATTGTGAAAATTCAATTTACTGAGTAATCATTGTGAATCTGAGAAAGGCAAAGATTTGTTTTCCCTCTTCGTTCTCACGCTTTACAAAGTAGTCGAAATCTCGCTTTCCTTTTCATATTCAGCTTGTATTCAAATTCTTGCTCTGTGTTACTCATCATCGCTCGAATTGCATTGGTCTTCAGGCATAGCATCGAGTTATAGAACCTCCCACGAAGATACCCATAATGTGATTTTATCTTTTTACAACTTTTTGTGTTTGCACTTACTGGATCAAATGCGACACCGGAGCAGGAAGTATAGAAGGGACAGATCAATTAAACCGGCAAGACGGCGGCGGCAACCTGCTGATAGTGAACATTAGGGTCTCAGTTGATGGTACCTACATTTCGGAAGATGTTTCCATGTATTGTTCAATTGCCGTCAACTGCGTGACGTTGTTTGCCGACAAAGTGGCCGTTTGCTGAACCGTAACGAAGTCCACCAATTTAGCGTGAACAATTTAGGACTTTGCAAGGTCGCAAAACGAGGATACATTTAAGATGCCGCATGTTGGATCTGCTTTTTTGCCATCTCAATGAAGATGCTTCGGTTTCGGTTCTAATGCTGTCAGCGAATATTACCGGTTATACACGCTCAGCATGCATAATTGCATACACAGCTTACCCTGCATTTTTTTCCGTTGTGTCTAAGTGATTTATTCAAAATTTTATGTCAAGTTTAAAATACATTTCTGAGGAAAAGGCATAAATCAGACAGGGTTTGAACAATGGAACAATATTGCAGAAAGTTTAGTAACAAATCTGTGTGTTTTTATCATATCAGCTAATACCATTTACGTTTACTGAAAATAATTGAATCGTTTGATCGTCAGACTTACTTGAGAAAGGTATTTCCCAAGCATATCCGGAACAATCGCCAGAAAAACTAATGGTGTTTGACATTGTAAAAAGAACATCTTTTCAAATATTAGATGTTCTTTAGAGTTTGCAGTCTCAAAAATTGTTGTTGCTTTGTTTCAAAAATAGTGTTAGAATATCAAATGGTTCCAAAATTTCTTGGTACGTTAAAGAACCAAAGAAATTTTCAAAATAATCTGGATTCTATGTGATCATGTTGGCGATTGCCTTTTAACCGAATGCCAAAAAACCAAAAGCGTCAATTGGCCAAAAGGGTCATTTCGGCCGAATACAATTTAGCCGTTTACCGTTCGGTTAAAATATAGCTCAAGTTCAGTCCCGAAAAGGTACAGTATTGATGAGACGCAGTCGAAACTCAAATGTCTCGATATTTCCAATGTTTTCTAAAAATTTCTATATACAAAGTAGGGTGATGAGCCCATTTTCGCCATGTTTCTATTATCACCCTACCCATTTGAAGCCGTTGGTTAGAGCAGTGTCTAGCATCTTTGTTCAATGCATTGAGTCAAATGGTAGCGCAACAATAGGGGCACTCGATTCGAGTTTTCGTTGCGCTCAAACGCGAAAATTTCACTGTTTTCAGCGTATTTGTGTTATAATATTGGTTCTTAACAACGAAGCAAAGGTGTTGATGTCAATTTTTACGCATTCCATTGATTGTAGGCCGAGAACTTAATGAATTAGTGAGGCACCCTGCTTAGTATGGTGAAAATAGGCACTTTACCCAAATAACGTGAAGACAAAAAAAAATGTAAAATGAATAATTTGAATGAAATTAATTGAATGAATAAAATAATAAAATAATAAAATAACAAAATGAACAAAATAAATTATCTTAGATTAAAACGAATAAAACAAAATTAATGAATTACAGCGATTCTTCTGTCAGTTTGTATGCTTACTATGGATGGTATTATCATTTAAAAATGCACCAGCCATATACTACTGAGTTCAGTTATGCTCGAAAATGTAAAATATGCAAACCTTTAATATGTCCACATAGTAACAAATGAAAACATGCGAAAATAAACATTTTAATTTGAAATATCGCACTACCAGCTGTAACGCCATTTTTGTTTCATTGAACGATATTTCGCTTGTATACATTTATATTATAAATAATGCTACTGATAACTTTTGCACTAAAACCATTATAAATCGCCACAAATATGTGAATATCTGTGTATTCACATACAACACTGGTCAACAAAATCATAAAAAAAATTGGCGCAGGGTTGTGATAGTAGTTTGTAGGGTAAATCGGGTGCACTGAGTTCAGAAATGACAATAGTTTTTACCGCTGTGCTCCTGTTTTTGGGATTTCTCCATTAATTTGATTTTTTTACTAGGCAGCGTTAAATTTTTTTTCTACATTTTTCGAATTTACAAACTATATCAAATCTATTATTAAAAGGTGCTACAACCACCTGACAAATATTTGGAAATCTGGAAAGGCATATTGAATACTGTCAAATTCGAAAAAACCACGCGTAAACAAAAAAATGCCACTTTTTTAGGAAAATTTGATATAAATGCTGCCATTTCAAAAGTTCTGGCTGGACTTCGATCAACAATAGCTTTATTGGTAGCTGTAAGCGTCTTCTTTCAGACAAAAAAAAAGTTCAAGCTGAACAGATGAAAATTGTCATGGCGTCTTCACGGAGACAGTGTAAGAATAATTCAAATCATGGGATAGCTATCAAACATCTAACTCTCGATTTAACTCCGAATACAGATACAAATAAAGTTCACTCTTTATCTTTGAAGTGAACTTACACATGACGAATTTCGTGACAAATCGTATTCGAAGTTGGCAGCACCCTCTCAGATTTTAATGAAACTTTCTGCACATGAAGATTTTGACACAAAAAGCCACTTTGCATACTTTGTTTTTTCCAAAAATGATCTAGACTGTCTTTTGAAAAGGGCCAAACTTTTTTTACCATTTTTTTTCAAATGGCTGTAGTCTAAAAATGACAAATCCTACAAAAAAATGTTGTAGGAGTGATTTTCACAAAATTAGTCTAATTTTTGAATAAAAATATTGAAAAAATTCTTCATCGGCTCCTACACTGAAAAAATCGATTTTAAAAATTTAAAGTCAATTTACAGCAAAAAAAACCATTTTTGATTGGGATGAAATTTTGTTCCAAGATAGGTAATTATGTTCCCTACCTACTGTCAAAATTTCAAGTTGGGCACTTTCAAGGAGTTATTTGAAAAAAAAACTTTTTCTTGTCCAAACTTTTTTTTTCTTCCGTGTATCGAAAACTAAACCAATGAAAGCCATAATCATCTCAGAATCAAATAAAACTCAGTTTGTGAGAAGATATTGTCTAATTTGGCAACTAAGTATACTTTTATTAAGGGGATACATACCTTTTTATTTTTCATAAAATCGAAATTTATTTTATTACTTTATCTGAAAGTGCAAATCTTTAAGAATGTTTTCTCAAATTTTTATAGAGATCCGAGAAATAGAAGTTACAGCGCTTCCAAGCGCGCTTCGTCTACCAAGAGCAGTGGTAATTCGAAATTTTTAACTCGATTATCTCGAAATGTCGTTTTACTAAAAATGGTTACCGAACAATTACTCAATCGATTTTCTTATTTTTTCAATTGATCGTAATTACTTTTTTCTCGTACTTTAACGATTCCTTTTTTATGCATAAATTTTTGTTTCATGAATAAAATTTTTAGTACAATTTTTAGAGCTTAAAACAGCATTTTTTTACTAAAACGTTGTCGAATACAGGAAAAAAAACGATTATTTATTCAACTAATCGTTAAGGTACGAGGAATACTACTCATATACTAAGGGAATTTTTTGAGTTTTGGGATTTTAAATGAACTATTGGTCTCCAATCGCGATCACCGCAAACCTCTTAAATAAAAAGGGTTTCGTGGAAAAAGCCATAACTCCACTCAATATCAATTAATTTTTATAAACTCATGCTTGTTTATTTTACTGAAAAATGTACTACCAAAATACTATAAGTGTAATGTAATGAAATCATTGCCTTATGTCTTTACGTAAATTCAAACTTTCTTGACATTTTTGTCCCAAAAAGGTATGTATGTTTATGTCATTAAACAAATATTCCATTATTACTTCTTTATTTTCTTGTTTAATTCTGAGGAAGGATCAGGGAAAGAAATAACCACCACAACATTATATATTGAGTTTTGCATAATCATGTATTTATTTAAATACATAACATTTGTCTTAAAACTATCTTCATGACTGCTATTTTGTATTATTTCTATTCAAGGAAAATATTTTTGGTTCATCTTCTGAATTAGCATACCTTTTCGCCTCTACTTTGCCACCAGGAATAGGCACAATTGTGAAATTTTTGATTGCCAGATATTGTTTTGGTGTTATTATACAGTTATTATACAGTTCTTCGAGTTCTTCTGACATTTTGTTCTAGTGTTCAGTGGATATGTAGCAGAAATTTAATTTTTGATATTTTTATCAGTTTGTTCAGTTGCTCAGTTATATAACTTTCGGGGAGTTGTTATGGTATTTGCACAGTCGCGAGCAAAACTGGCTCCTTTTGCCATTCGCTTGAGAGGGCCACCAATAGCATCACAGGGTCCTTTTCCAAGGGATGTTGCAAAAAATGCCATTCTGCGCTTAATTCATACTTTGACTGGAATCTACACAAGCTTGCGAAGTTTTTCTTGTTTTTGTATTGTGCTGCTACTCTATCAGACATAAAATAAATTTTAGAAAAGTTTGTGAATTGTTTCATAAAATTTTTCATTTTGACGTAGGACTACGTCTTTGTTTTCGATATGGGGGTGCACTCTGCAAATTCTACAAAAATGGTATGTAACGAAAAGTGGTCCAATTTTAAACGCATATAATTCAGCCATCTCACGATAAATTTTCAATTTTTTTGCACAAATCGCCCCGAAATACTTCTAAGAATAGATTCCAACAGATAAACCCAAAGATTTTTGATATCATAGCATTAAAAAATTAAATAATATACAACCTTGTCAAAATATCGCGCATTAATACACAGAAGATAGCGCTTCCCAAGCCCTGTACGACAGATTGGTGTACCTAGCGCGCTACGCTTCTATGAATGACGTCATCATCGACTATTTAAAGAACGGACTTGGCCAGACACGCTCAGTTCCCTGTTGAACGGCTGGCGAAGCAGATCAATGCGCTGTGTTTTTACAGCCAGTGTAGCTGAGTTAGAAGTCCGTTACACTGGCTGTGGAGGGACACTACACTGTGTCGTCCAACAGGCGACCGCTCCAACTGCTTCCTAAATGCCGCTATAATGTTGCCAGTAAATTTTTGGTTTAACTAGCACATGTATTTGCTATTTGCGCTTGAAATTAAGTAATGTAGTGGTAGTAATAAGCTTCCCATTTTGGTTTAAACGCAAGCACAGTTTTTAAAACAGGATTTGATTAATTAGTTTAGCTCATCCCAGCAATTTTATCAATTCTGTAATTTAAAAGGAATTTTACGGAACTTGATGAATTTGGCCCCACTTGCAACTGGTATAATCAACCTTCACAAAGTGTTGCATAACGCAGGGCTGTTTTTGGAACAAAATGTGTTATCATTCAGCCCTTCGCTATGCAAAATCACGATATTATGACAGATGGGCTAAGCGCGGCCGTTCCTTTCAATCGGGAATGGCCGCGTTGAATTTTAGTGAAATGCGCTAATAGTGTCGTGGTGGTACTAGTTGTCTCTTTCGCTCTACCCATCATCATCAGCGTTGACTCATTTTGCATTGTGCGCTTGGGTTCAATGTTTGGGGCGAATGTGTTGGTAGGTAGGGAAACTGGCGGTAAAATGAACACGTTAAGCAAAGTCATTATTTTCTAACTAATAAGTGAATGAGATATTACAATCACCTTATATGTTTCTTGTTAGACATGTTTTGTACATATCTGGTAAAAATACTTCGTCATAAACACATTTTTTCAAACATGATTCTTGATTTCTAACCATGTCCAAAAATGAGACATGTTTATAGCGAGTGAGTAAATTGAACATGTGGCGGTGGTAAAATGAACAGCTTCTGGTGACTTGCAAAATGTCCTGTATGTATGCAATGGCCAGCGTTAGAAAGCGTTTTTCCGATCAATGCTACTATCCCAACAAATCATGAGCTTTGCATACACACAGGGCATTTTGCAGGCAAACAAAAATGTCACGGAAGAATTGAATTTTCATGACGTAATAGTAACCATTTTACAATCCTGTGGCATCGAAACACATCTACAAACTTAGAGTTATCCAAGGGTGTTTGAACTTTTAGGATCTGTTTGAGAACAACTAGAAAGCTTGGTCTATACATAAGATGTGATTATATTGTCTAAAATTTGATTTTTCTTCACCGGTCCGGGTGTTTTTCCCACACACTAAGTACTAAGAAAATAAATATTTTACATTAAGTAGTATAGTCCTACGTCTACAGTTCGTGCAACCCCATAGGGCTGCCCCTTGTAGTTTTTTAGAGGACAAATGGACTGCAGTCTTCCAGTCTTCCAATCTTCCAGTCTTACAGTCTTTCAGTCTTCATTCAACTTTGTTATAAATATATACCAAATTCGTTACTGCTACATTTTGCATGTATCAGGCAACTAGCAGTTGGGAAAATGGATTCTGAGATGATTATGACTTTCATTGGTTTAGTTTTCGATAAAAATACACTGAAAAAAATTCAGTTTTGACAAAGAAAAGTTTTTTTCAAATAACTTTTTTTCCTTGAAAGTGCCCAAATTGAAAATTTGACGGTAGGTAGGGAACATAATTATCTATCTTGGAACAAAATTTCATCCAAATCAAAAATGGCTTTTTTTGTAAATTGACTTTAAATTTTTTAAAACGATTTTTTTCAGTGTAGAAGTCGATGAAGAATTTTTTCAATATTTTTATTCAAAAATTAGACTAATTTTGTGAAAATCACTCCTACAACATTTTTTTGTAGGATTTGTCATTTTTAGACTACAGCCATTTGAAAAAAATTGGTAAAAAAAAGTTTGGCTCTTTTCAAAAGACAGTCTAGATCATTTTTATAAAAAACAAAGTATACAAAGTGGTTTTTTGTGACAAAGTTCTCATCTACAGAAAGTTTAATTAAAATCTGAAAGGGTGCTGCCAACATTTGTTCGAGTTGGCGCGAAATTCGTCACATTACTTTTTGAGAAATAACTCGATCATTAGTGAGTAAATTCACAAAATGTTTTGTAATTGAATTACGTAGATGTGCTTTTATACCTCGATATTCAAAATCGCTTTAGTTTTGCACTATAAAACACTAATAAGGCAACACTCTTTATGTAACGGTCTCATTTCCTGGTATTGGAAAAAGGGTTTAACAAATATGAATATAAATTGAGTAGTATCTCCAACGCTCGTGGACGGATTTTGACAATATATGGTTTGTTAAGAAGGAATTTTTATAAGCTTTTTAATTAGTTTCATATCTCCGAAACTACTAATCATAACCTAAAACAAATCATTTGCATTGAATGGTCACTTTAGTTATTCAGCTAACACAAATTTCATTGGGATCGGTTCATCCATTGCTGTGATAACAACATGACATAAGTGCACACACATAGAGACACGCACATATATGTGTACTAGGGAAAGTTTCGGTTGGATGGTAAAGATGCCCATTGAGAGCCACCCCTTCGATTGAATAAATAAGCGGAGAAATGCTTCAAGTGTTTGGGCTTTGGATATTTGGCAGGGAGTTGCAAAGGCTCGGATAGATCCAGGATGTATTGGACATACAGGTAGAGATGGCCCATCTTACGACAGACTGCACGCGAAGGTCGAAGTGCTTGCTTTGAACTCCAGCGGACGGAAACGACTATCAGACGGGTGGCTTTAAATGCCCTACAGGTATGGTTCGTCGCGGTTGCGGTAATTACCGCAACCGCGCGGTATTTACCGCACCCGCACCGCAAAAACTGCGGTGCGGTGAGACACTTTTTCTCGCGGATGCGGTGCGGGAAATGAGCTTTTACCGCGCGGTATTACCGCAACCGCACTTCAAAAAATAATTGATAAAGTCTGCATTAAAAAGTGAATTAAAACTTTGACTTTTAGCATTTAAGAACGACGCAAATTATTACCTTACAATAGGGAAACATAATAAACATTTAATTGCTCTAATTGCCATGGACTTTACAATGATTTGAAAAGAAATCCGAATATAATCTGTATTCGACCCATCGTTACATGATTTTTTACAATTTGTTTATTCTAATATGATAAAACAATTTGTTACTAAGAAATAAAATCGATAAGCTGTGTCCAATATAATTTGGCACCATTATATTTATGACATATTTTGAACACTTTGAAAAATTTACAAGCGAACCTTTTCAAATATATAAAATGCACAATCCAATAATTGAAAAACAATTGAATTGTACTGTCAAATCCAATTTAAAATAGCCTCATTTCTCCCGATTCCTCTTGGCAATCGTGAAATTATGAATCGTTTACGACGGCGTTTTCTCAACTGTGAATTTTGATTAATTTGGAGAACTTAAAGATGAACTTAAAACAGTCTTAAGACTTAAAAACAACCCAAAGAATGAAATTATCATCATCAAAACAAACGAATTTGGAGGAATCAGCAGTAAGGGAGACAAATGTTTGAAGAGCGTCCAAAATAAGCAGGGGTCCAAATTAGGCTGATAACTTTATTATTCGTTCTTCAACATCGTATTTCTATCTCTTTTGGTTTCTGTGTAAATTCGCAATGAATTTTCCTGCAGTTCGTTTTTAAGACTTTTTCTACATAACTTTTGACGTAGGACTACGTCTTTGTTTTCGATATGGGGGTGCACTTCACAAATTCAACAAAAATGGCATGTAACGAAAAGTGGTCCAATTTTAAACGCTTATAATTCAGCCATCTTACGGTAAATTTTCAATTTTTTTGCGCATATCGCTCAGAAATACTTCTAAGAATAGATTCCAATAGATAAACCCAAAGATTTTTGATATCATGGCATTAAAATTTTAAATAATGTTCAACCTAGTTGAAATACCATGCATTTGCACACAGAAGGCTGCGCTTCCCTAGTCTGGCACGACAGATTTATGTACCTAACGCGCAACGCTTCTATGAATGACGTCATCATCGACTATTTAAACAGCAGATTTATATGCTCCCACAGCCAGTGTAGCAGAAGCTAGCGTCGTGGTACTAGTCTCTTTCGCACCACCCATCATCACCAGCGTTGACTCATTTTGCTTGATGCGTATCTTCCATTCGTGTACGGACACGATGTACTGGCACAGCTTTTTGATTCAAGCACGGTACACCGTTCGCTTGGGTTTATCCAAGTGTTGCGTGTATGATAGAAATCCGAGCTTTCGTTGCGCGAAGCGAAAGCTTTCGGTTTTTCTTTGCGTTGTCGTCTCCATGACAGGCTAAGGAGACGAAAACTTTCTTAGCAACAAATTCACGCGAATGGATAGAAGGAAAAGTGCAAAGAAGGTTCATTATTTACGTTTCATCAATTTATTGATTCCACGAGATTCATTTCCACTCAACCTGTCCCACTTTGATTCTACCAATACATAGGTACTACAAAGCCTATTTATGAATGTATGCACTGTTACTCAAAAAATCGCTGCAAAAAATGCATCTTAGTCCATCCATAAAACTATTTTCGATTCTTGCATATGTTTTGCTTCGATATATGATTAAGACCGCTACATTTGTATGCGTGCTTTAGGAAAATTACAATAACGGCAAAATAAAACTATAAAACTTGTCCTATACAAGAACTGTGACTGTATTGTCTAAAACATGATTTGTAAGCATCGGTCTGATTGATTGATTAATGAAGTGAACTATAGAAAGAAATGTTTGATTAATTATTAATCCAAATGTAATAAGAAATTAAATATTTCACGTATTGCAGTCCTACGTCTGCAATTCGTACAACCCCATAGGGCTGTCTCTTGTAGTTTTTTCGCATACGTCCATTGTTCGTCCAACTGGGAATATTTTCTACCAATTTAACAACTAATATTTTTCAGTTAGGAGTATTTTGTAACTTTTGGAAATTAAAGCTTTCGAAGTTAGTATAGGGTATTCCGATTTTTTTGTGTTTCTCAAAGCCTCTTTTCATATTGTGACAAGTGTCAAAGTTAGCCCAGATACCAAATTTTGCACAGGACAATTTTTGACCCCTACCAACTTCAATTGAAGTTTTTGCATTGGCATTATGGAAAAATATTTGAAAAAATACATAAAAAGGTAGAACTTTCGAGCTAGCTATTAGAAAATTACAACTCATACAATTTTAAGGGTGCAATCTTAGTATTTCAATAAGAATACATCCATTTCTTGAAAAATACGAAGTAAGTGTTTTAACGTATTTTGTTCCTAAAATCCCCTCTTTGTATAAACATTTCTGCTGTATGCTGTAGATCATACATCTTTTGCAGTTTTTCAAATGTCCTTCAACAACTCTGTACCGGTTGAGATGGGATGGATTCCTGATCTGATATTAATTAAAAGTTTTCCTATTAATTGCAGCTGAAGAACGTTTTTGTATGTATAATGATGAAATACAGCTACATTTCATAGGACTTCAGTGCTATGCTAATATTTACCTTGTTTCGAAAGTATTTATCTCAAGATGTACGGCATTTTATTAATAAAACTTGCAAAGTTGACTCCGTCGGAGTACAGTAGCAAAACAAAAATGTATTCTACTGCTGTACGGGAAAATGTACTCGGTTTGGCTACCGTTCTGGCAAGAGCTGTAGTGATGCGTCGCTGTAGCGGACTGTACGACTTGTGCAAATGTAAATATACCGAAAAAAATGTAGTTTACCGGTACCGTTGGCATCCCTGGTCAGGATGATCCCCATCTGCATCATTCTGGCTGATGACGTAAAACGCTGCAAGCGGAAAAATGCATGTAATGCAAGGAGATTGGACGAGCGGACTCGTTGGCTGGAGCGGGACAACGCGAAGAAAAAGAGGTGAATTCAGCGACTCATCTCAAATGTTAGGCTTAGGTACATAGGAAGCATGGTGAAGTGAACTTCCAATTGACGCAGTTTTTGTCCGGGCGCGGATGCTTCCGAAAGTACTTGCGTCGGTTTGGACATGCTTCACTACTTCGCCCCGACTGTGTGAACTTGCATGATACACCGGAACACGTGGTCTTCGAATGCCCTAGGTTCGAAAAAGTTCGTAGTGGTATGCCTGGTGTGACCGTTGACAATATCGTATTTTACGGAAGGATCTTGGTTTTAACGCATCAAAAATCCAGCTCGTGCAAGAATTGAAGTAGACTGACCTTCCTGCGTGTCACCGATTCAGTGTTTAGGCTTTTGAAGATATTGAAACGATTGAAGCATCGGAAACCAACATTACTAGAGTAATTAGCCAGATGCTACTTGAAATATTCGGACGCGTCATCAAAAATTGAACCACTCGAGTGGACCACGTCAAACACTGCTATGGCAACATTTAAAAGAAATTATTTTCAAACAATAAATGGTAAAGAATGTTCTTTCGAGAAATAATAAAGATTTCGCGACTTTATTCATTTTTTTGCTAGTTTTAAAAGACCTCATGATAAATCACCCTGCACTTCCAATGAAAGTTCTTAGGACATTCAGAAATTCAACTCAGATTTTTTTCGTGGTATTTACAAGGTTTTTACGCGGGTTTTTTTAATTAACGCGGGTTTTTACTTGCGTTTTCCTATAAACGAGTTTTCTTTCGCGCCCGACTGTGTATCAGTAAACACAAAATATATAGGTACAGGATTTTTGGAACATTTATCAAACGAATAAAAACACAACTAAATTTTTTTACAAGCCAAATTTATCATCATTTTCAACAACTACATTTACAGTTTTACTAAAAAAAAGCTTCACAATAACAACCAAACGAAAAAAGATTAAATAAAAGAGTATAATAGCTCGAAATTATTGCTCCTTTCCCGATGTGAAGCGAACATGTGGCGTTTGCCATTTTCACCGCCATTATCCTTCGAAATGATGCTCTCAGCCTAAATGCTTCCAATTTGTTTACAAACAAACACAAAGCCGTCACGAAACGTTTTCAATGCCTCGGTGGACCACCTGTGCGCTACGGTTCGGGTTCTACGATCTGCCCATCTCCTCCCGCCAGAACTGCTGCTAATCCGGTAATGATCTGTCCGGAGCAACAAAGTAACAGCAGGAGACGGGGCGACAAGTTGCGTTTCCCGGTTTTTGGCAAATAACACACACGCACATGGTAAATACACCAAAAACGGAAATCGGGGGCGAACGACTTGACGGCCCGTCGAGCAGAGGCCAGAAGCCTCAATAAACATCGTACTTTATTAGCGCGGCTTAGGGACTGCTCTGCCCCGTCCCGCCCGGGACCAATCCGATTTGAATGTTCCTAATCGTCTCTCATAAAATTATGATAATAACAAAAAATAATACGATAGGCTTTCGGTGTTTTTCTCCGATTTTTTTTTCCTATTCCTGCTAAAGCCTAATCAAATCTGATGGTGACAAGGGGAAGGATTCACCCTCGGAGAAAGCGACCCGAAACGGAGAAGTGTGGAAAAAGCGCACAACCAGGATCAAAAGCAGATCCACCTGATTGAAGTATCGCCCGGTTCTTTTTTCGGGTTCGAATTTGTTTTATTCGAAACGCTTGTATCGAACGCCCCCTTTCAGATCCATCCAGTGTATAGGCAGGAGAGGATTGCGAGGTCTTACATCATGCTTTATCTAATGCGTTTTTTTTCTTCGGTTGGTTTGTTCGGGTTCACCCGGGATTTTCCTGGGTCGGCTTTTTGTGGAGTGTTGATGAACGCGAACGAGCCGTGACGAACTGGGTGAGTGCCGGTTTCGCCGTCAGGAATGAAAATTTATGTTTTCTCAAGTGGCTCTCGGTTCTGCATTCTGGACCCGCTATTGTTGGACTTTTCGATGTCCCTTCGGAAAGGGTGACGTTGGCAGCTCAAGTGGTCTTTTGGTGTTGTCGTTTTTGAAGGAGCCAAAATTCACACGGTTGGTGTCGGATCGGATGATGAAAGTACCCGTGCTTTTGTCGCATTTAAACGGTGAACGGAATTCCACCTACATCGTGCGTTTGTATTCAAAGCGATCCTTTGTTTTGATACAGATTTGTTCGCACGATACGATAGAGGGAGAGAGAGCTAAAACTAATCAATAAACAAGCTCATTGGCTGATTTTTGACATTTTGTAGCTTTTATCCAAAACGTCAATAGTAAGCTAATCCAGAAGTGAAATTTTTCTCACTGCTGTGCTAGTAACAGTATCAAAATTGTTTTTTTATTGTTTCGCCATGGTTTGGTGTCTTTATTCATCCTTGGCTATATTTGATTGTTTCTTATTCTTCATGAGTCCAGTTGGCGAATTATTTCGCCAAAAATATTTATAAAGAAAATTTCGTGTTCAAAAGATCAACCTTATCTTCAATGAATCATATCCAAGATATTTCAATATCTAGAGACCAGTCGACATCATTTGATTTGCATGCCGTCCATTTGTAACTACTCAAATCCTCCCGTTTTTAGTGTCGAACTGATTTATCGAGATAAATAAAATGCAGAGATCCACTGGAAACCAATTAAATCAGCTTCGAGTTTAACCGCATCAGGTCCAGGCAATCTAGAACCAGAAGCCCGCGTCAAAATTGAAAAAAAAAAGACGGATAGAATATCCTACTCACAGCGGCGATACTCTAATCTTGCCCCGATTTCCAACTTGTTTATTTGTATTTAAATTTATAGCGCACACATTTTAATTTGTCCATCTCGTCTCATTTACCCTCCACCCTTGCTCGATGGATCGTGTCATCAAATTTCTTAAGGTTCACATCTTCTTTTCAAAGTTCCCCGGTTGCCAGTCCGCGTCGCCTCTCGCACTCATCATTGTTCTAGCTTCGTTCCGCTTTCCTCCCTTCCGCACCTTCATCCACCACTCAAAGAGACACACATGCAAACCAACCAACGCCTCGTTGACGGTTTCCCCAAGTTCTGTCCCGCGAGGCAAAAACCAGTTTCCGAAACACGTGCATCGCATGATGTGCCTCCTGTCTTGCCTCGCTCAACCCACCCCGCAGAAAACACCACGTTCGACCAAAGTTGATCCTCCTGCTGTATGCATCTCTTTGCACCATTAGTCCCAAGGAGTAGCGTAGTTGTCTTTCAGTTGTCCTAAGCCAGCTTCATTTGTGGCCTGCTTTTCCCTTCCAACACTTCCTCAAACCCGACCGGCCATCTATTCCATCGTGACTTGTGTTTATTTATGCCACTTTTTGATTGTCTCACTCTCGGCTCATTTTCCTATTGCACATCGTCGTACACCCAAGCATCACTGCATCTCGGTCTATCCAGCTCGAACGGAGCCCTAGTTTGAGCGAGATGCAACGAAAACAAATCAAGTAAACCAGCGTCACCCGTCTCGACCCCAAGCGGACAGGCCTGTCCGGGGCCCTAGTTTGGGACCCTCACTCACCACCGACCTACTGTTGAAGACCTGTTCACCTCCTCGCCTGCTGCAGCCGTCACCCGATCCCTGAGACGCTTTATGTTTTGATTGCAGTTTTTGCGTCGTAGAATTCTCCAGCTTCAAATAATATACGCGATAAGTGTGCTACGGTAGGGTTGTCCTTTGAGCACTTTGCTTTACCTCAGCGACACATCCCGCAGAACAACCCGACCGAACGATGAGTTCAGACATCACGACGAAGAAAGCGAAGAAGAGCCAACGTCCAAAACAGAACTGACGAAGGTTCTCGACCTGTATTCACATACACACAAATACACGAGTGATTCTTCTTTCACTTTTCACTCTTGATAATTTTGTGATTTTTTATTTTGTTGCCTTATCGCTTTTTAGGCGCGCTTTTTTCCCTCATAATGGACCCAAAGACGCTACCACACGATAAACGAAGCAGTCCGTAAAAGAGCAAATAAGCATGAAGTGAGTGGAATACACGGAAGGACGGTAAGAAGGGAAGAACTAAAAGATAACCCAGAGAACAATCGAAAACACAACAAATCACGTTGGAACAGGTCCCTTCTGAAATTCAATGAGCTGTTGTATTGTAAGTCTGGTTATATGTATACTACTATCACATTGGAGGTAAACCAAACCGAAGAACGGTCACTTTTTATGGTTTGTTCCACTCTCAGCAAGTGGTCGTCGTCGTCGAACCGCTGCAGTCTGCGCGGACAGTGTCCAGAATATTGTGCAAGTTGCGTGTTCGGACCATCGCGGCCAAGTAGTGAGGAGACGAAGGGGTGCAATCGAGGATTTGTTGACTGTCTTCCGTGTAAGCGGTAGACCGCTGCCGGATGGTGGTGTGGTGGTGGTAGGGGTCAGCTTTGGAACCGGTGTTGGTGCTGCTACTGCCGTTGGGGGTTTAAAGTAGGTTTTCAGAAAAATTAAAGAACCGAGAAGCACTGCAATGAAAGGGAAGCGATAATGAGAAGTGATACAGTGGAGTACTTAGTGCTCTATATGGTGGAAAGCGGAACGGAGCCGGGGTAATCGGAGCTGGACAGGCTGGGGTTGCGGTAAAAGGCTGCACATAATGTAGGTAAAGTGAGGCTTACGAAGTTAATAAAAGGACTTAGTTTAATGGGTATATGTACGAGGTCAAGTTGTTTGATTTCTCTTGTCGATTACAGTATGGTACTAAAATTCCTAATATTCATAAATATGCGAGCTACTTTTACAACGATAATGTGTTTCGGTTTCTCTTATCTTACATATTTCAACGGATTGATATTGTTCTATAAGTACCCTGTTTATTTGACACGGTACTCTGCGTTAGCATTTATATTCCTAAATTATAGGCAACTTGAATTTTCCCAAAACTATGGTAGGTATAATATAAACTCATTTTAATGTTGATAGACAATTTTATTGTTTCTATTAAGGCTAAAGGAAGCAATTTGAGATTTTGCAGAACTAGGTGAACAATTTTATGGTTTTTGGTTGATACCAAGGGGAGTAATTTTCGACTAAAACTTGTGAAAAGAGTGCTGAAATCAACAGTCAAAATTCACTTTCAGGGAAATTTTTGGACAAACTCACTATCATGTGCCAGGTGTTGTGCTGCACACCAATTTTCAGGACTGCGGGCTCGATGATCAGCAACACCGTGAATTTTTAAATTGGTCACAAATTTACGGAAGTAGATGTTCTCCGGCCAAGTGCCTTTGGACCCCAAGTTATTAATAGGCAAATAATATCTTCAGCAAAGTTACTCCAAATGAATTGTTCTACTGAAGTTAGAGAAAAATATATTTTAATGAAAATAAATTTTCCAAAAATAACCCTCTTAAGAAAAATTAAGGCGCTAATCGATTTTGATGCGTAATCAAGTTTCACGAAACAACCGTGCGTAGCTTACATCTAAACATCGACATCAAAACTATATTATGTGTTCATGAAAGTTATGTAATTCGTTGGTGTATTTAACTTTCTAAAATAAACCTATATATGATGATGATGATGATGATGATGATGATGTAGTGAACCCACCATCAGTGCAAGGTCTATGCCAGTGGTTGCAGGTGCTTTTAACAGCAAAGCCAAATCTTTCTAGCAAACGACATTCAATTGTATGAAGGGCCAAAAAGGGTTGGATCCATAAGCAGAAGTTCTTATGCGCACTCCACAGGGACAAAGAATCCCCTTCCAACAATAAAATCCAGCGGCATTTGCAATACTCGTTAAGGGATTATATACAAAGTTGAAACTAAAAAGATCGAAAAAAAATTTATTGATTATTCTGAAAGTACATACTTTTGAAAATATCTGTGCGAAATTTCATCCAGATCGGAGCACCAAATTTCAAACTATAGCCATTCGTAGCGCACAGGTTCTTTTACGAATGATGTGGACACAAATTTTTAAACGCAAATGTCACGAAATTAATTTTTTTTGTTGAAAAGTACCGTAGCAGTGAACGTGATATCTATTCATCCGATTTTCATAAATTTTTATTTTAAAGTGATTATATTTACATTCTCGTGTACTTGAACGGTTCATTTTTCATCCAAAAAAAATTGAATCTTTGTTTAAAATTTTGAACACCACAAAGCTCAATTTTTTGGTCAGCATGGTTTTTTCACAGACAAACAGACGTAACACGAGATGAATTTTCATCGCCTACTGAAAAAACGGTCGATTTAAATTATAAAAAATGCGCCATCTCACCGAGCGTGGCGCTTGTGAATCGATTTTGACACATAGACATAATGCATCACTTCGTTACCGCAAGCACTTGAAAACCAAGATGAAGGGAAAAAAACCTGTTTTAATCCACCTAGTGGTGCAATTGTGCCTTTCTCATTTCTCCAAACTATGACTCCATGGCTCCACGTTCAATGTAATTGTGGAAATGTCTATTACATTCTCAGTACACTTTGCACTTGTACACAATGGCTCGCCAGCCACGAACTTGATGAGCTACGTGTCGATAGTGAAACACTTGAAACAAAAAATATAATCTTTAATTTTCACTCATTTAAATACATTTTGCATCACTTTGATACTGGTGATAGTGGTATAATAGTGGTACCAGTTTAAATAAAAAAATTGCTTTGTGACCGCACTTTTCAAACCGTAACTCCGAAACCGGAATCCCGATCGAACCGAAATCGATACCAGCCGCTGGGAAGGTTGTACCTTTCATTCAAGAGTAAGTTTGTGCCAATCGGTCCAGCCATCTCTCAGGAATATATACACACAAACATTTCCGATATTGTCGAACTGAGTCGATGGTATCTAAGCTCCGTCTCTCCGGGCCTTGGTTAAAAAGTCGATGTTTGGAGCGATTGCATAGAAAGGCCAATTGGTCAATTTCTCAAAATAGCCCCGTGTTACCGAGAGTGGAGCGAGTAAAGTGATTATAACTCATAACCAAATACATCACGTGGTTTCTACACGCACCCTAAAACGATATCACATTTAAAACGTACGCAAACAGAAACAAACAAAATAGGCCAAGGAAATTTGTCGATCATTAGATCTGGTGAAGAAGTATAAACTATGCTGGGACAGAAACTACGGAATCTGAAGATAATATCAGCTCATTTTCGATCTGACATGTTTAAAGAGACGACAACTAGTTGTGTGATTATTTATAAATGATAATAATAACTACAAATTTAGGATGCATCAAGATTCAGCTCAGACATGCACAACAAACATACTTTGTAATCGAGATATTTTCACGTATCCGCTAATAACTCGAATCCAAAACTACACAAAGTTCATTTGACAGTCGGTGTTGGCAATGTTGCCAGAATTTCGATCAAAATCAATTTATTTACCGTGCTTGCAATAATCACATTTTGTGGTTTGTAACTGTTAAAGTATTATGATGGAAGGGGTAGACTGGAAATTCCCATGAGACCACACTAACCACCTAAAGTCAGATCGGGATCAAATTCAACAGCAACCAATTAAAGCATTGCATCAATCATTTCAAATTGGGAAGATTATGAATATGGGTCAGTTTGTCTTCACATCTCGCCCTGAGCAGAAGCAAAAAATCGTCCCCCGCAAGTGAAACAGTCAATTCTACCTAAAAATCAATCGGTGCCTATCACACAAGCAGTCCATATAACAATAGCCTATACCTACTGTGCGATTTAGTGATGAGTGACGGTGCCCAGCAAAAGCAACCCAGATACGGCCGAACTGTGTTGCTGTTGATTTTTCGAAATGCCCCGTAAGACCAGCCATTCGGGAAGTGGAACAGTTATTAAAAGTGCAGATGAAACTCAATCTGGCTGAAGTAAAAACCCTACAAATGCATCATATCAAACATTGCGTGCTGATTTCGTTCAACAACATTAACCAAGCTGAGTCATTCGCCTCGCGAAACAACATGCAGCACACCGCCGAATGCGGCAATGTTAAATATAGCATTCTCGTATACATCGAGAACGGCGCCGTAGAAGTTCGTGTTGGCTACGCGTACCCCTGACGGCGCGATTAAAAAATGCTTGCAAAAATACGGAGAAGTAGACTCCGTTACACATGAGACTTGGAGGAATTTTTTCCCGGGCATCCCTAACGGTGTTCGTGTGGTGAGAATGCGTGTGACCAAGCCAATTCCCTCATACATAACCGTCACAGCGTTAGGAAGTGACGATGTTCTCATTCATCAAACATCACTAGTCACGTACCCAGGGCAAATTCCTACGTGCCAGTTCTGCACGAAGAAGCTGCACCTCGGAAAACCTTGCGTAGAAACTGTTAAGGAAAACTTAACCAATCCAACTGAAATCAGCCCAGAACCATCTTACGCTAAACCACTAACAGCTGCAAAACCAACATCTTCGGATCAAGCACCAACAACCAGCAACAACAACAACGAAACGAATGCTGAAAAATACGAACATACAATGACGACCGATAAGAGTAAGACACAAACTGGAACATCTGACCGCGAGCAGCAGGAAAGTAGTACGGATGAGGACATGGACATGAACGACAACGCAAAAGAAGACAAACGGATCGAACCTCAAATGGCAGTGGACAACACTGGCAATATTTCGCCCCCTAGAAAAAGGATCTCAACACGCAGCAGAAAGCTGCGTCTAAACGAGACAAAAAACTTAACATAGTTGTTTTTTTTTATTTATTGTAAAAAACAAACAATCGGCCTCGTTGAGCTACCGCATTTGGGCCTAAATAAATTTAATAATTATAAATATAAAAACCTATTTTAATCCACCTAGCGGTGCAATTGTGCCTTTCTCAATCATGAATCACGAGAATGTGTGCGTTGTTTATATTCATTAAAAGAGTTCGAGTTCTAAAATTTTGAAAAAAAACAGCCACGGTAATATTGAACTGAAAAAAGGTGCGAAATCGGCAAAGTCCCAAAAAGTCGATTTTTACAAAAAAAAATTTTTTCGAGATAACATAAAATCTCGACGTTTCATGCATTTTAAAGATGTTTGGCATCAAAAATACGAATTCGATTTCTGAAATTTCATGGGGTCCCCCCTTTGAAAAAAAAATTTGAGTTCTGGCTTATATGGGAATTTCATATGTGACCGGACGATTTAGTCTATATTTCCGGACCCATATAAGCGATCCGTACGAAATTTTATAGACATCTGTGGGGATATTATAGCTATCATTTGGAACTAAGTTTGTGAAAATCGGCCCAACCATTTCAGGGAAACTGATGTGAGTTCGTAAATTTTGAAAGATGGCCGCTTTTCCCGGGCACTTCCGGAACCGTCTATGGTGGTCAATGTAGTCAACGAAAGTTTGGTTGGCCGTCGGTGACCTAGAACAGCAAATTTAAGTTGTTTGAGAGACATTTTAGCGAAATTTTTACCTTTTTTGCTTTCATCGGAGTATCGGTTTGAATCACAATTTGCTATGTGATCGCACGCCACAACCTGTAACTCCGGAACCGGAAGTCGGATCGGGATGAAATTAAATAGCCATTTACGGGGACGCAATACCTTTCATTTGAGGCCAAGTTTAGTCGAATCGGTCTAGCCATCTCCGAGAAACCGATGTGACTGTTATTCTGAATTTAGATACTTCCGCCGGGGCTTCCGGAACCGAGGATGGTGGCCAATGTGGCCAAATAGACTTTGAATGGATGTTAGTGACCTAATACTACAAATCGAATCAGTTGTGGTCATATTTTGGAAATTTTTTCACCTTTATACATTCATTGCAGAATTTATTAAAATCGACATTTTCTGCGTGTTCGTACTTATCACCCTGTAATTCCGGAACCGGAAGTCGGATCCATTAGAAATTCAATAGCAGCCTATGGGAACGTTGCACCTTTCATTTGAGACTAAGTTTGTCAAAATCGGTTCAGCCATCTCTGAGAAAAATGAGTGACATTTTTGGTCACATACACACACATACACACACACACATACATACACACATACATACACACACAGACATTTGCCGAACTCGACGAACTGAATCGAATGGTATATGTCACTCGGCCCTCCGGGCCTCCGTTAAAACGTCGGTTTTCAGAGCAATTGCAATACCTTTCTATTGAGAAAGGCAAAAAGGTGCGAAATCGGCAAAGTCCCAAAAAGTCGATTTTTACAAAAAAAAAATTTTTCGAGATAACATAAAATCTCGACGTTTCATGCATTTTAAAGATGTTTGGCATCAAAAATACGAATTCGATTTCTGAAATTTCATGGGGTCCCCCCTTTGAAAAAAAAATTTGAGTTCTGGCTTATATGGGAATTTCATATGTGACCGGACGATTTAGTCTGTATTTCCGGACCCATATAAGCGATCCGTACGAAATTTTATAGACATCTGTGGGGATATTATAGCTATCATTTGGAACTAAGTTTGTGAAAATCGGCCCAACCATTTCAGGGAAACTGATGTGAGTTCGTAAATTTTGAAAGATGGCCGCTTTTCCCGGGCACTTCCGGAACCGTCTATGGTGGTCAATGTAGTCAACGAAAGTTTGGTTGGCCGTCGGTGACCTAGAACAGCAAATTTAAGTTGTTTGAGAGACATTTTAGCGAAATTTTTACCTTTTTTGCTTTCATCGGAGTATCGGTTTGAATCACAATTTGCTATGTGATCGCACGCCACAACCTGTAACTCCGGAACCGGAAGTCGGATCGGGATGAAATTAAATAGCCATTTACGGGGACGCAATACCTTTCATTTGAGGCCAAGTTTAGTCGAATCGGTCTAGCCATCTCCGAGAAACCGATGTGACTGTTATTCTGAATTTAGATACTTCCGCCGGGGCTTCCGGAACCGAGGATGGTGGCCAATGTGGCCAAATAGACTTTGAATGGATGTTAGTGACCTAATACTACAAATCGAAGCAGTAGTGGTCATATTTTGGAAAATTTTTCACCTTTATACATTCATTGCAGAATTTATTAAAATCGACATTTTCTGCGTGTTCGTACTTATCACCCTGTAATTCCGGAACCGGAAGTCGGATCCATTAGAAATTCAATAGCAGCCTATGGGAACGTTGCACCTTTCATTTGAGACTAAGTTTGTCAAAATCGGTTCAGCCATCTCTGAGAAAAATGAGTGACATTTTTGGTCACATACACACACACATACACACACATACATACACACATACATACACACACAGACATTTGCCGAACTCGACGAACTGAATCGAATGGTATATGTCACTCGGCCCTCCGGGCCTCCGTTAAAAAGTCGGTTTTCAGAGCAATTGCAATACCTTTCTATTGAGAAAGGCAAAAAGGTGCGAAATCGGCAAAGTCCCAAAAAGTCGATTTTTATAATAAAATTTTTTTCGAGATAACATAAAATCTCGACGTTTCATGCATTTTAAAGATGTTTGGCATCAAAAATACGAATTCGATTTCTGAAATTTCATGGGGTCCCCCCTTTGAAAAAAAAATTTGAGTTCTGGCTTATATGGGAATTTCATATGTGACCGGACGATTTAGTCTGTATTTCCGGACCCATATAAGCGATCCGTACGAAATTTTATAGACATCTGTGGGGATATTATAGCTATCATTTGGAACTAAGTTTGTGAAAATCGGCCCAACCATTTCAGGGAAACTGATGTGAGTTCGTAAATTTTGAAAGATGGCCGCTTTTCCCGGGCACTTCCGGAACCGTCTATGGTGGTTAATGTAGTCAACGAAAGTTTGGTTGGCCGTCGGTGACCTAGAACAGCAAATTTAAGTTGTTTGAGAGACATTTTAGCGAAATTTTTACCTTTTTTGCTTTCATCGGAGTATCGATTTGAATCACAATTTGCTATGTGATCGCACGCCACAACCTGTAACTCCGGAACCGGAAGTCGGATCGGGATGAAATTAAATAGCCATTTACGGGGACGCAATACCTTTCATTTGAGGCCAAGTTTAGTCGAATCGGTCTAGCCATCTCCGAGAAACCGATGTGACTGTTATTCTGAATTTAGATACTTCCGCCGGGGCTTCCGGAACCGAGGATGGTGGCCAATGTGGCCAAATAGACTTTGAATGGATGTTAGTGACCTAATACTACAAATCGAATCAGTTGTGGTCATATTTTGGAAAATTTTTCACCTTTATACATTCATTGCAGAATTTATTAAAATCGACATTTTCTGCGTGTTCGTACTTATCACCCTGTAATTCCGGAACCGGAAGTCGGATCCATTAGAAATTCAATAGCAGCCTATGGGAACGTTGCACCTTTCATTTGAGACTAAGTTTGTCAAAATCGGTTCAGCTATCTCTGAGAAAAATGAGTGACATTTTTGGTCACATACACACACACATACACACACACATACATACATACACACATACATACACACACACAGACATTTGCCGAACTCGACGAACTGAATTTATTTATTTATTTATTTCGTCAATCTATGTAGACTACAGATTTCCTTAATTACTAATGTGTATATTTCGTGAATTTAGTGTAAATGAAGCAATTTCGGCTTTTACAGAATCATCCTCTTACGCGTTAGAATTTCTTTTGTGTATAAAATATTGCTTTAGTTTCAGTTTAGACATTGTAAAATCAATTGAGTCGCAATAGTGATTATAAATAGACATCATTCGATTTATGGGGCTATATTTTGCATAGTTTGTGCGAAAAGGAGTTATTGAAAATATACTTCGATTTCGTAGCTGTCGTGAAGGTGCATAAAAGTTCAATTTGGATAAAATTTCAGCTGAATCGATACGATGCGAAACGATATTATTAATGAATGAGAGCATTGCAAATTCGCGACGCTCCTTTAATGTTTGAATATTGATAAGCAAGCAGCGTGCTTCATAAGATGGCAGAGGGAATGCTGTCCATCCTAATTTACGAAGGGCAAATAATAAAAACTGTTTTTGTACCGATTCTATTCGTTCTTCATGTCTGCTTGAAAAAGGGCACCAAATAATACTGCAATATTCCAATATCGACCTAACATATGCAATATATAATATTTTTATTGTATAAGGATCTTCAAAATGATAGCTAAAGCGTTTTATAAAACTGAGCATGTTGTTAGCTTTGTGTATAATTGTGTTATAATGATCAATAAAATTTAACTTTGAATCTAATATAACACCTAAATCCCTAATTCTTTCACACTTTACTACAGTCTGATTTCCTAAGGTAATCTCAACATTCGGTGTTTGTCGTTTTCGACTAAAGGTTATTGAATTACACTTTTTCACGTTCAGTTGTAAGAGGCTTTTTTGACACCACATGTGGAAAATTTGTATTTCGTTTTGAAATGTATTAATATCCTCGGCATTTCTTATCTCCAAATAAAGTTTCATATCGTCTGCATAAATTAGTATTTTCAGTTTTTTGAGAATGAAGGAGATATCGTTCACGTATAAAATAAACAATAGAGGGCCTAAATGAGAGCCTTGTGGAACTCCTGAGGTGACTTTAATTGGATTAGATTGCTTTCCTTTAAATTTAATTATTTGCTGACGTTCGGAGAGATATGATTCTAACCATGTAAGTAGCCCAGGCTCAATGCCGATCTTTGTCAATTTATAAAGTAACATTGGGATGTCAATGCGATCAAATGCTTTACTAAAGTCTGTATAAAGTGCCTCCACGTAGTTTCCATTATCCATTGCAATCAGTGTATAATTAATAAATTCTAGTAAGTTTGTTGAGGTCGAACGACCTTTGAAGAAGCCATGCTGGAGGTTGGAAATTCTGTTTTTTATTTGAACAAATATTTTTTCGTTAATGATTGATTCGAAAAGTTTCGGAATACAGGAGATTATGGCTATCCCACGATAATTACGTACGTCAGATTTTTTGCCAGATTTATATATAGGCACTAAAAAAGATTTTTTCCATATTTTAGGGAACTGTCCAGATTGCAAAGACATATTAAACAGCCAGAACAATGGGGCAGTTAACTCGGTTGCTAGGTTTTTCATAAATAATGGTGGGATTCCATCAGGGCCAGAACCTTTTGATACATCTAAATGTTTTAGAGAATTGAAAATGTCTTCGACTATGACATGATTGACACTAATATCCAAAGGAAAATCGGGAAGAAAAGCGAAGTAATCGCGATCACGGTCTTGTTCAGAAAAAGTCGTATATATTTCTTGGAAGAATGTTGCAAATAGGTTGCAGATTTCTTCCGAGCTATCACGTACGTTGTCATCCAAGTGCATTGTTGATGGGAAATTGTCTGATTTTAATTTAGTTTTGACGTAGTTGAAAAAATTCTTTGGACAAGATTTGATCTGCTGTTCCGTTTTTGAGTTATAATCCGCAAGTGCAGAATCTATGGCCATATTTAGTTTATCGCAAATGTCGAAATATTTTTCCAAGTTCTCATTATTCTGGTTTTTCTTATATAGCTTATGGGCTTTTTGCTTCCTATTTTTCAAACTCTTAATTTGTCTATTATATCAAACGGGATGCTTCGAGTTGCCGTGGCGTCTTTTTTTCTTAATAGGCACCTCTTCATAAATTATCTTGAAAATAATTTTGTAAAATACGTCCACTGCGGTTACAATATTTCCTTCATTTCTAAGGCTATTTGCTAGCAGTTTTGTCGAAAATATACTGCAATGTTTCGTTTTCTCCCACGACTGGGATTAAAATATGTTCGTTTTCAGAGTCCGGAATAAAATCTGCGTTGCGTTGGTTAAAGTCTCCGTAAATGTGAACTTTAACCTCGGCTGGGAGTTCAGATAAAATTTGTTCAGCAATTTGGAAAAAAGCTTCGTACGATGTTATATTAGCATGCTCTGGTGGGAAATATACAGAGGCAAAAACATGCATTTCGCCGGCAATGTTTGATTTAACCCACACATGTTCAAATTCTTTAAACTTCACTGTGACTAGAATTTCTGAATTAAATTGAGCCGAAATACCCACAAGAACTCCCCCGCCAGACTTCTTTTGAGATTCGTGAAGATTTCGATCGTCTCTGAATACATTAAAGCCACTGCCGAAAATTTCTTCACTTATTACGCTATCGTCCCAGCTAGTTTCAGTTCCTAATATAACCAAAAATGACGAACCTAATATACGTTTATGAATTTCTGCCATTTTGGCTGGACTTTTCATCCTATTAAAATTTTGACAATACATTAATAATTCTGTCGCAGTCTTTTTTGTATTGGAAAGTCTACCATCATTATCTAATTCTTGGAAAACACTGTGCTCAACAGCAAACTCGTCTTTTTCTTCTTCTAAGGAAAGTGTCGAAACTACCGAAAACACGAATGTTGAAAGCGGCATGCCTCACACTGTGATGATGATGGCGAACATTCCTTATTTACTGCATTTAATTGATGCGATGATCTTGATGTATCACGTGCTGGGTAGGGATTCAAAATCTCGCCTCGTGTAAATTGAATCGATGGAATATAATTTGTAGATAGGCCGGAAAAACGATCCTTGGCTGCTGCAAGAAGCACTCTATCCGGTGGTAGAAGATTCGTGTTGCAGCTATGATTGGGATGACGGTTTTGGTTATGACTGGAGCTACTGGCACGACTAAAGAAGTTGCGATTGGAAAAATTGGCCGGCGGGCCATAATAACGATCGTTTATTGTTGCAGGGGGTCTCCGATCAGGTGGAAAAATATTGTTGTTGTTGTTGTTTTTAATATTAGTATTCCGGTTTCTAAATATTTGTTTCTTTTTACGCCTTCTAGCCTTATCCGCCTGTTTTTGTTGATTCAATCGATTTATTTCTCGCGCATCGTACTCACTCCAGTCAGCTTTCCATACTTTTTTCGTGCCCAAGAAACGCCATCCTGAGTTGATAGCGTTATTTAGTTCAATTTCCAAACTGGGGCGTGAGTCATTCGGCGATAGCAATTGCGCGGTCTTATTATTCGCATATACATATGCTGACATCGATTTAACCTCGTTGAGAATTTCTGGCAGCAACGTTGATTCATGTGGCGACCGTAGTTGCCTGGTGCTTTTGTTTTCATTGAGGGCAACTGAGACCGACTTCAACTCGTCGAGAATCTCGTATCCTAGGGTGGAATTTGGAGGATTGCTGTTGGCTGTGTCTAAAGACAGCTGACTAAGCTGACTTATTTCCGCGTTCATGTCACGCAAATCAGCGGATAATTCCGAAGTAACTGTTTTCAACGATTCGTATACACTATCTGATGTTGACTTAATTGCTGTGTCAAGCATAGAGGTAACGTGGTTTTTTATTGCAATAACGCTGCCGGCTAGACTACTATTTTTGTTGATTGCAATCAATTCTTGTTTAACAGTAGTGAGAAGTATTTCTAGGCCTTCGAGTGCCTCATGTACTAGGTCCGGCTTGTTTTGCTGAAATGTTAGTTGATGAATCACTTCAGTATTCTCCCGTATTTGTTTTTCCAGAAGTTTTTGCTGCTCGGCGAGTCCGTTGAAAGCAATTTTCCCATGTAGTAGTTCCTGACACGAGTCGCAGCATGGCAGTATGTACGAGTTGACATCAACCAATCTCCTGTCCTTTCTCCTTAGTGATCCCCGCTGCACGGTAACGCCAATGCAAGCTGCATGATACTTCCTTGGGCATTCAACACACGTCCACAGAATCGAATCCGCAGAGGCGTCCAAGGCACAAATTTCGCAGTTCATTTTATTATCGTTCGCACTTTTTTTTTAAATCGGTCACTTAAAACAAAACAAACTTTAGCACGCGGCGCGCGGTCAAATTGAAACAAAACAAACTTTAGCACGAGGCGCTTGGTGAAATTAAAATTAAACAAACTTTAGCGCGCGATACCGAGAGCGAATGCAAAACACGTCCACACTTATTGACGACTAAATATCGAATCGAATGGTATATAATAATAATATCAACCCTACATTGGGTGTTTTAAAAAACTATGTTTATTATAAATTCGGAAATCACTGCACTTCACTCGAACGTTTCTAATACAAGACTGACTTCTGCTGCTCCTAACACGATCGATTTATTCGATCGTTCTGTCTAGTTTGCAATTTTACGTTGGCCACGTTGTTCAGGGTCCGAATTGATGACGGTGCCGTTGTGTTGCCATGTGGTGGAAGTGCCCGTGCCATGTGGTAGAACTTGCTGATGCCGCGTGGCGTGTTCGGAGGCTTCCTTGTAATTCCTCCGGGGGGTAAAAAAGCGTGTCCTCACGCGTTGGTGACTTCGTCTGTGTGTATTCCTGATGTGGGTGGCTTTCGATTTTTCCTGCGGGACAGCTTGGTTAGAATCCTGTGAATTTCTTGTCTAAAATAGAGAAGGGCAAATGTTGTTAGGGTTAGGCTGAGCGCCGTTGAGATTGAGATTCCGCTAAGCAGGCTCCAGTTCCAAACATCATGATTGAACTGTTTCAGATGAATGTGATCCAGTAGCTTCCGGTTTTCTAGACTCCTGTTGTCGAGAGTTGTTATGTTGTGTGTTGGTACCAGTTGTTGTTTTATGACTAGGTCATGCATGGCTCCTTGGAAGACTGATTGTTTAATGGTTATGTTTTGGGATACGAAAATTTCCGTTTTGAAATGTATTTTGCAGTTCCAGAAGGAAATGATGAAGTTGCCGTTCAACTTCCGATTGGCGGGGCCACAATTTGATATTAGTTCGTTATTTTTTGCGTTGTTTATGAGAAGTGTGTTATCAGAAACGAGCTTAGCTATTGTTTCATTTTCTGTTTTTGTGTTACATTGACTGTTCACTCCCAAGATGATTGGGTAGATGCAGTCATCGTTGAATGGTTTGATGAATGTACTTCGTTGAACGTAGTTGTCTGGTTGTGAGGTTGTGTAAAGATTTCTCCGATCTTTGATGATGAATTTTGGGTAGTCTGTAATGATCGAATTGTTGTTGATTAGCGGGTGAATTTCTAGTACGATGGCTTCCCTTTCTTATAGTTTTGGCACACCCAATATGTATAATAGTGTGTCCTTATTGAGAGCGATTTTGGGAGTTAGATATGACAGAGCTTGGTCCGGTATTTCGATTTTGACACCCTGTTCTTCTAACATTGTTTTCATAAGATGAATTTCCTTTAGGGATAAGACTTTGTTGCTTGGAATTGAAGCTTTTGCGAGAGTTACCGTTTCTAGTATGTTTTCTAGTATTTTGTTGACTGTTTCTATGTTGATTATTGTGTTTATGAGTTGAATTTCGTTTAAGATGAGGTTATTGTCGTTTGCATTCTCTATTAGTTTGTTAATAGTTTTTGTGACGTCCTGGATTCTTTTACCAAGTTGTGTGTTAATCCGAGTCTGTTGATTATTTCCGTCGACTAGTTTATTGAGCGTGTCGTTTATCAGATGAAGGTCTTGGGCGTCCGGGCTTCCTCCGATCCATTTCCATACTGTTCCTACGGTGTCCCATCTTTTTTGGCGATGTGGCTTAATTTGCAAGAAATTATTGTAGAGTTCCTTAACTTTGTATTGAATTATGGTAGATAACTGGGAATTAGTTTTGCTGTATGCTATATTTATCAAACTGTCTATTGTAGTCTCTATATCTGTCAAGTTTATGGGGTGTATAACGTTAATAACTCCTGTCTGAATTTTACATTGACCTTTCTCTAATACCAATAACGGTTTTTTGTTAAGGTTAGTTAGTTCTAATTCTTGGCTTTTTATTATTGTTAAAATTGTTGTGAAAATTAAAGCTATATGAATTGTTTTGAATTGTCTCATTTTCCTGACGTTTCGTGTCGAGTGAAGGAGTTTGGGGGATTTTAATCTACGGCTTGCGATGGCTGAAACGAGAAATTTCAAAAGTTTTTAGTGTTTATATTCTTTTTTTTTTTGTCTCCGTGTGGTTTGAGGCCCCTTTGGAATCTGAAAAAGGAAAGTGACAGGTATTATTAGGTGATTAAACTAGTTGTTTTTTCTTAATCTTTTTAGTTTGTTTTTATTGCGCTTAACATTCCTATTAATCTTTATAGTTTTATCGTGGTTTTCCAAGCATTTTGTAGCTATGTATCTGGGGTCGATTTTCTTCCTAGTGCCCTTTTTAATATGAATGTCGCTGTTTACGTTAATATTTGGTGGTTCTTCCTTTTTGTGGTTGTATTTTTTCATATTGTTTTGTGCTTTTTCCAAATTGAGGATTATTTTATCGAATAATTTTTGGGCTGCTTCCGAAATTTCTGCCGGGTTCGTAATGTTTCTCTGATTGAACACTACTTCGTTGGGAGTGAACGAGGTAGCTGAATGTACTGTTTCGTTGTACAATGCGTTTACAACGGACATGATTTCTAGGGAGGATAGTTCAGGGTATTTGTGTTTATTGGTATTAAACATTTCTATTATAGTACTGTGGGTCTTTTCTATTTGCCCGTTCGATTCGGATGAGGATGCGAATTCAATATTAATTCCTAAGTTTGCCAGGAAACCTTTAAGCTGAATGCTGGTAAAGGTTGCCTCATGGTCGCACACAATAGTTTTTGGTAATCCGAAATTTCTGAAATAGGAAGTCAAGGCGTTTTGAATGTCCGCCGTGTTTCTTGTGGGTATTTCAATTAATTGTAAGTGCTTGGAAAATGCACATATGAATGTTAGGTAGTTACTTTTGTCCATACCAAAGATGTCCATGTGAACTCTCTGGAAGGGAGATTTTTCGATTGGCCTTGGTGAAATTTTAATGTTGTATGGCTTTCGCTCATACTTGTGTTGCGCGCATATGGGGCAAGAATTGTTGAAGGTTCTTATTTTCTTTATCATGTTGGGGAAGTAGTATGATCTCTTTATTTGTTTTTCTATTTCTTGAATTCCGCGATGGGCCCTTTCGTGCTCTTTTTTCACGATTGCGTCTTGTCTTTGCTCCGACAGGACGTCTTCCACCATGTTTTGTGTGAGTACGAAGTGTGAGGGTGAACCTGAAAAGTGTTCTCGGTATACTTCTTGTATGAGTTGTAGAGTGTCTTCGGGGGCGAGGATAGCGGTTTGCTTTCCATTATGATATTGTTTGATGGTGTTTGTTATCAAATCTTTGTTAAGATTGTCACTACAAATAATGGTTCGGGTATGATGAGGAAATATTGTCTCATGGATAGTTGTGTTGATTCTGGCGTGTTTAAAAATTATTTGATTTCTGTAGATGTTAATTGGTCGTTCCGTAAAGTGTAGGAAGAAGTCTGAAGAGGTGTCTGCAGAGTGGACTGTGCTATCATCGGTTTCTGTCATATTGATTTCTACTTTTCTACTCAAGGCGTCAGCGACGACGTTTGTTCTACCTGTCTTGTATTCTATGGTGTAGTCATAGTTTTCCAGCTCAAGCCTCCATTTCAGTATTTTGGTGTTTTTGTTCGAGGTTTTTATAAATGTTAGTGGTTTGTGGTCTGTCACTAGTGTGAACTTATGGCCGTATAGGTAAGGTTTAAATTTTTCGGTAGCCCAGATTATGGCAAGGGCTTCTTTTTCAATAGTCGGGTAGTTAACTTCATGTTTATTTAGTGTTCTTGAAGCAAATGCTATCGGGTGGTCTTTGTTATCCTGTATTTGCGACAATTCGGCACCTATTGCGTAATTAGAGGCGTCTGTTGTCAAAATAAAGGGTTTCTCGAAGTCGGGGTAAATTAATATGGGATCTGATGTTAGCATCTTTTTGCATTTGGCGAAGGCTTCAACGTATTCTGGGTCTTTTGTGTTGAGTATCATTCCTTTTTTTAGGTATTTTGTCATTGGTCTTGCTATTTTTGAAAAATCCATGATAAATTTCCTGTAGTAACTAAGCAGTCCTAGAAATTGTTTTATCTGTTTTTCGTTCTGTGGCAGAGTCCAGTTGAGAATTTCTTTGATTTTATCTGGGTTTGGCTTAACGCCTTTTTCTGTTATTATGTGTCCTAGGAATTCACATTCTTTTCTTAAGAATTCGCACTTATCCACCTGGATTTTCAAATTTGATAGGGTTAGTCTTTCGAGAACTTTTGCAAGATTTTCTAAATGGTGTTTCAAATTCCTGCCAAACACTATTATGTCGTCTAGGTATACGTAACAAACTCTTCCGATTAGGTCGCCTAGTATTGAGTTCATAGCTCGTTGAAATGTCGCCGGTGCGTTTTTTAATCCGAACGGCATTCGTAGAAATTCATAATGTCCTTGATCCGTGCTGAAAGCAGTTTTATTTCTTGAACTTTCGTCGAGTTCAATCTGGTGGAAACCTGATTTTAAATCTAGAGTGGTGAAGTATGTTGCTTTCCCCAAACTGTCGAGTATGTCTTCAATTTGTGGTATGGGGTGTTTGTCCTCGATCGTTTTATCGTTCAATTTACGATAATCGATGACAACCCTGAATTTCCTTTTCCCAGATGCGTCCAATTTCTTGGGAACTACCCAAATTGGTGCGTTCCACGGAGATTCTGAGTGTGTTATGATGCCGTTTTCCAGCATATCTTTGACTTGTTCTTTTACGGTTTCTTTATGAGCGTGGGGGTATCTGTAGGTTTTTGTATAGACCGGGAGGTCGTCAGTTGTGTTAATTTTATGTTTAATTTTCGTAGTTGCAGTAAGTTTTTCGTTTTCTTTAAGTATTACATCGCTATGGTTCTTAAGGGTATCTAGTAGTCGGTCTCTTTCGAACTTGGAAAGGTGTTTTGTTCTGATTAGTTCGTCGAATGGGTGTGGTTCCAATTTTTTCATATTCGGTTTGTCTGAGAAGAAACTGCGTGTTTCGAAGTTGTTAACTTGTAATTTTAATTCCGGGAATGAGTTCTGTGAGATTGGTTTCTTGTTTGCTCGAATTACGACTGTGGTTCTATTATTTTTAGCTCTATAGATTCCGGGTTCGATGATTATGTTTTCATTCAATTTTGAAGGTTTAGTTACAAGCCAATCACCGTTTTTATCGGTGCCAAGGGTGAGAAAATGATTTTGTTCGGTTCTCGTTGGTTCGATGTTGTATTTATGAACCGGGAATATTGTGTCGCCCACTGTTAGTGTGAGATTCTGATAATTTAATACGGCGTTGAATTTGGAAAGGGTTTCTGTGCCTATAAGACCATCGAACTCGGGGTGGAAATCTAATTCATATAGGGTAATTGGTGGTAATTTTTCACTTAGTACTTTACATTTACCCTTTTTGTTTACTATTCTATTGCCTGTAATGTTTTTAGTGGTGGTAGGTATGATTGTTTTTGTCTTACTAAGTATGCCAGGCTTCACAATGTTCTTGTTGGCTCCTGAATCAATTAAAAATTTAAAGGTTTGGCCCGTATTTTGTTTGGTGATTACGAGATATGGTAAAAAATTGTGTGACTTCAGTTGCTTTGTTACGTCTCTGAGTTCTGAGTTGAAATACAACAAAAATTTTCTTCCGTTTCGCTTTGCTCACTTTCCGTATCTCCATCGGAAATTTCGTTATTATTTATTTGTTTGTTCAGTGTCAATTTGCTTCGTATTGAGGAATCGACGTCCATTGGCTCGGTTTTAAATTTTTGTTGAGATGGTTCGAATTTGGGTTGATTGAACTTGTGCCGGTTTGGTTTGACTTCGTCGTTCCGGTTTTTTAAATTTTTATTGAAGTTGCTGTTTTCTCCAGATGGACTGTATTTAGCATATTGTTTCTGTTTATCGTATTTTTCTTCGACTGTTATTTTACGGGTAGTTTCATTGGAGGTGAATTTGCAAAGAAATGCGTAAGCTTGTTCGATATCTTTAGGACCGTTTGCCTGGACATAGCCGAAGTAGGGTTTTTGTAGGCCACTAATAAATGCTGCCAGGCTGTATTCGTCTATAAATGAATTTATGGCGTCCCAATTGGAGTTGTATTTTGTATTTTGTTTTGCGATCGATTTTATATTCTGTATTAATTGTTTGGTTTTCTGGTAATATTGATTAACATTACCATCCATTTTTGTATGCCAGAGTTGACAGTTGTATGTGGATAATTCTTGTTTGTCGCCTAGGCAGGCGTTTAGAATTTCCTTAATTTCAGTGAAGGTTGTAGGGCTTCCGTTTGTACACAAGATGTCCCTTGCTTCACCTTCAATTTTATTTGCCACTGCTGTGACGTACATTTGGAATATAGGTGGACTCACTAAGGGTTCAAATACACTCAAAGTTTTTTCTGCTGTCTCCAGCCAGCTGTTTAATTGTTTTTTGCTCCCTTTAAATGCGGGTAGCATTTTGATTGGGTCAGGTATCTTGAACGGATCACCTGACGTAGTTAAGTATTGTGGTGATTGCGGCGTCGGCATAAATTGTCCGGCACTCGCGCTGCTATTAATTTTTGCTTGTATAGCACCTAAGAATGTTTCTTGCTGTTGTTGCCTGTTACTAATTTGTTTTAGTGCAGCTAAGATATCATCCATGGTGGGGTGATCAACGGGTTGATCATTAGTGTTGTTGAGCGACATAATGTTTGTCAGCTCGTCAATTTTTCTTTGGTCGATGGGAACGTGTGAATGTCCTCCGGACTCGATGGAATCGATAGATTCTTCTGAAGAGCTCAAATTCCTGCTGCACAGAAATTTGTTTTGCCTTGCGTCTTTCAGTGTTTTTGGCATTCGTTAATTTCAAAGAACGACACCTATCTAGTAGTGTGTTGTTCGAATTAGCGCCTATCTGGTAGTACGCCAATTAGAAGATCGTCTATTTAGTAGTGCGATCTTCTGGTTGGATGAGCGCCTATCTGGTAGTACGCTGATCCGAAATGAGTAATGTTTTTCTTTGAAATTAAAAAAAAACTCACTCACCTGTCGTGGTGTAGGTAGCTGAAGAACGCTGGTGGTGCTCCACGTGTTTATCGGCGGGGGATCCTCGAATCACTCTGGCGGCTGTTGCCTTCAGCCAGCGATGCTAAGTTTTATTTTAGCGGGTATCACTGTTTTTCACTTTGTTAGGATGAAAGTCCACTGTTTTTCCGATAAATCACTTCTTCACTTCCTAATACCGGCTGCGCCAATAATAATATCAACCCTACATTGGGTGTTTTAAAAAACTATGTTTATTATAAATTCGGAAATCACTGCACTTCACTCGAACGTTTCTAATACAAGACTGACTTCTGCTGCTCCTAACACGATCGATTTATTCGATCGTTCTGTCTAGTTTGCAATTTTACGTTGGCCACGTTGTTCAGGGTCCGAATTGATGACGGTGCCGTTGTGTTGCCATGTGGTGGAAGTGCCCGTGCCATGTGGTAGAACTTGCTGATGCCGCGTGGCGTGTTCGGAGGCTTCCTTGTAATTATATGTCACTCGGCCCTCCGGGCCTCCGTTAAAAAGTCGGTTTTCAGAGCAATTGCAATACCTTTCTATTGAGAAAGGCAAAAAGGTGCGAAATCGGCAAAGTCCCAAAAAGTCGATTTTTATAAAAAAAAATTTTTTCGAGATAACATAAAATCTCGACGTTTCATGCATTTTAAAGATGTTTGGCATCAAAAATACGAATTCGATTTCTGAAATTTCATGAGGTCCCCCCTTTGAAAAAAAAATTGAGTTCCGGCTTATATGGGAATTTCATATGTGACCGGACGGTTTAGTCTATATTTCCGGAACCATATAAGCGATCCGTACGAAATTTTATAGACATCTATGGGGATATTATAGCTATCATTTGGGACTAAGTTTGTGAAAATTGGCCCAACCATTTCCGGGAAACTGATGTGAGTTCGTAAATTTTGAAAGATGGCCGCTTTTCCCGGGCACTTCCGGAACCGTCTATGGTGGTTAATGTAGTCAACGAAAGTTTGGTTGGCCGTCGGTGACCTAGAACAGCAAATTTAAGTTGTTTGAGAGACATTTTAGCGAAATTTTTACCTTTTTTGCTTTCATCGGAGTATCGGTTTGAATCACAATTTGCTATGTGATCGCACGCCACAACCTGTAACTCCGGAACCGGAAGTCGGATCGGGATGAAATTAAATAGCCATTTACGGGGACGCAATACCTTTCATTTGAGGCCAAGTTTAGTCGAATCGGTCTAGCCATCTCCGAGAAACCGATGTGACTGTTATTCTGAATTTAGATACTTCCGCCGGGGCTTCCGGAACCGAGGATGGTGGCCAATGTGGCCAAATAGACTTTGAATGGATGTTAGTGACCTAATACTACAAATCGAAGCAGTTGTGGTCATATTTTGGAAAATTTTTCACCTTTATACATTCATTGCAGAATTTATTAAAATCGACATTTTCTGCGTGTTCGTACTTATCACCCTGTAATTCCGGAACCGGAAGTCGGATCCATTAGAAATTCAATAGCAGCCTATGAGAACGTTGCACCTTTCATTTGAGACTAAGTTTGTCAAAATCGGTTCAGCCATCTCTGAGAAAAATGAGTGACATTTTTGGTCACATACACACACACATACACACACACATACATACATACACACATACATACACACACAGACATTTGCCGAACTCGACGAACTGAATCGAATGGTATATGTCACTCGGCCCTCCGGGCCTCCGTTAAAAAGTCGGTTTTCAGAGCAATTGCAATACCTTTCTATTGAGAAAGGCAAAAATTATGAATATGGGTTAAGAATTTTATGAGGAATAGGTGTGAAAGTAACTGTGAACATTGGCAAGCTCTCCTGGGGTCAAGACCGTCCTAGGTGGCGAATGTGATCAAAACGGCAAATTTATGTAATTCAACACCTGTTTTAATAGGTTTTTCATCATCTAGGTATCATAGTGGTTCCAGTTTATATGGAGATTTACTGTATTACCGCCCTTCTTATCCACTAACTCCGGAACCCGATGTAGTATCAGAAATAAATTCAATAGCAACCTATGTCTCATTTGCGACCAAGTTTGAGAAAATCGATTCGGTTATCTTCGAGTAACCGATGCGCTTGTTGGTAACATACATACACACATACACTCGTAAGCACACACACATTTTCCGAACTCAAGGAATTGAGTCGAACGTGTGAGATGAAGATTTAATCATCTAGTCTCTTACCCCTCGCTAATGCTACTTATGGCATACTTGCTCTGTTGGCAGCACTGTCATTGCCCACTGGATGTCAAATATGGTTTACACTAGAGATGGGCGAAACAGTTCACTTCGAAGAACCATTCCCGACTGAACAGTTCTATAAAAAGAACTAGTTCAGATGAACCGTTTTTCCGTTCAGCTGATATTTTACTTTTATCTAGCGAATGTCTCTCAAAACATTCGATTCTTGGAGAGGGACCAAACAGATGCTGCCCAAACTATTATACCTCTGTATGCTTAACAAGTTCATCAAGGGCTCGATTTCTTCATTATGTATAATAGAGATGGTCGGGTTTCAATTTTTTCGAACCCGAACCCGACCCGAACCCGAGAGCTTGAAAATTGAAAACCCCGAACCCGACCCGAGCCCGAAATTATAAAATTTGAAAAACCCGAACCCGACCCGAGCCCGAAAATTTTAAAATTGAAAAACCCGGACCCGAGTTGTACCCGAGAATGAAAATTTTGTAAAAAAAAAAAAAATTAAAATTTGTTCGCTAAACGGCTTTGGGTCATATTCAGTTCATTCGCTTTGAAGAGAATTGAGAACTACCGTTCTTTTAAAAAGAACTTCCGTTCGCTCATTCTCTTCAAAGAACCAGTTCACTTCAACCGTTCGCGAACGAATTGCCCATCTCTAGTTTACACTGTCCATCTTCATCCTCGTTATGCAGCAGCCGTCCATAGAGATAAGTCTTGTTCTTGTGTCTTTTGTGTCGAGAGATTTCTTCCGAACTCGTGGGATTTCACAGAACGGTATGAGCTTCGGCCCTTCGGGCCTCTGTTACACGGTCGATTTTCAGTGTGATTGCATAACCTTTCTCTAAGAGAAAGGTAAAATTTTACATGGGAAATTCACATGTGAACGGATTCTTTTCCTTAACTCCGGAACCAATACTTCGTTCAAATGAAATTCATTAGCAATAAATGGGAGTACTATAATCTTCATTTAAGACTAAGATTGTGAGCATCGAGTTAGCAATATATGAGAAACAGGTGTGAATCTAATTTTGGAACTTAGCCATTTCCACGAATATCTGGGATCTTCGACAGTTCTCAATGTAGTCAAAGAGACTTTGATTTGCGATCATTGTTCTGGACCAACAATTTCAAGAAATTTAAAACTCATTTCGATTAGTTTTGCATCATGTAGATATAATGATTATACGGTTTGTATTGGAATTTCGCATATTTCCGCATACTTCAACCTGTAACACGAGAACCAGAACTCCGATTCCAATGGAACTCAATAACAGTCAATAGGGATGCTGTAGCTTTCATGTAAGACTGAATCTGAGAAAATAGTCAGAGATTTCTAAGAAACAGATGTGAATTCACTTAAGGAACTTAGCCACTTTCCCGGACCTTTCGGATCCGCCGAAGGTGTCCAAAGTGGTCAATATGGGTTTGATTGGGAGCCAGTGAGCTGAAACCATAAATTCAAGCAATTTAGAACACATTTTATGAAATTTTGCATATTTTAGATAATATGCTGATACCAATTTATATGGGAATTTCATGCGTGATCGCACTCTTCAACCCGTAACTCCGGAATCGGAAGTCGGAATTGAATGAAATTCAATAGCAGCTTATGGGAGTACCTTTCATATGAAACTAATTTTGATAAAATCGGTTCAGCCATCTCAGAGTAACCGATGTGCATATTTTTGATCACAAACTTACAATTTTAAAAGATGGCTGCTTTTCCCAGGCACTTCCGGAACCGTCTATGGTGGTCAATGTAGTCAACGGAAGTTCGGTTGGCCGTCAGTAACCTAGAACTGCAAATGTAAGTTGATTGACATTTTAGTGAAATTTTTACCTTTTTTGCTTTCATCGGAGTATCAGTTTGATTCGGAATTTGCTTTGTGGCCGCACATCACAACACATTACTCCGGAGCCGGAAGCTGGATCGGAATGAAATTTAATAGCCATTTACGGGCATAAAACACCATTCATTTGAGACTAAGTTTGGTCGAATCGGTAAAGCCATCTTAGAGAAACCGATGTGACTGCTAGTCTGAATTTAGATACTTCCGCCGGGGCTTCCGGAACCGATGATGGTGGCCAATGTGGCCAAAGATACTTTGAATGGCTGTTAGTAACCTAGTACTACAAATCCAAGCAGATGTGCCCATATTTTGGAAAAATTTTCACCTTCATATATTTGTTAAAATCGACATTTTCTGTGTGATCGTACTCATCACCCTGTAATTCCGGAACCGGAAGTCGGATCCATTTGAAATTCAACAACAGCCTATGGGAACGTTTCATTTGGGACTAATTTTGTGAAAATCGGTACGGTCATCTCTGAGAAAAGTGAGTGAGATTGTGTTCGCGTACACACACAGACGCACATACACACAAACATACATACAAGCATACACACACAGACATTTGCCGAACTCGACGAACTGAATCGAATAGTATATGGCACTCGGCCTTCCAGGCCTCCGTTAAAAAGTCGGTTTTCAGAGCAATTGCAATACCTTTCTAGGCAAAAAGGTGGGAACATTCGTCACTTTTGAGTGTATTGTTTTATACATGTCAATTTGAACATGGCGTCCGCGACCCATAAAATAAGTAAACAGAAAGATCCGAACGAGCATCCTAGTTCTTTGATGCACGATAAAACTCGAACACTTAGGAACACTTTTTATATCTCGAAACTACCAATAAAAATATTTATGAATAAACTGAATTAAAACCTGTGGTCACAGAAAAACCCACTATTTTATTTGTTTATGTTTTTCTTCTTCTTATCCGTTTGTTTTATCGGTTTTATCGAAGAAAAATGCCAACAGTACTTAAACTACAATGTGGACACCTGTACCGTCTTGCCCGAAAAAATTACCGCCATTTCCATTTCATGCAAACCAAAACAAACAAAAATGTGAAATGTATTCCTGCCGAAGTGTCCAAAGTAAGAATTATTCAAAATCATTTCGTAGTTTCCTGCACGATGCCGATTGGTCAGCAGATACATTTTAGGATCTTGCCAATTAAACTGGTTCGGTGTAACGAATCTAACCGGATAAATGCAATAGATTCGAATTTGTCGGTCAGTTTTCACTTACGGAAAACATAAAAAATGAAATCTTTGATGCGAATTGATCCTAATATTAGCAAGGAAATTTTAGGGGTTGTGTTTCCGCGATCTGGATCCAATGATGACCTCGATAGCACAGCCGACTCTTTAACAATAGGCTACATAGCTTTGTTCTTATAGTTAACAGTAAACGCCAGCCTGGAAAATAAAATAAAGAGTACTTGATGTCTCAGGGGCTCCAGAGCACATAGAGACAAAAATCAATCATACGACCAATTAACAACAAGAATTGATTTCTTCGCACGACAAGTAAAATAATTTTGGCGTTGCTTAATTTCCCGTAACAATAAATGGTTATGTTGGCTTTCAAAAATGTAGTCGTAGCTCTGCATTCTTTAAATTTGTCAATTGCAATCATTACTCGATCAGAAGGGCATAACTGATTTATAACAACTGGAGTTACTTATTTCAAAAATATTTTGAAACAGAACCTGTTCTAAATCCGGCTGGTTAGTTGTTAAAATAACAAAAAATAAAACAAAAAAGTGGCTAATCATATCAAAATTGTAACAAAATTTGATATTATTTTATCAAAGTTATAACTAAATGAGATATAATTTTTTTCCAAAAGATTAGATAAAAACTATATAACAAAGTATCAATTCATAAATTGATCGTTTCATTACAGACTGCGTTATAATACTGATAGTATAGAAAACTGTCCGCAATTCACTTTCAATTCCATTATCTAAACATAACACCAGCTGTTATAAATATCAACCATAGTTATAAGAGTGTAACTGTTTTGTTATGCTCTTCTGATCGGGTCTGCCATGGAAAATTGAAGTACGTGAAGTGACATAAGCGATTTTTCTATTTTGCCCTTCAGATTCAACAACAGCAACAATGCTCCTACCTTTCATCTACATGGAAAAGTGAAACAACCCACAGAATAAGTTCTTTTAACTTAAAGGTTAGGTAGTTATCAGTTTGGCGTCGCTTTCGCACTTATTAGTGTTGTTAAAAACAAAGAGAGAGATTCGACTCAGTCCGGGTCTTCCATGGAATAAGGTACTTTTGAGTTGTTCGAAGTTTACTCAAAATTAGGTAGATTCAACTTAAATTTAAGTATATTTAACTCAAGGTTGAGTATAAAAAACCTTTCAATGAGTTGTGATTTTTGCCGTGGTTAAAGGGAAATTACCTTCAACACGGTTTACCTGATTTTACCTTATTCCACGATACCCCGAGATTGAGTCAAAAGAGCTCAACTTTTGGTAGTTTTTCGTATCCGTGAACTATCTTGCAGTTAACAAACGGTGTGGATATTGTTGCTAGGACTTGGGTTAAAAATAATTATTTCCCATGGTTACCAAAATCAAATTTTGCGCAATGTGTTCAACAGATGTCGCTAGTATACCGTGGGCGGTTTATTGGGAAACCGATCCGTTCAAGTACATCACCATACATTTTTCTTCAATAATCGTACTTTTTTGATATCCGTTGAAAGGTTCAGCTTGGAGAGCGTTCACTACAAACCTCTGCCAACAAAACGCTTCGGGGGAAAGGCCATAACACCGCCAACCTTGAATATATATTTTTAATTCAACTTGTTTTTTCGAACTTCTATAGTACTACCAACGAACTGTCTTTCACTTTTTCAAATACAATTTGCATAAAATACTTTTAAAAATTCACGAACTTCGCTCACTTTTTCGCCACAACTTTGTATATAACCCCTCAAGGCATTGCCTGATGGTTTGTGTGAGAAGAGCGCGTCAAACTTGCCGTGCCGTGACAGATAGAAATATTTACAATAACTCCATAATTCCAAAGAATTAGGAAGGCAGTGCAGACATTATTATCTTCTGGCTAGGGACAGGCGATCCACGTACCCTAATCCATGATACAGTTCATGCCCTGATGCAACCTTCCTGCCCAAGCAATGAAATAAATAAATGTCACGGACAAAATACATACAACAAATGTAATTAATATGATTCAAATAGTAAACAAAAAAATAATTAAATGCTTAGAAGGAATATACGAATATAATAAAAATGATACAATATATACTGCCCATTAAAGCATAAGAGTCTCATATTAGAAAACAACAAACCGAGAAATATACTATTCAAGATTTTCATTTTCATTGAATCTTATGGATGGGACAACCATGTTTTGGTATGTTTCTTGATAATTTTTAAACAACCCTAATAAAAAAAATTATACACGAATTTTAACCCATATAGCGCAACGATTCCACATATTGGTTGGATCATACCCTGAATAGGTCATTAGGAGGTACCCCTACCAATATATGGGTATATATCCCCTAAATAAATTAATAGGTAAATAGAATCTTCAGCAAAGTTAATCCAAATAAACTATTCTACATACAAGGTTGTAGGAGAAAAAATACTTTTTTGCAGAATGAAATTTTCATTCCGAAAATGGGAGCATGTTAAAGAAATATGCAATTTGCAATTGAGCAAATCAGGTGAAAAATATCTTTTGATCACCCACGAAGAACAATCGTGGAGTATTCAGTACTAGATGTACATCATTGAAGTACAGCAGAAACATCAACAGTCCCAGGTGGCCAGCTAGAGGTATTGCTGACCTTGAAGCAATTGCATGGGTACCTGACAATCTCCTGCGACAATCCCCATTGAGTATCTGTGGGTACACACCAAAAAAATCTGAATTTTATCGTTGACGTAATTGCAAACATGACACAATTCAACAAACCGTAATTTACGAAATGACGGAACATTACCGTGTTCCGTTTAATTTTACATGAAACATATACTTTACATGCGCAATAACATAAAATTACACTTCCTACCATTCAGAACAAACGCTGTACGTGGAGTAAAATTACATGATTTACGAAATTAAACGTCATGTAAAATTAAAATCAAACGTAAAACTAAGTCATTTTTGATGCTCGTATATGTCAGGCTCAGGAGACGTAAATGTACACTGTTTTTTCTAGGTGTGTAGGATCGAAACCACTATAAAATACCACCATTTGAAAGCCAAACATGACCGGATCGCAGAGGAGTTATCACATATTTCATAGAAAGTTAAATTATCATGTCTTCTACTGTACAGTATCACGTGTAGCTAATTGCAGTCTGTGTTAAACTGTTCAACCTAATAAGCGTAAAAATTTATATACATACTTCATTTTGTTCAATATAATTTCTTAAATGCACTCCCAAAACTTGTTTTATGTAGAAATACGTATACAATTATCAACAATTATTTTCTCGATTGGTGTATTTCAATAAGCGCTTGAATCCATCTCAGCGTTCAATTTGACTAAAATGTACAAAATTCTTACTCAAAGAAAACAGTGCCTTTCTTTGTTATTTTGAGAACGCTCTGCCATATGACAAACTGTACTGCACGTGTTCATACCTTCGATCCGTTCGAGTGTAATTACGGCTCAGCAATACCGTGTAATCAGCAGGCTAAAGTGTATCGTTGTAATAATCACCCAAGCGGCGGGCGATGATCATATCCTTGGTTGTGTAATTCTTAGCAATTTATCCTGCCACGCGAAACCCGTATGAAGCAAGTAGGCACACACCATATGGTCAATTGCATCCCTCAGCCTAAGCGACTTGACTGTGCGGAATTTCCCGAGCTTCCGGTACCCTTCAGTTTTAAGAAATACCTTTTTTGGCACTGTAAAAAAACTTTCTTCAAGGTGCCGTTCCAATGAACTTAAGAGATGGTGAGGTGATTTTTTCTCGCATGATTTAGTATTTTACCGCAAAATTTAATTATCATTAAATGCATAATTTTTAACAGTGTTTTTTCAGTAGCCCTGTCTGTCAGTCCGTCAATCCACCGACGACTACGACGACGACGGCCCCGTATCAGAATTTACTGCACTGTGAGAAGGGGGAAAATTACAGCAACCTGGTCTGGAGCAGACGAACAAAAAATGTACACCAAAATGAAACAATCATTAAATAAATACTTTAAGTAGTTATTTTTGTCTAGATAGGTACCGCAAACCCTCCCTTTCTAGCCGATACGCCATACACACATTAGCTAGTCCGGGATGGGAGAGGAAATCCTTGTGAGCAGCTAAATAAATATCAATTTTTGAGCGACGACGAATTATAAGCTGAAATGGTTTCGGGAAAAAAGCGAACCATTCGTCGAAAGAGGATAATAACAAAATTAAAATCGTTTGGTTTTATTGCCACGCTGCTGACTGTGAACTCGCGAAAATCGAAAAGTAAGAGGATGTATTTTGTTTTCGCCGGGAAACAGAGATAGTGACAGGACGGGCGAGCTGTAACAATTCATTAAACCGATTAAATGTTATGGAAATTCTACGGTTGCTGGGTCATACGGGAGAGTTCCACGCGGATCGGACCAGCAGAGGGTTGTTTTATGGGGATTTCTGCAAAGAAAAGATATCCGCGCGAATCGTCTTAAGAAGCTCACGGCAAGGCAGTAACGGTGTGTGGCAGGAGAGTAATTGTTTAATTTTGCGAAAAATACAGTTGCGCTCATTATGAATGCGAAATCGGGCTAAATTATAGCTGTCGGGATTTGTTACACTTCAAATTTTACCTGGCGTGCAAATTTGAATAGTTGTGGATTTCTTTGACATATGATCTTATTACTAGAAATTGAATTATTCTTCTATGTTAATTAAACGATGAATCCTAGTATCAGCAGATATACAGAGAACAAATTCAAATTGGTTAGAATTTTCTAATATCCTGTTAGACGCCTGGGTTGCACTGGATTACTATAAGACAGAATATTTGATTTTTCTTCCCGCATCTATAAATATGATTTTCCAGTAAATTTTATCCCAATGCACACTGGGTCGGGCTTGGTGTCTCTGGTATAACAATATTAGCACAATAAATAACACTATTGATGAAAAACCCACTACAAAATCTAAGACACTTCTTTCATATGGGACTATTTTTAAAATGTTCTATCTAGTGTTCTACAGCATTTATATTTTTTCAACAAGCTGAACATTTTAGGCTTGTTTTTTAATTATTGATTCTGAAAGATCTTAATTTTTGGGGGATTAATTAATGGATCGCTGTTTCACAAGAAGGCTTAATGCGCACCCAAAATCCTTCGAAGACACCAATCACATGAATTGGGCCAGTACCGTGCTAGTAATTAAGCTTTTATTTTTTGAATTATGGAGTTAATGTCACTGATAGCAAAACGTTATCACAAAAAAAAACGGTTTCGCCGAGACACTCCCTAATTGAAAACTTTTATTGATAGTTCTCTTTCATATGAAACAAGTTCTGTAATGTTCTATCAGAAGGTCCAGAGTAGGGGATCCCACGGCTAGTTGGTGGTTGGGGTAAGTTGCGGAATCCCCTTTTCTCTGTTTCTATTAGAAATAAAACGTTGCCTCTCGTTGTGAACCTCAAGTAGCGTGAAACACATAATCCAATGTGTTTTTGTTGCAAATCATTTTGTTTAGTAGAAGTTGTGGGTGATATTGTGTTTTTAAGCATACTTTAAAAATTTCCTTAATTTTAAACATTTTGTTATTTAAGGTGATTTTCAATCTATTCCCCGAAGGATCATATTTTTAGATAGTGCATGAAAAGAGGTTTCAGTATCGGTATAGATATGACACTTATTCACAAACAAAACTTATTTTTTAAATACTTTTTTATAAAATATACGGTTGGGTTAAGTTAGCGGTGAAGTACGCGGGGTAAGTTGGCGGTACTATTTACAGTGCAAAAAATAGTCATCAAATATTTTAATTTCAAGGATTCATTCCAAAGTAAGATAATCTTTTTCTTTTGTCTCTCATCAATGCATGGGACATTTACATTTTAATACGTGTAGAAGTCAAAATATCGGTGTATTGAGACTGAAATTTAATGGAAAGCGGTTGTTGAAAAGACAGTCGGCACATTTCATAAGGACAACTGATGTAATTGCATATGGGTCATTCCATGCGAAGTTATCAAAAAAAGAAATCGACCTTCACGGATTTGAACCAAATTTGGAGGAATTGTTCATCTAGGGCCAATATATAAAAACCCAAATTTTTGTGTCAATTAAACCACCCCTCGGGTCATGGGAGCACCCCCCGTTTTGGCAAATTGCCAAAACCTTTGATTTTCTTTTGATCATATCTTCGGTTTTATTTACTCTAGAATCAAACCGCCAATTGGCTTTTGAAGAAAATTGTTCAAGGAATCTAGAAAAAATATTGCTTTTGCCGGCAGTGCTGCCAACTATGCGATTTTTTCAGTTAAATATTTAAAGGTAATATTTCTCTCAATACATATATTTTAATTTTGAAAATTTTAATGCCATCGCGTTCCTCAGGCATTTTTACATAAAAAACAACTATCATCCCAATATAATATGAGCGCATCCTGAGATACACCGTTTTGAAGGGAAAAACTCCCATTTTCTCATTTTGGCAATTTCTCTAGACAGTGATATCTCAATTTTCTCCGAGGTTGTGTGGTTCATTCGTTATTTTTCCCTCTTAGCTGCTGTTGTTGGCTCGCTGACCGGCCTTTGTTGTGCAACTGATATACACAAAACCAGACTTCCCATGAACATCAACAAAGTTTGTACCTGTGTACAAAATTTCGCGCACGCGTTCAACCTCAAACTCTCGATGTACAGGTTCACCTCAAACATCGAACCCAAGCGAACGATATACAACCTCTAGCTGAAAGACCCGTGTACGTAGACTAGGTGCGTCCACGAGAACGATTAGCACAAGGCAGAAAGAGCCAGCGCATGGAATTATGAGTGAGAAAGAGTAAACTAGTACCACGAACCTATGTGTACACACAGCGTGTACGTACATGGGGTTCGGTTGTGCAGGCGAACAGGCGCACGTGTTTTGTTACGAAATTGCGTGTTTGAGTTCGAACACAAAGTGTGGGTTTGATATGAGCACAGAACCAGAGCGAACGTTGTGTTCATTTAGACTGCTCAAAACTGTTGCTAATATTGATGCCGACTAACTTGACTTACATTCTTTTACAAATACCCTCGCAGGATTTCTCCAAAGACTTGTTTTTAAAATGATAGAATTCAAATGACACTGTCTGTCAAAACGACTCGAAATATAAACTTTTTATTTCCGATTAGGAAGATTTCAAAGTCATTTAAATATTTCATGGGAGCGCACTGGCCTGGATTGTTTTATCTGATTCATTTATTTTTTCATGTTTCGACTTTATTCGGCAAATGAGGATATTTGCGAACACTAGGTTTCTAAATTGAATCAATTTCACATTTCATATATGAGTAAATTCGATACAGGAAGTAATCTGCATTTTGCCTATTAATAAATAAATATTCCACTTGACGAACAGAGGGACGCGTACCGCACAAAATCAATTGTCATTTTAAATCTTCGCAACGAGGACCTTATAAGGAAACTAGTTTAATCTTCTAAACTTATTCTTAAAAACATTACAAGAAGATACAGCAGAAAAGTCGACAAGGTCAAACAGACAATTAAAACGGAAAGTTCCGTGGCATATTAATATTAATTTATCAGAGAGAAGCTGGGTATCGATTTGGTCAGTACAAAAACTGCCTCTAGATATGTTCCGTCTTTTAGATGGTAACGATCAATGTATAGTGGCAGCTCTGTCGGGTTGCACCAAGGTAAAGAACGCAGGAATTCCATTCAATTGATATTATATTGTTGAATCATTAATATTGAACCGATTAGTAATTATACCATATAGGTATAATTTTCAAACGTTGTTTTTATTGGTAAAGGTATATAATTGATTATTAACAAGCGCAAATGTAAATCAAGTTGAAGGATTTCCCTAATTCCATTCTTTTGCTTATAACTATGTATCGTAATTCAGATCGAGAATCATATGAAACGATCCGAACCTTGACGGCACGACAACCCGCATAAATGTGTATTATATCCCAACCATTGCATCAAACGTTTAAAAACCATTTTCAATATGGTTCGTTCAACAGCAGATTAGTTTGGTACAATATCGAACATAACCATTATCGTTTTTCCAATCTCGACCATACAAACAACGGGTTTTTTTTTTTTTTCAATTCGTTTATTTGATAAGGCAGGTTTGCGTTAGCTTAAAGGTGCCAATTTTGTTTTGTTTTACATTTTAAATTACTTAAAACTAGGGGCTTACATATTGATTTTTGAAATTAAACTAAGGCTAATTTATAGCTATACATATACACAAGGGGGTAGTATAATTTTCGTAAGATTAGAGGGGTCATTTAGTTTTTATGGCAATACGGTTTGACATTTTTAGCAATGAGATTATTGGAGCAAATAATGTTTAACTAAGGGGGAAAATTTTTACGACTATCTTAAAAGTAGAAATAATTAGAGGGCGTGATTAAATTTTGTAAAGATTCGGAGACATTAATTAGAGTTATTTTATGTGGTAGTAGAGTTGGGCATTTTCAACGAGATCATATAATATAATAGTTAAAACTAGAAAAGGCAAGAAGAGCTAAATGCTTCATGAAGATATTTGTGGGGGGGGGGGGGAAGGGGTGTTACTTCTGTGTATAAGAGTCAGGGGAAGTAGGGTGGACAAACATGGCAGGGGGAGAACATTATTTCAGTTTCAGACTTCGGGAGATCAACGGATGGATTACAGAATCAGGGTGGTCTTCATCAGGAAGAATCATGTACTGGGACGCCGGGTGGTCGTTCTCGAGATGGCAGGGGTTTCTCCAGACGATTTCGTAGTGCGGCTCAGATGTTGATCGGCTACATTTCGAGTTGTGCGTGTGATGTTCGTGCTTTAGGTCCCGTGTTTGTTGGCTCATTCGACAGGGATGTTTTGTGTCGCCTTGGAGTCGCATCAAACCATCGTGGGTGTATGGTACAGGTGGAAGAGAGCGCTTCTGAGAATGATAAGGAAAAAGGGGCAGTTAAAGTTGGATATTGATGGTTTTTATGAAGGTGTATATAAGGGACATATAGAGGACATCGCGGCTTGCCAACACATCTCGAACCGGGACGTTGGGTGGTCTTCCTCGGGCCCGGAGGGTGTCCATAAGCCGAGACCTGGCGGAACTGTACTCGGTGCACGCCCAGACTATGTGCTCTATATCGTGATAACCGTCGCCACAAGCGCAGATACCACTCTCCACGAGCCCAATACGTCGGAGATGTGCATCCAGCGTGTAATGGTTCGCCATGAGTCGGGACATCACACGAATGAAGTCACGACCCACATCCATCCCCTTGAACCAAGGTTTCGTCGATACCTTAGGGACTATCGAATGTAGCCACCTTCCTAGCTCCCCATTGCTCCACGAGGTTTGCCAACTTTCGAGGGTTCTCTGATGAGTAATACTGAAAAATTCGTGGAAGCAAATTGGTCTTTCAAAAACGTCACCTTCAATGGCACCCACCTTAGCTAAGGAGTCCGCCTTCTCATTGCCCGGAATGGAGCAATGAGAAGGGACCCACACCAAGGTAATCTGGAAAGATTTGTCAGATAAAGCACTCAGTAGCTCCCGTATTTTCCCCAAAAAACACGAGGAATGCTTTCCATGTTTCATCGAGCGAATAGCGTCAATAGAACTCAGACTATCCGAGACGATGAAGTAATGGTCTGCGGGTAATGTGTCAATGACTCCAAGGGTATACTGAATAGCAGCTAGTTCTGCGGCGTAAACTGAAGCAGGGTCACAGTTTGTAGGAGGCGGTGAACTTTTGATTGAAAATACCGAAGCCAGTGGACCCTTCGAGGTTTGATCCGTCAGTATAAAACATCTTAGAACAGTCGACTTCTCGGAATTTATTATAAAAAATATTTGGAACCACTTGTGGGCGTATATGGTCCGGAATTCCAATAATCTCATCTTTCATGGATGTGTCGAAGAAAACAGTAGATTCAGAAGTATTTATGAAATGCACACGGTTGGGATTGTAAGAAGAAGGATTAATATTTTGCGCCATGTAGTCAAAGTACAGGGACATAAAACGGGTCTGAGAATTGAGCTCAACAAGCCTTTCGAAATTTTCAATCACCAACGGGTTCAAGATATCGCATCGAATGAGCAATCGATATGAGAGTTCCCAAAATCGATTTTTCAGCGGGAGAACGCCCGACAGGACTTCGAGACTCATCGTATGGGTCGACTGCATGCACCCTAAGGCGATACGCAAACAACGATACTGAATTCTTTCGAGTTTGATGAAATGTATGTTCGCGGCGGATCGAAAGCAGAAGCATCCGTATTCCAGTACCGACAGTATCGTTGTTTGATACAACCTAATTAGGTCTCCTGGGTGGGCACCCCACCACGTTCCGGTTATTGTACGAAGAAAGTTGATCCTTTGCTGGCATTTCTGTTTCAGATACCGAATATGGCATCCCCAAGTACCTTTCGAATCGAACCAGACCCCTAGATATTTTTCTGTGAAGACCTGAGCTATAGTTTGACCCATTAATAGAAGCTGTAGTTGTGCTGGTTCACGCTTCCTAGAAAATACAACTAGCTCAGTTTTCTCCGTGGAGAATTCGATACCCAGCTTAATAGCCCATGCAGACAAATTGTCCAAGGTATTCTGTAATGGTCCTTGTAGATCGACAGCTTTGGGTCCCGTAACAGACACCACGCCATCGTCTGCAAGTTGTCTTAACGTGCAGGAATTGTCAAGACATTCATCAATGTCGTTGACGTAGAAATTGTATAACAGGGGGCTTAGACATGAGCCCTGGGGAAGGCCCATGTAGCTAAATCGTGATGTCGATAAATCACCATGCGAAAAATGCATGTGCTTTTCCGACAACAAGTTTAGTAAAAAGTTGTTTAAAGTCGCTGAAAGACCATGCTGGTGCAACTTCTCTGAAAGAATGTTGATAGAAACTGAATCAAAAGCCCCCTTTATATCTAGGAACACTGATGCCATCTGCTCTTTACTAGCATAGGCCATTTGAATTTCGGTTGAAAGCAACGCAAGACAATCATTCGTCCCTTTGCCTTTGCGAAAGCCAAATTGTGTATCTGACAGTAAGCCATTTGCTTCGACCCAATTGTCGAGGCGGGATAGGATCATTTTCTCGAACAACTTCCGGATACAAGATAGCATTGCGATCGGTCGATACGAATTGTGGTCGGAGGCTGGTTTTCCTGGTTTTTGGATGGCGATGACCTTCACTTGCCTCCAATCGTGTGGGACAATGTTAGCCTCAAGAAACTTATTAAATAAGTTCAACAAGCGTCTCTTGGCAGAGTCTGGCAGATTCTTCAACAAGTTGAATTTGATTCTGTCTGACCCTGGAGCTTTATTGTTACACGACAAGAGAGCAAGTGAGAACTCCACCATCGAAAAAGGTGTTTCGTTCGCGTTATCGTGACGGGACGCGGCGCGGTAGATCTTCTGTGCCGGGGCGGAATCCGGACAAACCTTCTTGGCGAAATCGAATATCCAACGGTTTGAATATTCCACGCTCTCATTAGTACTGTTTCGATTTCGCATACGTCGGGCTGTTCCCCAAAGAGTGCTCATCGATGTTTCTCTCGTTAATCCGTCGACGAACCGGCGCCAATAACCGCGTTTTTTGGCTTTCATCAAACTCTTCATTCGCTTGTCTAACGTCGCGTACTGTCGAAAACTAGCGGGTAACCCGTCGTTCCGGAAGGTCTTAAACGCGGCGGCCTTCTCTGCGTACACGTCTGAGCACTCTTTATCCCACCAGGGATTGGGAGAACGTTTTTGTTTGTTCGCGCCGGGTACTGGCTTAGTCTGAGCTTGATTCGCGCTGTCGAGAATCAAGCCAGCCAAAAAGCTGTACTCTTCCTCCGGAGGAAGTTCTTGAGTAGATTCGATGTTGTCGGATATCGCGGCAGCATAGCTCTTCCAATCGATATTTCGTGTGAGGTCATACGAAATATTGATTGTTTCCAATGGCCTTGAGCCGTTATTGATTGAGACTATGATCGGCAGATGGTCGCTACCGTGGGGATCAGGGATTACCTTCCACGCGCATTCTAACTTTAGCGAGGTCGAGCAAAGGGATAAATCTAATGCGCTTGGGCGCGCAGGTGGGGGAGGAATCCGTGTCATTTCACCCGTGTTTAGAATTGTCATGTTGAAGTTGTCGCAAATATTGTGAATTAAAGAGGAACGGTTATCATCATAAAGGCAACCCCATTCCGTATCGTGAGAGTTAAAGTCGCCTGAAACTAGTCGCGGTGCAGGCAGGGATTCTATGATGTCATGTAGCCGGCGATGCCCAATCGCGGTGTTGGGGGGAATATATATGGAAGCTATGCAAAGATCTTTGCCTTTGGTTGTTACTTGACAAGCGACAACTTCAATACCTGTTATCGAGGGAAGGTTAATTCTGTAGAAGGAATAGCGCTTTTTGATCCCCAAAAGCACTCCTCCATAGGGGGTGTCTCGATCCAGGCGAATAATATTAAAGTCGTGGAAGTTGAGATCTATGTCGGAAGTTAACCAAGTTTCACATAATGCAAATGCATCGCAACTCCAATTATTTATTAAAATTTTGAAGGAATCGATTTTCGGGATGATACTTCTGCAATTCCACTGTAGAACAGTGATCAAATCCGTGACCTCGTTCGATGAGTTAGCCATCGAGGGATACAATCGCTGAAAGGAGGGGCCATTTAGCAGTCAACTGCTTCAAAAATGTTCTTACTGTAGGGAGAAAAGCTAACATAAGACTTTTAATAGGATCAGTTATATTGAAAGTTTTTATTATCCAGTCCACAATGTCCGAGAGTTTGATAATTCCAGTGCCGCGATTATTCTCGAACTGAAACAGAGGAACACTTGGGATTTTTGATGTTCCGGGAAGTGCTGGGAACTCCTTCTCTGAGTTTAATCCTCCGAGACCAGGAGCTAATTGCTTCGGTTTGGTTGCAACACTTCCAATAGATGTGACTTTCTGAGTCCCGTCAAGGGATACCTTCTGGCCTTTACAACGAACTTTAGGAGAGGAAATGTTCCTCCTCTTCCTATAACTTCTAGGCGCCCTAGTAGATGTTCCCTCTTGTGGGTCATCAGCCTCGCCCTCGTTAGGAGGCAAGTGAGCATAGATGTTTGTTGAGGTTGGTGGTGTAGCTTTCTTTAGCATTTCTGCAAAAGAACGTTCGGATCGTCCAGCAAGGGAACGTTTTAGTTTATCCCCGCGTAGTTTGTACGCGGGACATGCCGAGATATCATGCAGATTCTCTGCACAGTAAGGACACTTCTCAGCATTCTTACTGCACGAATCATCTAGATGATTCTCCCCGCATTTTCCACAGCGGGCCTTATTGCTACAATGGGTGGCTGTGTGACCCAATTGTTTACACTTTGTGCAATTCATGACCCGCGGCACAAACAGACGCACAGGCAGACGAACCTTGTGCAAGAGGACGTAATTTGGCAAAGCGGTACCAGCGAAGGTCAACCGATAAGAGTTTGATTGGGGGTACGTTTTTGAACCATCCCCCGCAACTACTACTGAGTGCAAACGCTTGCACTCGAGTATTTTCACTGGCTGAAGTAAGCGGTCTCTGAAACGGCCAACCCCGTACTGCAGCAGATCCTCGCATGTCAAACTGTCATCGGTGACAACGCCTTCAGACTGTACTTTCACAGCTGGAATATACACGTGATAGTCCTTCGTAAAGTGCTCGCAGCAAGCAATATCGTTTGCCTGCTTTGAGTTAGTCAGCACGACCCTCAGCCTGTCTGAGCGGACCTTTTTTATTTCGATCACAGCCGAGAACCGTTCCGTCAGGTCTTTTGAAATCTGTAATAGATTCAGCGATTTTGTTTTGGGCCGAAAGAAGACCACAAAGGGACCGGTCGAGAGCTCTGGATATTGTTTGGGTCGGGGGAGAGCCTTAGGAGTCGACTCGATCTCCATTTGGCCATCCGGGGAGGAAGCCATCGACACCGTCAATGCACGGGGTCAGCACCCGCGCAGACGGGAAAAAGCCGTAAATGTATCAAAAAGGTAGATTTCACTTATCTGTATACTCGTTTCCCACGACGCACCAGTCCAGCTTAAATAGCTGGTTATTGTTCAATCCTCGCTTTACGAACAAAAGGTTGAGGAATGTGGCCTAACGGTTAACACACGCACAAAAGAATAAAAGTCCAAACCTCGAAGAGGCAGAGAATGGCAAAATAACCTTGAACGCGGATTACTGCACTGTTCTTTTTCCAACAGACCGAAAACAAAACACTTCTATCTCGATCGAGCGATGCGTAGAGACTGAAAACAACGGGTTGTTAAGAACGGTTACCATACCTTATATGCTTTTTTCCAGATACATTTTGAGTGCTTGACAACGTACCATTCAAGAACTATATAGTTTATGATAACATGCAAATTTTAGCGATGCATAAAATATTAGGCAGCGACAAAAAATCTCTTCCCTTCCACATTTCAATTCTATCGATTGATGAAGTTTCATTTAGTTACATGCCATCTTCTGAAGAAAACTTCGTAGACACTAGTAGTCGAGTAAAGCATTTTGAATGTTAGAAAGTATCAAAAAAAGCTTACTTAAGGGGCTATATACAAAGTTGTAACGAAAAAGTGAGTTAAGTTAGTAATTTCTTATTGAGTTTTTGCGAATATTTATTTGAAAAAGCAAAAACTTTTTTTTGAAGTACTGTTAAAGTTCGAAAAATCAAGTTGAATTAAAAAAAATATTAAAGGTTGGCGAAGTTATGGCATATCCCCCGACGCGTGTTTTTTGGCAAAGGTTTGCGTTGAACGCTCTCCAAGCCAAACCGCTCAACTGAAATCAAAAAAGTAAAAAGATTATTGAAGAAAAATGTATTGTGGTGTCTTTAAATGGTTCGGTTTTTTTCCTTCAAAAAACAAGTTGAACAAAAAATTAAGTTTTATGGTGTTCAAAATTTTAAACAAAAAATCATTGCAATGAATCGAAAATTTTTAGATGAAAAAGGAAACATTCAAGTACACGAGAATGCAAATACAAATAATTCAAAAAAAATATGAAAATCGGATGAATAGCTTTTGAGATATCACGTTCACCGCAACTTAGTTCCGAGATAATTGCGTTTAAAGTTTTGTGTTAACTTTGAGTATTATATCGACTGCACACAAAAAAATAATGAAATTTAAACGATATGTAAATCAATACGAATGTAAACATACAAAGATTGAATCAAAACTTTGATTGAAAATTACGTTAAAATCAATGCACTCAATTGGAGCATCTAAAAGCATTCAATGTTACACTTTCATTCGTGTAATATTACATGCCATTCATTTTACAGCAATAAGCGTGTAAAAAATACATTGAAGTGCATTGGTTTTCCGTTTGAAGAAACTATAATTTTCAATCCACGTGTAGAATTATAATAAAATTCGTTGAATAAAGCACGACAAGTCGGGTGGATTTTTAGTGGAACTTAATTTTACATTTATATTCATGCTCCAAATATGTGCATGAAAATAAACTTAAAATTACAAAATATTTTTTTCTGTGTGGAACTGGAATTTCTGTGAATGTTTGGGGCTTTCTCAGTCAATGTAGCTTGAGCAAACGAAATGTTTTTAAAACTGCCCGACGTTTCGACCGTGTTTGGCGGCCTTTTTCAAGGGAAACTAAAATAATTTGTTATTATGAGTGAACAGGTGAAGCATAATAAAAAATACAACAAAACAAAACGTTTCCTTTTTCATCTGAAAAAGTCATCTGGAAAATCTTTGGTACAGAGCTCTATGTGTGCACGAAGTGGTTCAACGTCTGGTTTGAAAATGGTGACCCACTGCGTATAGACTTTTCTACAGCTCATGTACGTGCACGTCACATGACACAAATACTACTTCTCTAGCTGGTAATAGTAAACAAAGTCGGCAAAAGTAAATGGGATTGTTTTCAACCAGTAAGCTGCCCTAGTGTTCGTGAGACTGGACGACAAGAACTCAATGGTGGGATTGATAGCAATTGTGAGCCAAAACAACTGTCATCACTGGTTTCTGTGTTTCTATTCCGTCGAGTGCTGGTCGTTTTCAGTGTGTGTAGAATGCCTGCGTAGGTAGTGTTGAGGCCATCTACATCGGTGCGATGGTTGACGGTGTTGGTGGTGTTTGCGATATGGCACATTTCGAGTATTGGTAGAGCCGTCGATCGATAGGTTTTATCAATGATCTTAGCTCTGGTGAGATCAAAATTGTGATCATGTGTTCGATGAGAGCGGTTTTCTCACCGAGACTGATCAGCTGTTCGTCGGTGGAGATTGCGCCGTCGGTTTTTAATCGTACATACTGGTTTATGTTGGTTTTGTGGCCGCACAGTTTGTGTTAACTTCGTTCGTTCCGCAAAAGAATCGTTGAAATCTGGTGCTCCGATTTGGATGAAATTTCGCACAGATATTTTCAAAAGTATGTGTTTTCAGAATATTCAATAAAAAAAAAATTTCGATTTTTTGAGTTCCAACATTGTATATAACCCCTTAATACTATGATCGAGGCCTAAGTGCTGTTATCCAAAATGAGCAATATTTATGTAAAAATGTTTTATACAATCATTCTAACTATTCGTATTCGAATTTCTGAACTCGTTTATATGAGAAAAACTACTTTAGAGCAACCTTATGCTGCCTCTTTTATAACAGTAGGGTCGAGTATAACTTCAAATGTGAGTTTTGGGAAGAATTGCGGAAAAACAGATTCCACGTTTCGAGTGGTCGTTCTAATTATCTTTAATCGATTCCCTGAACTATTTTACATAAGCATTACCATCGCTTTCTTGGACTGTTTGACTTGACTATTACTAACATTGATCAGCTGCATTTATCCGCATTCTGGAAGGTAGAGCAGGGTCTATACAACTTGACTTTTGCGAAGAATTGCTTTAAAACGGCTGAACATATTCCGTGTATGACACATCCAAATGTTATATGCATGAAGCGAAGAGAAAGTTTAATAAGCCCACAAACAACAACAGAACCATTATTGGCAGAAAAGAGAATTTAGTGTCAAGATTATCGAAAGCGAATTCATTATTCTCCAACTTAGTATTAAGGCAATATTGATGCACTTTAACAACAGATACTTGATTTTGGTAAACATATTTCCTATATTCAAGTATACATTGAATTTTTTACAGTAACTCAAAAACTGTTCTACTTGATTTTTTTTTAAAATCATTTTTGAATTGAGCACACGATTTTCCGTCGGTAACGGAATTCAAATATTGAAGGTTCGTATTTTTTGTAAACTAGTGTTATCAAACTTTCAACACAATGAAGTCAGAGTAAAATTCATACTAAAAGCTTGAAACGATTTTGATCTTTAGATGAGTTTTACAATATTTTCTATCCAACACCAATTTTGAATAAAACCGATTAGTTGAAACTGATCGTGTACTCCCATTATTAATATCGCACCCAACGGAGCAGCAACGCGGCGGTGCCATCCAAGGTGTCTTTTTCTTTGTGAGTTTGTTGTAAGTGCTCTTTATGGCCACTTTTATGGTCTTCGCTGCTTGTACATTGGCACCACCCCCACCTCCACGTCATACCCTCCCACCACCCCCAACTAACCAACCAATTTTGCAATTTAGTCCCTTATACAGTACTTGGAAAACCGTTGCACGTAGCAAATTTTTGCAGATTGAGGAGAGCCAGTCGCACCGGAAATAAAAGCGTGCAAACAAAGCCAAGGATATCAGTGCCCCGTTTCCGTTCCGGATCCACTACCACCGCCACCAGCGTCAGCGGGAACAGAGAGCAGCACCGGTGGCAATAATCGTAAAACTAAAGCAATCATTTTTAATGATTACAGTATCCTGACGCTCACTATAATTTATTGGAATTATTTATACGCTTGCTAAACCCCCAAATCGGGACACATTTGACGATGACGATGCACACGGGAATGCAGCGCTGTAAAACTTCTCACGCACGACGTGTCCTTTCCCACCTTGCGGAAAATAAATATTGACAGCAATAAAAATTAATACCAAACTCATTAGTCACCTAGCAGAAAAAAAGGATACGCTGCTGATGCGATCGCTGAAATCAAAATAGAATATTATGCAAAGTGTCGGTCGGGATCGCCTGTGGTGAATCCTTTTTGCATCAATCTCAGCATCACCTTTCTGGGGTGAAGTTGATTGGTGGTGACGAGATACGACCTAGCGGCCGACCGACGGTGGGAAAAAAGGACCCCTTTCTGGTTCCTTTTCTTTGCGGTACCTTGTACATACATACTTCTGAGACAGACAAGCTGATGCAAATCACCACCGGGAAGGAATGACGAATCACGATCATCAATTCGGATCATGATTTGACGAAAAAACCAGTTGCACTTGCATAACGGTGCAGCGGGAAACCTGCCGGTTGCTCTCGCTTTCGTGCGATTATGCTTTATTGTTAGAATATACCTAGGTGCAAGGTGTGAGGCGATGTGCATTTGAATATTAACGAATATTTTGCGCTCACCTAGCGGAGCAGTGGAGAACCTGCTGTGTGCGGTATGGAACCGTTTAGAAATTAACATAACTGGATATGGGTAAAGCTTTTACATGCCATTATTCAGATGAAGCACTGGAAAGTCATCAATTTTAATTGTTGCCTATTCACTTGTATGTGCAAGGTGTTGCTGGTTCGTGATTTCCCGCGGATTGGTAATGAGATTCATGTATACAGGTTGATATTTTTTTTACTGAGGGTGTCAAAAGGACAATGAATAATGTTTTTTTCTTGAGATTTAGACACTGTGAACATTTTTAAGACGAAGATATATATTGCTACGAATAGTTGAACAAGGGGAAAACATTGCAAGTGAATAGCAAAGTAAAACACACCGTTGAACAGATTCATGACGCTTATTCGACTAATCGAAAGTTTTTTTCCTAAACGGTAGCTGGTAGCGTTCATTATCAAATAGAAGTGTGCGCCGTCGCGCCACGTCGCCGCCCCTCGTAATTTTTAAGATACGCCGACACTCAATGATAGGCCAGTTTCCCACGCCGATTATTTTGACGGCGAAAATTCCCAATATGCTGTCTTTGAAAAAAAAAAAAACAAAATAAACTTCTATGGCATCCATTCACTTAATTTCCGATAAATTCTGGCGTCCTTGTAGTCGTCAGACTTTTTCCGAACACTTTAATCAGGTATATTGTATCGGTAAACCGGAACAAAGTGTGTTTCATATAGTAAGTTAGGTTTTAAAGGCTTAAAAGATGGGCCTATAGTATGGTGGCACTGTGTGAGACTCACTTTCGTGCGTAGCCACTATACTTTCATTGCATATCTTTCTTTTGCTCACGAGTTTTCCGCTGGTAACTTGGAAAACCTCGCTAGATCCATGAAATGGTCTTTGAGCCATTAGGCCATTTAAAACCTCTGCGAGCTTGTGTCATTTAGCTCCGAACTTCATTCGAATATTTCTCCAAGCCCTTTAGCTCCGGTTTACGTGAGCCAATTCGCTCTCGTTTTCATGGGCTATTCAGATTTCATCTCAGTGAGCCTTTTAGTTCCTGATTCCATGAGTCATTTAGCTCCCGTTTCCGCGAGTCTTTCAATTTCCAGTTTTGACGCGATCTATGCGAATAGTCCCTGGTGGTGAATCTACATTACTCCGACTGAGACTTTCGCGCTGACAGAATTTCTTCTGATACCAATATCGGTTTCCTGAAGCCATTTAGCTCCTAATTTTGTCCTAATCTTCTCCAGTATATCCAGGGGATAAAACGACCCTACTTCCCCAGAGTTCCCTGGCGACGAAATTTGTCTTGGTTCCGATGTCCGCTTCGTGCGCCATTGTGCTCCCATCATTGTCATGATATGCCCGTAGAGTTCCCGGCGGGTCATCTGCCTTACTCCGACTGTATATTCCTACTCAATATATTCCTCGGCGGTAGATCTAGTCCAGCCACGGAATACCCGGTAGTGTGTCGAGTTCGCTCCGTCGAATTCAGGTGGAGTGTGACAATCCACATCCGATGCATCTCGTGAGCTACTCGATGTAATCCCCGGCAGTGTATCTAGACTAATCCACGCCGACCGGTAGTTTGATCTTATTCGAGACTGTCAGATCTGGTCACTAGTTCTTTGATATCTTCTCCATTTCTTCTGCAGCTCCACTAGTTTCTGCGCCACTACTCTACTGCTTGCCTGCAGAAACAAATTCTGATGGGTTCGCGTTATCCCACTCTTTTTGCCAGTTGGCCATCGAGTCAACTCTTGTCAATCTCCTTGCACCTCTCCGTTGATAACACTCGATATCATCGGCTGGAGTGATACCGATAGGCATCGTCCCGGTGATGACGTACACTGGCTCGCACGATATGGTTCTGCATGCTGGTGACTCGCATGGCCTTGAGTCGGAACAATTTCGCTTGGTCTTCAGCGCAGTCTCCCAGGCTAGACCACAGTATCTCAGGATCGAAGATGCCACATCAACCACAAGACGCCACTGACTGCATCGTGGACCAATAGTATTCGGCATAATTCTAGCCACCGCATTGGTTACCTTCGCCGCATTCGCACGGGCATACTCGATGTGGTTATTGAAGTTTCGCTAAAAATGCTTTAATGCTATTGTTACACCTTCTACGGCGATCTTAAACCGCTGAAGCATTTTACAAATGCTGACTAACTGCACCTCCGTTTTATGGTGGAGTGATGTAATTTGCCTCCATTCATCCAGTTTCGTAAGTCAATGCTCGATTCTAAAAGTAACATTTCAGAACGTTGCACAAATATCGTGGAAATTGGATATTATGCAACGATTCTGCTATAGCCTTCCAGCTGGCGCGGCTGCTCTAAATACCCTTCCTTATTGCTTCGCTGTCCGGATTGCTTCCACCATCTAACTTCCGTTCTGGAATGCGAAATGTCTGTTTGACAAACCGCTCTCGTATTCCGTGCAATGCGTTACCCTGTTCAGAATATCCCTTTCCAAGAGCTTTCTGTGATATCCAGCAGGCATACTGTATAGGTCTCTATAATTGGACAGCAGCACAAGCTTCTGGATTTTACATCTATCTTGGAAATAGCCTTCTTAGGCCCTTCGTCACTGCCATCAGCTCGACATTGGTGACCAGCATATCTGCAGTAATTTCTGCTTCTCTCTCGCCGTCTGGTTTCCATGGACACGTCATTAGATTGTGCTTCGGAAAAGGAGAGTCTTTAAGTTTAATTGGGTACAATTCAGTCAGTGTGAACGATGCTTCGATCACGACTTACTAAGCGTTGTCCAAAGGATTGGCATCACCATCTCCGCACAGCTATGTGTAGCAGTTCTATTAGCTCACCTTTATGACTTCATTGCACCTCTCTATCTGTTGAGACTCAGGTCCGTTGAACGCATCTTCTGGCTCTAATATAGGCAGCCTGGAGAGTACTTAGTGTCTCACTAATGTGCTCCACTGTCTATGCGAACTGCCTCAAGGAAACGTTCCTTGTCAAAGTATTTTGTCTTCCAAGTGGACGATGACAGACTTTGAAGTCCTTTCGACAGTTTTCGACCTCCGCATTGCCGTAGAGTTTCGTTGGCCAATACTGTAATGAATCGCCTGGTTGTAACTATATTTTTTACTAGCGACGAGTAACAGTATGTTACGTCGTTAATGAATTCCCGGCCGAATATGCGAAATGTGCTAGCAGTGCCTTCGTTACATAGCTTTACATCCAGCGATTCCAGAGCTTCCAGTAGGCTGGAGTCTCATGTGTTGGTTAGTCTGATACCACACTCCACCACCCAGGAATTGAAATCTTCTCCGATGACAACCGACCTTCGCTTAATCGGCTTGTTAGTTATCCAGCATATCCAGCTTCAGGATATACTGGTCCGCGATATTCTTGATGATGCGCAACAACTGACAACGGAAACATCGTTGATTTTGACGATCACGAATCCTACGAATGAGTGCTTGACTACTTCTTGGATAGGGAATCCGCACATAACCTGTGTTGCCATACCCGAATTATCCGCCTTCCAGTTCCCGTTATCAGAAGGAATTCGATATGACTGCTATAATTGCGACGTCTATTTTTTGCTGTCATATTAGTTTCTGTGCAGCGACGCGGTGATTGAAATTCACTTGGGATCATCTCCATTACGTTTGACCTGCAACCTCATTTTGGTATACAGGACATTTGAAGCCTCGTTTCATATAGCCGTTTCTATCGTAAAGCCTCAAATGATCTGTGCAGTCCGTTTTCATCACGTTTTCTGCACAGGGCGCATCTGTTAGGACCGTTGCTGCTCCTGGCCTGTTTAGCGATACCCAGGTACTTAAGACACCTCTTCGTTTATTTAGTGCCTCTAGGGATTAATGGAGAACATGCTGACCATCCGATATTGAATATGCCGGTCACGATCAGCTGGTTGAGTACGACAGACAACAGGTGCATCACTACTATCTGTGTTTACCAATAAGCTTTACTCAATCTAATTGACGTCGGTTCTTTCTCCAGGCTACAATGCTCTAATAGTGCGCTCTCCTCTTTGCCTTCTGTTGTGATTTCGTCCAAATTACTGTACTCGACTACCGCTTCCTGCACTCTCACATTCTTACTACGTTCTCCTCCAGTTTGCGACCTTTCTCATCTTTTTTAGCGCATGTCGCGCCTTCGTTTGCTCTGACGACTCGAGAGTCTCCCTTATGTCTCACCTGGCGCAGCCAAATATAGTTTTTTTTTTCTTTTTCTTCCTTCTCCTTCTGTGTTTCCGCCTCTCCTCCTGGGTTTTCTAAGGATCAACATCCGTTTTCTATTGTTCGGCCGCTCAGCTGTCAACCGCCACTTTGGTACCTTCGGCTCCTCTTAATATCCTTGCGTTTTCCTTGCTCTTTTCACAGAACTAGTATACCGGTCATTCTTCGGCGTCTCATGGACTTCTGTGTTTTCAGCTCGTTCCAACAACGCTGTATGTTTGCATTCAGCGTCTGTTATAGCGGAGTTGACACTAGATCCCTAACATATCCATGCATATCGCCCTTGCTTTTTACAGACTTGTAGAGTTCCTTGCATTTTTGCATCAGTTTCATCTCTTTGGATAACCCGGCATGTTGACCTTTTTGTTTTAAGCTTGATTGCGGTGCAAGCCCCTGAAACCGTGCCTTCCCCTGGCGCCCTAGTAGTTTTCTGTCGCTCGTGCTCAATGAGGTTTCCCAAGACTACTTTCACTGTTGCTGCTGCTGCGGCTGCATTTGCTGTTGCACTTGGTCGTTTTGCTGGGCCGGCAACACCTTTGGCGTACGGATTATTTTTGTTCTCTTCTTAACTCGTGGGTCCCAACTCCAAGCCGCTAACTACCCCCTCTTTTTGATCCCACAGTTACCTTTGCAAGTAGTGAGGTAGTATGCGAGGGTTGATGTGGTCCTTTGTGGGGTACCGCGTCCAAAGCCGTATCGACGCTAGTAAGGAAGATTCAGCTGAACCTACTTTCATCGGCTATGATCTATGGCTTTCGATCGTACTTGGAGATATACCAAAGCTTGAATGGGGCGGGGAGCAGCCTACATCATTAGCCCACTCGGCGTTTCGAGGTGACGTACTGCAACCTTAGTAAGGTAGTGGAATAGCTTGACTGTCGGTCCGTGGTACCAATGAAATGATTATCCACATCCGTGATCTGCCGACAGTATGCTATAATTAGGATCTTACTAGTAGTGTTCTTAACCTTCCGGCAGACGCGCTAGTGTACTGAGTGCACATTGCTCTGAAAAACTAGTGAAATCGTCTTAGGGCATCAGAGACTGCTCGTTCAGTGACACTTCTGTGATTAGAGTCGGCTCGGCTCGGCTCGCATTCGTCTGTTAGAACTATTTACGAGTTTATGAAGCTTTTTATCGAGATTTATCAGAACCCACTGTAGAACCCCAACCACATCCTGTCAATCTTCGGTACCCTGTTGCCCCTGTAGGTACATCGAATAGTTATTTTATATATACTAAGGTTTAAAATGCTTCAAAAGCTTGATCTGTAATGTATTGGCATTCGGTGGAACTCACGACACACTTTCATGTCTAACCACTAAAAACACTTCTTACTCTTTTTTCACCCTTCGTCCCCACGAAACTACATCAAGGTATTACTTCGTGGAGGGGTGGGGGCTCGATGTGCTTTCGTCGCAACTTTTTTTTTTGCTCACGAGTTTGTCGCAGCTGTCTTGGAGCCTCACTTGATTCATGAAATGATTCGACCCTTGAATCATTTGGTTCTTCTCTTGCTTTTCGTTTGCATCGCTACATCGCCATTTAGCTCTCGTCTTATTGAACCGTTTAGCCGCCGATTTCATAAGCCATTTAGCTCCTGTTTTTGCGAGTCATTAAGTCCGAACTCAGGCGGTGAACTCATCCTACCCCAACTGAGAGTTCCCCGATGGAAGATTTTCTTCCGACACCGATACCCGCTTCATCCCCATATATCTCCCAACGTTATCGAGATATACTCGGATATGATCCGACGGCAAAACTACCCCTCTTCGACAAAGAGTTCTCCGATGGTGGAATTTCTCTTTGTACTGACGTCTGTTTCATGCGACAATTAACGCCCAGCCATATTAAAAGCCAACCTACTGTGTATTCCTGGCTGTGGATGTATGCCGATTCCGATGTTTGTTTTCGTGAGTGGTGTACTTAGCCTACTTAACGGGCCAGAAGTAGGTGCCGAGGTCTGTCCAGCGATTCCGGGTGGAGCGTAGGTTCCAGCTCACTGGCGCCCCAACGACCTGCTGCTGGCCGTTCGACGTGGTACTCTATCTAGTCCCCTGCGGCGGATCTAGCCTCTTCACGAGCTACCAGGTAGTGTGTCAAGGTCGATCCGACGATTCCGGTGGATCCTGACATCCGGTTCGCTGACGCCCCGATAACCTGAACCCGATGCTGCGTCGTGTACTACTCAACTAGTCCCCGGCTGTGGATATAGTCTACTCTGGCGGAATATTTCCCGAACCCGATTTGTTGTTTCATGGCGGCCTTCTAGTCGGTGGCGGTGCTTTAATGGTCCCTTCGACACTTCTTTTGCAGCTCGGAGAGTATACTCGTCACTAATCTGTTTATCACAACCCAGATATGCTCATGGCGGAACATTACTTCAACGATATTGCCGATTGTCACTCCGGGCATACTCCCGTACATAGAATAGCACATACCGACATATATAGTAGGGGGATGCCGAAAACCACGAAAATCGAAAAATTAAGGTGCTAAAAATAATAAGTTAATCCATCCTAATTAACAGTGTTTTTAACATCCCCCGCATGGAGAGAGTTTTTGTATTGACTAGTAAAGTATTATAAAATTGCGCTCATATGATCCAAGGCGGATGCCAAACTTATTTATTAAGTAAGGTGACAATAGCATGAGCCATACATTCATCGCAGTTTAATCAGTTGATTTTGATTAGCATAATAGGTTGATCAACATCCTTATACAGAATGCTTATAATAGGATCAAAATGGCTTGCCCTTGTTCCACTTCCCTTCATCCTGTTTTACTATGAATTCTCAAAACCATCAGTCTTTGCCATGTCAATCCTGACTGGGAAAAAGTTCGTTGATATAATCCTTATTAATTAACTTTCTACCTTCGGGATCGCATTTTCTGCTACAATCACCTTAAATTAATTAGAATTTCTTACTTCCAACTGATGGCGAATAACTCCAACCGTTCTGCAGCATATATTATCATGATAATTCCGGGCACAGATCTCATCCCATCGAAACACATCTATCGCCGTAACCTGCGTTGCAACGCGACAATTAATCAAATCGTCCCCGCCATCAAAAACCATACCGGCGGAACAAGCCGAAAATCCCGGAAACGCCATTAACCTCCGCAAAGATCATCATTTGTTTTTCTCCTACTTCGTCGGGTTCCGAAGCCCGGAAGGCCGTAACGTAATAAGTCATACAAACACTTTCGTCCCCTCATTCATTGTGGTCTGTCCCGGGACGACCGACGGTAGGAAACTTTCTCCTATGATGGTGCAGTGCGTACGGTAATTGATTTAACACAAACATTTATGCTTCGAGGTCACCGAATAAATCATTTCAACTACCTTGCCGAAGTCGATTCGCGGTAGTTGCAGCGGGAATACATTTTTTTCGGGTGCGCTGACTCTACAGGAATCCAGATGTATGAGAAGGAAGAAGGAATAGAAACCATGTAAATAAATGTCAGTGTCAGATGGTTTTCCCCCCAAAAAGGAACTGTCTGCAAGTTCAAAGAGCAGAGAAATTAGGAAAAAGTGAGGTTAAGACACTGGAAATTAATCTTTATTAATGAAGAGTTCTACTGGCTTAGAACTGAGTTTCAAGCGAAGCGGATAATTGGGTTGGCAGGAATCGGTTTAAATTCGGAGCCGTACGGTGTATGTACCGTTAGTGATTGGAGTAGCCATTCTCGTTGTATGATATTAGCGTAAGTAGGGGGGATTTCAACAATTTTTCTCTTGAACTAGGTGAAGGATCTCTGAAACTTGCCATGGTGGAACATATCCAATAAAAACAGACTGGATCCAATTACACTCCCAAGAAAGTATTTAAATGCAATTGTATCGTCATTCCTTGCATAACTAAAACACAAAACATATCACCCGTTGATCTTTTGTTTCCCACCAGTTTACAAAATGCGGGTTGAGCGGCGGTGGTGGCCAGTTCACATATCAATGTCACCCGTAAGTAACTTTAATAAAAAGCATTGAATCGCATCTATTAACAGTCGCCATTGTTATGGAAAGTTTACACGCTTCGATGATGGATTTGGTAAGTGAGAAAAGGGATTTAATCCTTTCGTCCGGAACCAAAGCGGAACGCTCCCGTCATTAGAACTATTACATCCGAGAGGAAAAAAATGAACGCCTCGGTAGTTTAAATGAAAATTTTAAAACATGATACACAAGCACCGGAAAGCGGATTACAACCCGATGACAAGATTCGACATCGACGGCGTTTTGGCGGCCTAAGCCTCAAACCGTGTTTTTTTTCATTCATGATTCACTTCGACCGGCATTGTTGTTGTTATGTGTGTACCATATTCCGTCTGCGCTGGACCGTCGGTGCCGCCCGGTCACGTGACAGCCCACATTGTTTGTTTGCATAATTTAAAGGCTCGCGGCCGCTTTTTAGCCATGGATATCAATCATCGCGAAGTGAAGACGACGTCGGCGGCACGCGCCCGTCATTTTGGCGGCCGGTTCTAAATCGTTGGCATGGATAAAAAGGGTTCCCGGCAGCATTAGCTCACTTCCTGTGCTGACTTTAAACACCGCGATGAATAGTTGATTTAAAATTTCAAGTGCATATTTTCGAAAAGATCTTTAAAATTGGCCAATATAGCTGTGTGGAATTATTCCATTGTTCATTTTAATCCTTACAATCACATCCAGCCAAAAACAAGGGAAACAATTTCAGATTTTGTACATTAAAATGATATTTCAATGGAGCTCTCAGCAAAAAGTTTAAAACATCGCGGCTGTTTGTAGTTATATTAAACATTTGCTGGATTGCACATTATTGATATATGATATTTTTTTCTAAAGTAAAAAATAGTTTTATAGTTTTGGTCACCGTTGGTGAATGTTTATAAGCTTTGATTAATTTATGTTGTTGATATTTTCGAAGATAACGTTTCCGTTTACTTTAATTCAGCTATCTTTAGAACTATTTTATAATAATCAAATAATTAAATCTGGGGGGTGGGCGTAGCGTAGTTGGTAAATTGATTGCCTTGTACGACGCGCACCTGGGTTCGAGTCCCGACCCCGCACATAGGGTTAGAAATTTTTCATAAGAGATTTTTCTAACCCGAAGAGGCGAATGACCTTAAGGTTAAAACCTCTATAATCGAAACAAAAAAAAAATTAAATCTATTCACTCACTTTTTAGCCCGTTCACTTCATGTTGGAAAACGAAAGGTAAAATATTCAAATCTAGTTAGAACGTAATAGTCACAGTGAGAGCATGAAGTGAACGGGTTAAAATGTGAGTGGATAGATTTAAGACGATATTCAAATGTAATAATGATTATACTTTTTGAATATTAATCGTTCTGAAGAAAGCTGAATTAAAGTAAGCTGAAACGTTTATTGCGGAAATGTCTTTCTTTCATAATCACAGAAACAAATCAATAAAACTATAAAAATTAAACACACGGAATGCTGTCGATTGCATAGCCACTAAATTAAAAGTAGTAAAAAATACTCCACGATATCCATTAGTGAAACAAACTACCAATTCTATCTGCACTTTGTTGCTTATCCACTTTACAGACAGTTTGATATCGTTGCCCTCGAATACGAAATACAGTTTCGATTAACTTTAAGCAAACTCGTGTTGACGTATAGCGGTGGAACATTTGCTGAAGATGAAAATGAAGATTAACCTCACGGAAATAATCTTTACTCAGCTAAATCACGTGCGTAATTGTGTTCTGTTAATGTACAAAAGGTTAATCGAGGCAAAAAAACTTCACTAAGAAGAATAATATGAAACATAGCGTTTTATATTAGGGGAGACTGAGGAGACTTATCCCCTTTTTTATTTTTCAATCCTACTCCGTGGAATGATAAAAAAAACTATGTATTTTTTGTAGTTTTATATTGTTTATATGGTTGACAGATAATCATAAAAAATTACATGGAAATATTATACTGGACATGAGATATGAGCATTTTTGGAAAACAACAAAAAAATGGAAAATTCTTTGATTAGTGGAGACTCGATCCCTAATTTGGGGAGACTTGATTATTTTTTGAAAACGTGTTTAAGAGAGCATGTATGGTAACAAGCCTATTTTTACCCTGTTTCTATTATCACCCTACCCATCTGAAGCCTTTGGTTAGAACAGCGTCTGCCATCTTTGCTCAACGCATTGGCTCAAATGGTGTTGCGATAATTGGGGTACTCGATTAGAGTTGTTGCTGCGCTCAAACAAAAGATTTTCACCATTCTCAAGACAATTTTGTTATTATATTGGCTCTTAATAAGAGGCGAATGACCTTAACGTTAAAACCTCTATAATCGAAATAAAAAAATGGACCTTAATAACAAATCAAAGAAGCTGAAATAATAAAATTATTGTAGTAATAATGTGGTACCCTTCTTAATAGGGCAAAAATGGGTACATTACCCCATTCAATTTTATAAATGGATTGTAGTATTGATTAAATTATGATTAGATATTGTTATTTTTGTTACTACATATTACGCATCTCTCACAAGATTTTTTTTACGATTTCCCCAAATCTCCGTGCAATTATTTGAAAGCTGTCGTTATTATGGTTGAGGAACGTCAAATGTGGGGTGCATGGTTGCTATGTATGCTGTAGTAAACATTTACAGTTAAGTTTTTGTATGATGAAACGTTCATTTTTGACGGTTTTTTTTTGTTATTTTATGGCAACAATGAGTTCAATTGTTCTGGTTTGAATTTAGTTATTTTCAGTAGTGTGTATGAAGCATGGCGAAGGGGAAAAAGTTAAAATATCTATAATCACAATAAAAAAGCGGATAAGAATAAATTTTAGTTGAATTTTGATCCTTTTCTTTGTATTTATTGTAAAAACTTAAAAGGCCCTCGACTCAATTAAACTACGGCATTAAAAGGTGATAAATAAATAATGAAAATTTGTTTTAAAATAAGAAAGGAGAAAATGAATACAATAAATAGAAAGAAAAAAATAAATCGGATGGCATAAGGTACTAAGTCACTTCACGCTTGTCCGAATACACCGCGGACTCAGGTGATTTGCATTTAAAAATGACAAAACATCCAGACTCCTGCGGTAGAAGACAAAGGATTAATTTGTCGGGAAACTCTAAGCTTGTGCATATGACCCTATTCCACAATTTTCTAAACTTTAGGCATTGAAAATGCTTATAGTTAAAGCCTTCCGCATTTTTGATCGGGTAACCAACCCGGTGGAACCATGGTCGTATGCTGACAAGGAAGGAGGGCTCCTCTTTTCGGAGGGTGAGTCCATCCGAGCGTCTATTTCCCATGTTAGGGGCGGCTCAGAACAGCGTCTGTCCTCCATGTTAGGGGCGGCTGATGTATCGTCCTCGTGTCCTCAGTGTGGGACTCCAAACAGAGCTGACACGATGGTCCTCCGGCGAGACAGAGGGTTGGGGAAGGCCCAACAAACCGCCCTGGAAAACTAACCGTTACAAACAATGCAGAAGAAAATACGAATCGGAACAATCGGCAAAGACCTACGCGACGAAATAAGGACTACGATTGGAAACTCGGAACACGGAACTGCAGGTCGCTCTGCTTACCAGCTTTCGACAGGGTAATCTCCGATGAACTCCAACCACGCAACTTTGAAGCCGTAGCACTGCAGGAACTTTGCTTGACAGGACAAAAAGTATGGAAAAGCGGACATCGGGCGGCTACTTTCTACCAGAGCTGTGGCATCACCAACGATTTGGGAACCTCATCGGTGATATGAACGCTCAGGTACGACGGGAGGTAATGCTTAGACCGGTAATCGGGCCAAACAGCTTGCACACCGTATCGAATGACAACGGCCAACGATGCGTGAACTTCGCAGCCTCCCGTGGCATGGTAGTCCGAAGTACCTTCTTCCCCCGCAAAAATATCCACAAACTGGAGATCACCTGACCAACGCACCAAAAACCAAATCGATCACGTTACAATCGACGGGCGATTCTTCTCTGATATCACCAACGTTCGTACCTAACGCAGTGCGAATATAGATTCGGACCATTCCCTAGTTGCAGTATGCATGCGCTCAAACTCTCGACGGTGTACAACACTCGTCGTAGTCGGACGCCAAGGCCCAATACCGCGCAACTTCGGAACGCCGGGGTTGCCCAAGACTATGCACAGCGGCTGGAAGCAGCACTACCCACGGTAGAACAGTTGGGCGCAGCTACTGTTGAAGATGGCTGGAGGGGAGCCGCTCCGACATAGGAAGTACTACTATAGCGGCAGTAGATACAGTAATTCTGAATCGAGTAAACGACTGGTTCGATGACGAATGTAAGCAGTTAATAAAGGAGAAGAATGCAGCAGGGGCGTTCTGTGCTGCAGCACAGAACGCGACAGAATGTGGAGCGATACAAACAAGCACGGAACAGGCAAACCTCGGTCCTCCGTAGAAAGAAGCGCCAACAGGATGAACGAGATCGCGAAGCGATGGAACAACTGTACCGCGTAAACGACACATGAAAGTTCTACGAGAAGCTGAACAGTTCGCGCAAAGGCTACGTTCCGCAAGCCGATATGTGCAGGGACTTAGACGACAGCCTTCTTACGAATGAATGTGAGGTGATTGAGAGATGGAGGTAGTACTACGACGAGCACCTCAACGGTAAAACAGCAGAGGACGAAGGCGGTATGAAAACGGATCTTGGAGCACACGCAGAAGACGATAGGCTGCCGGCCCCTGATCTCCAAGAAGTCAAGGAGGAGATCGGTCGGCTGAAAAACAACAAAGCTGTCGGTGTAGATCAACTACATAGCGAGCTATTAAAATACGGTGGTGAAACACTGACTAGAGCGCTGCACTGGGTAATCGCCAAAATGTGGGAGGAGGAGATTCTTCCGGAGGATTGGATGGAGGGTGTCGTTTGCCCAATCTACAAAAAGGGTGACAAGTTGGATTGCTGCAACTACCGCGCGATCACACTACTTAGCGCCGCGTACAAGATCCTCTCCCCAATTCTTTGCCGCCGATTGTCACCATTTGCAAGGGAGTTCGTGGGGCACTACCAAGCGGGATTCATGGGCTCCCGCGCCACCACGGACCAAATATTCGCGATTCGGCAGGTTCCGTAGAAGTGCCTCGAATACAACGTTTGTTCATCGATTTCAAATCGGCGTATGACACAATCGATCGAGATCAGCTATGGCAGATAATGCACGAGTACGGTTTTCCGGATAAGCTAACACGATTAGTCAAAGCAACGATGGATCGGGTGATGTGCGTTGCTCGAGGATCAGGGACACTCTCGAGTCCCTTTGAATCTCGAAGATGGTTACGGCAAGGTGATGGTCTATCGTGCCTGTTGTTCAACATTGCGATAGAAGGTGTAATAAGAAGGGGATAGACACGAGTGGCACGATCTTCAGGAAGCCCGTCTAGCTTCTTGGCTTCGCCGACGACATTGACATAATGGCACGGAACTTTGAGGCGATGTCGGATACGTACATCAGACTGAAAGCTGAAGCCAGCAGGATTGGACTTGCCATCAACGTTTCGAAAACATAATACATCACAGGAAGAGGTTCTAGAGACGACAATGTGAACCTCCCATCTCGAGTTCGGATTGACGGTGACGAAATCGAGATGGTCGACGAATTCGTGTATTTGGGCTCACTGGTAACCGCCGACATTGATACCAGCAGAGAAATTCAGAGACGGATCTTGGTGGGAAATCGTGCGCACTTTGGACTCCGGAGGACACTCCGGTCGAACAAAATTCGCCGACGCACGAAGCTGATTATCTACAAGACGCTGATTAGACCGGTGATCCTCTTTTTTCGACCACGAGACCTGCACTATGCTCGTGGAGGACCAACGCGCCCTTGGAGTTTTCGTACGAAAAGTGTTGCGTACCATCTATGGTGGCGTGCAGATGGAAGACGGAACGTGGCGCAGGCGAATTAACCATGAGTTGCATCAGCTGCTGGAAGAACCATCCATCGCGCATACCGCAAAAATAGGACGTTTGCGGTAGGCTGGACAC